>NC_141340.1:11252500-11675000 GCF_037954235.1 Aulostomus chinensis | reverse complement strand
GACTTGGATCTTGCTCTTGGGAACGATTGTAACAGCTAAAAATGATGTAATCGCTTTCTGGTGATATATATTCAGGAGAAATTGCTGTGATTTTCTAAATTGGGAATTCAAACGCAAATGTGTCCTTTTTAATAAACTGTTTTAAGGACGCTTCATGATAATTATGTATGTTGCCATCACGAGCCAGAGAGGCAGAAAACTGGAAGCAAAAGGTGATTTTGATGTGCTGGAAATGCTTGAAGGGGGTATGAGCCTCCGCTGTTGGTATTATCTCCCCAGAATGAAGTCAACTGAAATTGAGGTGCTTTCAGTCAAACTTTCATTCGCCACACGTCCTTTAAAAGCAGAGATGATTGTGGCTGAGATCTTTTCCTGTCCTTACATCTTCCATCCAAATTGTCGGCTGTTTGATTCCACACAAAAGTATAATTTTCAGGATATGTAGTCAAGAGTGTCTTCATGCGGGCAGCTGTACGGATGCTTAACCCTCCTCTCTGTCTCTGCTGCAATTTGTAGGCATTAGACATACCATGACCCCCTTCACATATCCATCCCACCCCTCTAAGACTGCAGAGAGCGACCGCTCATCATCCATGAGCATCGTGTCACATCATTTTGTGGCGAATCAATAATGCAACCGTAAATTTCATTTAAATAAACATTAGTGGCCTACTTAATTAATGAAACCTCATCTGCAGTTTGTCAGTGTCAGGAGTGTGAACTCTTTGATGTTGGTATGAATATTCCTTTTCGTAAAATGAGGCACTTGTTCGATTAGTGCTCATTGTGGCGGTCGGTTGCCGTCTCCTGCCTCCTGCGCTGCAGTGTGAACGTGTGAGGGGCTTATCAGGAGTACACAGCATCACCAGATTAAAATCATTTACTGCGCAGGGAGGACAATAAGAGGCCATAAAATGAATGTGAGGAAACATCATGAAAAATAGCGGGGGGAATATCTAATGTATCTAATCTACATACAAGCTAGCTGATCAAATGCTTGAGCAATTTCAAAGGCCATATATCAAACAGTACATGACATTAACATGGAATCAATATCAGGCAGGTTCACACCCATAAGCAATAACGCTGGCCGTTAATAACCAGCAGGGATATGAGATAAATAATAAGGAGAAATATAAAACAACATGCTATCATCATATGAGATGAGTGTCTGACCTGTCCTTGTCAGTTTGCAGCCAACAGCTGCTCGTGACCCAGTTTCACGTGGATACATAATTCAGTGGCGAGCTCTACAACTTCCAAACCACCAAAAAAAAAATATTCATCAAAACAAGTTAGCTAGGCTTACAATCCTCCATTTTAACATTGCAACTGCTTCATTAGAACTACTCATAAAGGCTTCGCCGACCTAAATAAGTCACACTGATCACTGCCTTGCTCAAATTGATAAGTGTAAAAGATTTAAGATGGTATAAAAGGACTTGACTCATTAACCAGGAGACTAAAATCCGACTGACAGCAGTTCAGCTCATGCAGAAAGTACCTTGACAGTCTTAATGTGTTGGGAGTATTTCACATATCAAACCCTAAAATCACAGCTCAAGATGAAATTTCAACTAATTAATAAGGCATGGTAAAAGAGATCTTTTGCAGAAAACACAGGATGATTGACGTGTCTCTTACAATACATCTCACTATTTTAGTGTCTTCTTTTCCTTTTCCACTTTTGAATAAACCAAGACAAAAATAACTGTCTGGTGCAGGTTCTGTCACGTTCTTACAAATTAGCTGAAATTATAGCAAACACAACAATAACAGATCACTTGGGCAGCATGCCACTAAAATAAAAGTACATATTGTTTAAAGCACTAAACCTTTTTTTTTTTTTTCTGGCATAAAATCACATCGATCTCTTCCTCACTCTTTACACACCACTTAAGCACAGAAAACATAGAAATATATAAACTGGCGTCGCCGCAGCCAAAACATCTCTGCAATTGCACCAACTTAATATTCTTAATACACAAGAGGAAGCAAACACAGCTCATTCATTTTTCAGCAAAAACCAGGTTACTGTGCAGAGCCAAAAACTGATTAAAGCTCAAGGTATGAAAGAGACAGAATAAGGAAATCACCCCCATTCCTTATTTGGGACACCTGAAATAGGCCAGAGGCTGACTTCCTCCTATCAGAGGAGCCCTGGGAAGCCTGGGAGACTGGAGGGAAAAGAGGTGGAGAGATGACGGCGGTGGTAGGGGATTCAACGGGGCCTTAAGTGTGCTATCATAGGCGTCTCTTGTGCCTGCCTGCTTTATTTGC
This sequence comes from Aulostomus chinensis, assembly GCF_037954235.1. NCBI lineage: Eukaryota > Metazoa > Chordata > Actinopteri > Syngnathiformes > Aulostomidae > Aulostomus > Aulostomus chinensis. Next base: position 11,672,720 of record NC_141340.1, on the reverse strand, counting down.
AGTAGTCAGGTTAATGAGTCCACCAGCCCACTTGATGTTGAGAGGCCTGCCACAAAGAGCTGCCTCATTAGAGCTAGCCTGGCACGCTGCTCTGAGACAAAGGGACATTCACGCTACTGAATGCCTTTACGCTCCTCAATGCTGCCAGCCTGTGAGGGCCAACGCCATGGCATAGCCCCCTGCACACGTCCTGGCGTCCGGCCAGCCACGCCGCAACCCTCAGCCTGGCTGGCTGGACGAGCAGGCTGCTGCAGCGCTAGTAAATGTTGTAGTGACAGGAGACTTCAGCCAGCGACCTGCTACATTGTCCATGACTGCAACTGGTTCTCCTGTGTGTCTTTCTTATCTTCACATGTGACACCAACGCTTTCTTCACTTCCTGAGCGACCAACCTTGTTCAAATAACTCACAGATAACAAGGCTACATGGAGAATATGTTCACCAATCATATTAAAAGGAACAATTGCTGCCCAGACCACAAGTACCCAATTAGTATGACACAGTGAATGAAGTACTGCAGTTACTGTCACTAGCCACAAGGCCGATTCCTGTCTGTGATCCTCTCTGCTGAGAGCCGAGGTGCAGGTCTGACCTAGTTAATAACATCCATTGCAAGGTATTCAAATGTCACTGCTCCGTGCAATTTCATGCTTCATAACTAAAAGCTGCAATGTCTTTTCTACAGGTAAACAAGCTTGTCACCATAAATAAATGAATTTAACACTGTGGAAACACTCTAAAAGGATACAAAGCTATTAATTCTCCTTCACATGCATTACAAAAACATTCAAATTCAGGATGAGAAATACAAATTACAGCTCTGAATCTTTTTCCATTCCAATTTTTTAAACAAATGATCACAACAGTGTTTTCATTTGCAATTGTTTCTCCACATCTGCATTTAGCACACAGGACATACAAATGCAACTATATCTCATGATGGATTCACTGGCAAAGATCCAGTTTGCCACTTCCATGAGAGAAAAAAAAAATCTATTCCTCTCAAGGCTTGAGGTCAGGAGTTAAAAATTTCTGCATAGGCAATCCGCTCTTTCCGCCACACTATTTATAGCGCAGGCAGAAACAGCTGAGCTGACTGCAGTGATGTCACTTGCGCTGATGGAATGCTTTGTTCCACAGCGTGTGCGCATGCCACCTGGGTCTGTGCGAACTGCGATGGGAAGCTCGATGCAGGAGCCAAGATGGCTGACAGTTGCCCCATTTTCCAAGCGTAATGAAATGTCGCTGCCTTGGTGAAGCAGGTGGTCCACAGCCCTCAAAAACAACACATAGGGCAGCTTCACTCCTCTGCCGAGATTCTCTGTGTTATAAAAGGTATCAGTATTTGTGGCTGCCATTTAGGAGTCAGCTCTCGTGCCTGAGTGGGGAAGAACAGGGTACCCACTCACGAGGAGAAATCACACGAGGTCTTAAAGCTTTTAACCGTTTGTCATTCCGTGCATAACATGCATACAGCTGAGGTGCTAGAGAAGTACTATACGCATATATATTTTTAGTAAGCCTTTGGGCTTCTTCCAGTGTCCCTAAAAGAGCATGGTTGCCTGGCAACCATTATTGTTGCCATGGAGATTCATGTGTTGGCAGCTGCTGCAATCAGCATTAACTCAAGGCACATATTCTCATTCCGATAGTCAGGCGAAGGGAAGGCAACTAGGACACAGTCAGTCAGAGAAGGAGAGTAATCAGTGTGAAACATATGCTCATCCATTACTCGCTGCATTAATACAATTATACCCAAAGAAATTTATGGCTGTGCTTTGGTGCAATGATCACATTTCAGGCGAAGGCATAAAAATTGCACCTCATAACAGATCCCCACTTTCATTTAAGAAATGGTGCCAGGCAAGAACACAATGAAAACAATGCCATTCTGCCTGTGACAAACAGAGATCTGTTCAAAATGTCACATTAGACATTTGTTGAGAAAAAGAAAATGTGGAGATCTGTGTGTACCTTGGAGTGGCAAGTGGTGTCTTATCTAATATGTAGCATCCCTGCTGTTTAATGTATAAGTAGCATGCAGAAATGGCACATTTGACAGCGTTGTTTGCATAATAAATAATGTGTAGGGAAGCCTTATTGCACAATGAACTGTAAACCATTTGAGAGACACTGAGGGTAATGCTTAGTGATAAATTTCATACTAAACTCAATATTTTCAGCAGCTCTCTGCCAGCGGCTGCTGTTGTTTCATTTCGACCTGTTGGGGGATAAGTGATATTTACCTCTTTCCATTCTTCATATGGGTACGCGTCCTTGCCCACTGGAACAATTGCAGCCCTGTTGAGAGAAGAAACACACGGAGACCATAATAGCAGTTATTTCCTCTCAGGTTTTTTTTTCTTCTTCTTTTTCTTCCCAGGCCGCGGCTCTCTCCGTCACTTCACTGTTGACAACCCAGAACTATGTGGGGATAAAGAGGCAGAGAAAAACAATAACAGACCCATTGACCCTCATTTCACAAACCTTGGGGGTATGGGAGAAATTCACTTACAAGCCTGGAACAGACCTGCTGATTGGGCCTGAATAGGCTTTCTATTAGGGAACAGAGGGTCCTGACTGCTGCCATTTGTGAGCGAGGATGCTACTCTGATAGATTTACATCTAGCCTCTCCTGCTGTATGGGTGAGATGCCGATGCTGAGCTGTATCTCAAATCAGGGAAACAATTGGATAAGCGTGCGATGCAGTATTGAACTAGCTGATCATATCACTCCAGCTGTTTCTTTTTTTAAAAATGAAACCACTGAGCAACGCAAGAGCAAAATGATTCCGGACACAGGATCAGGAATTTATTTAATTCAATCAAGCTACATTTAAAGACCTGCAGAGTTTTTCACATACATTTTTTCCTGCGCCCAAATTTCCGCCGCTCTTCTGATATTTATATGAAATGAAGCGCGTCAACCTTCAGACAGACTACGTCACTTAAATGAAAACCTGAGGTTAATGATTCTGTAAATTTTCCCTCCCTCGCACGGCTTTAATTGCCCTACACAGGAGAAACATGGCTTTGGGAGTCAGATGTGGCGATCTCCTGGCAGAGGCATTAGAATGGAGGCTTTCTGTGGATGCTGCCGGTTGACATTTAACATCACAGAGAGAGAGGGGAGGTGGAGAGCCAGGTGCCCTACATGCACATCTGACCTCCTGCTAATGTCAGAGGGGGAAGGTCCTGCACACTCGTCCCTCGCTTCGCTCACACAAAACACTACAGGTGCACAGAACAAAGTAGCAATCGCAGTAATTACAGAGAGGATTTCTGACACAAATGTTTGAATTGCAGGAAGTCATCCAAGATATAATTCTGCACAGTCCCTGTGATGACTGGAGTTCAAGTTAAGGCGTCTACGGTAAATATAGAAGCAAGGCTTTATGTTTCCCTCGACGTGGAAACTTTCCTAATTTACCTAAACTGAATCAAATTACAAACCGCCTACACTAAATCTCAAGCTGCAAGTGCACCTCCTCTCTGAAGATAGTGTTAAATGTGTCAATTTAACAGCAAAGCTCTAAAAAGAATGCTTCAATAGTGAGCGTACAGCAGCAACGTCTGTAACATGACAGATGATGCACACTTTGGAGGACACTACAAACACAGCCAGCAGGCCTGTAACCTAGTGCAGATGACCTGGTTCTGCTTGCACGCAACCATGAAATAACAACTGCTGTGTGGTGTTTGATGTTAGCTCGGGGATCGTACTGTCCCTGCTCGCTGGGCTAAGCAGCAGGCACACGTTACACTCAGGATTTCTTTGAACAGAAAGGAGGAAAAAAATAAATAAAAATGCAACGAGGTTATGTCCTGAAACAAAGTGGGATCTACCGGGTTTTTCTCTAATTCTGCAGTCTAGCCACTGCAGCTCAAGACTGGTGTAACCCACTTTGATATTGACTGAAACGGATGAAGACGCCTGATCACACAGAGATGTCAGACAATGAGAGTATTTATTGGGGGAAAGAGAAAAAGACATAAATAAAACTATTTGCATATACGATAAACTACTGAAAACATTGTTATTGATAATGTGGTGTCAATCAGCAAGGTCCCCATAACAACCGCTCATGCGCGTGCTTGGTTGTATTCCAAAAGCGTGTCAAAACTCCCAAGAAAAGCAATGTGTCTTCGTCTTAGCAGATTTTAATAATGTATTACTTCCAAAAAAAGAACGTTTCACTCAGTACAAACAGAATGTAAAAGATACATTTTTTTTTAAAGAATCCATCTTTTTATTTTTAAGAGTGTCAGTGCAGATGGACTGAATGTGCAGAGGCTTCTTCTTAAAATCTAAACACAAAAAGGGGAGAAATAAAACAAAATGTTCACTCCAAGTAAATGTATATCCAAGCTGTGGGAATACGGTGTGCCCCCTTTTCTGACACTGTATTGATATGTTGGACTTATCAAAATCCAACTATTGAAAACATATTAATTTATTGCAAATGAGCAAAAAACAAGAACTTTTTTATTGTCTTTACATGAATATTCAGACTGCATGTCAAGAGAAAATCTCTAAATTATTTTAAAAAGGAATACCTTATAACTTGTTTTTAAAAAAATAGTTCTTTTAAAGCGTTGCCTTACAGCCATCTGTAACACTTTGACTCACAGCAACGCAATAAGACTTCAATTTCACTTTAAAACATCTTAGTATTCTTCAATTCAATAAAATCATGACAAATCAAAATTGTAAAACTGATTTCCAATATTCAGACGACTTATAAAATGAATTTGTCTCGCATTAAAATAATAGGTCATCTATTCCAACCAGCTTTGATGTACATTCTCTTGGAGATATTATTGTGGAAGAGCAACATGGTTTAAGCGGTCTGAGGTTGAAGGGTGGGGGTGGGGGTGGGGTGGCGAGTGGGGGGGGGGGGCATGATGCAAAGAATAAGAGGAGCTGATAGAAAGGCTGCAGTTATTAAGGCATCGTTGCTAGAAGTGATGCAACCAGCGTTTAGTGCTGCAGAGCACGAAGACACAATTCTCCGCACACTTTCGTTTCCCTGCACTGCCTCCAAAATATGAACACCGATGCTTATCTCATGTCAATTAATACCTTTGAAGGAAAGGTTGTTATGCGCTAAATGTCATTTGATCTCCAGTAAAATGTAAAATGAAGAGGGTCCCCCCCCCCCCCCCAATTCTGAACATTTCATGTGCAGATGAGGGAGGCCCGGATCTCTTTCAAGCAAATAAAAGCTTTGATTGAAAAGAAAACAATAAATAAATACATAAAAATATTTCGCCCAAAATGTAGTTTTGCACTTGTTTAGTCCGTGTGAGCGAAGCTGGCGTCTGTTTTACTCCCGCAGTCTTTTAGAGGTTCACCATGGCAATGCGCTCTCCCTCATATTTGATGCAATTTCATCATATCGGTGCGGCCAGTGCCCGGCAGGTGGTTTTATGTACCCCCTTTTTTGTCCTTTGAGTCTTCGGGTGGGGACAGAAATCCCATTCCAGAGATGTTGAAGACATAAATCCACCATAAGAGAGAAGCAGACGGACGGTTCAGTTGTATAAATCCACTGTCTTTGGCCGCGTCTTTCCGTGCGCAAACTGCCCGAACTTCCGCAACTTTTACAAACTTCTACCTCTGGTCAAATGGTGGAATTCGCATCAGCGGGCGGTAGTTATTTCTTTTCTTCTCCCCCACTTCTTTCCCCTCCTTCATGCCACCCCTCTCACCCCCTTTTTTTGAACAAGTTTTTTTTTTGGGGGGGGGGGGGCGCAGCGGCTAGCTCTTGATGAATGTTTATGTGTTTTGAAGTGCGGGACAAAAGAGAGTGGCCCCGTGACCCCTAGGAGCTCCGACCTTGCGCAGGTTCATTGTGAGGCGCTGGGAAAGGGGCTTTGGGACGGAGAGCCCGGGCCAATGACCCACACAGAGCCCTGCCATTCATGTGCGCACCGCTGCATGTCGCCCCGCAGCTCCCATTGTTTCAGCGGGAACAATAGCTACACCCACCACCACCAGCAGCAGCAGCAACAGCAGCAGCAGCACCAGCAGTAGCAGCACCAGCACTCCCTGACAGGGAAAAAGCAGCTTTTAAACTTCCATGATGCAAGCCCCTCGAACCATTTAAATATAGAGAGTAAAAACAAAACTGTTGATAAAACGGTAGTGCGCGCCAAGGTTGCGTCATTGACTTGTTCTTGCAGTCCAACAGAGCGACACAATAAGAGAGTATTTAAGAGAGTGGATAGGCAGAGGAAGATCGACTGTGAATAACAACAGATTATTGCCAATGCTTGAATCAGATCTATATTAATAGGTAAGAAGGCATTAGCAGGCTCGCCTGTTCCGCCTTGGCTGCGGGGTTATTGAGGTTACTCTCATGACATCATCATCCATGGGGCCCTGCGTGGTTTAGACAGGGTCTCTTTGCCTGAGAGTCAATCGCGGCAGGAAGTGAAGGGCGATAACAAACGAGCAGTGCGGGACAGACACTTGCGTCCGTCAGTGCGGGAAACAATGTGCGCAAAGACGTTTGGTGGGGTGGGGGGGGTATTTTTTTAAATTTCTTTGCTTAACTTTTATAAGAATGAGTAATACAGACACACACACACACACACACACACACACACACACACACACACACACACACACACACACACACACACACACACTACATAAAACCCAGCTGAGTTTTATTCCGCCAAGTATAGCGGGACCAGTCTATAGAAACTGATTTGCATTCCAGCGGCCTGATGCGTGAAACTGCAACGCACTAATGGACCTCTCATGACAAACGGCGTTAAACATGATTAACTGTGGCCGGCAAAGCTGCGCACACACATACACGCGTGCGCACGCACACACAGCTTGAGAATAGTGATTCTTTTTGTCACAAACTCACTTAGGGTGAGGCGCGCGCGCACACACACACACACCGCCGTGATTATAAAACTAACATGAAAAGGTAGAAATAACCAGGATCCGCTTTGGACTTATTTTTCAGTCACTGTGAGCGAGCGCGTATTGTAAGTACAGAGTGTGTATGTGTGTGTGTGTGTGTGTGTGTGTGTGTGTGTGTGTGTGTGTGTGTGTGTGTGTGTGTGTGTGTGTGTAGAGAGAGAGAGAAAGAGGAGAGAGAGAGAGAAAGAGAGAGAGCGAGAGAGAGAGAGGGATTTCACTCATTGTAATGCACAGAACGACCTGCCCTCTTTAAAAAAAAAGAAGGCGAGAAAACGCAGCCATGCTTTGCAGAGGGAGGCAGCAGCAGCGCTCTCATTGCTAGTATCAGCTCGCCACCAAACGGAGTCGGAGCTTCTCCGCCGCCGCCACGCCGAACGGAACCGGGAATACAAGCTTCCTCCATGATGTCGGGATCTGCATTGAAGTAACACAGCTCAAATGATGTGTGTGTATGAGTGTGTATGTGTGTATGTGTGTGTGTGTGTTTGTGTGTCTGTGTGTGTCTGTGTGTGTGGGGGGTGGAAACGGATAAACACGAGCAGATCACGGTGGATCCACTATGGCGTGGACCGCATTATGGTGAGTATATGCTCCCTGGCTTTCATCTCGCTAGAGTGTGTTTTTGTTCATTCTGATTCTTAATAGCTCTGCGTGTGTGTGTGTGTGTGTGTGTGTGTGTGTGTGTGTGTGTGTGTTTGTCTTGTGTAATATACACAATTATGGCGCGCGCTTGTTATTGCGGGTTTGTTGGGGATTAACCCCCCAAACACAAAAGGCGATATAGGAGCGCATCAGCGAGCAGGTCGTTTCATGTTGCATCATCATCATCATCGCCATCATCATCATCGGAAGGATAAAGAGGACGTCGGATGAGACTTTTGTTTGTCCGTTGCGCGTCGTTAAAGGACAATAGTGGTCGTGTTCCCGACAGATAGGGAACTGAGAGATGGTGACAAGAGGTGATGAAGCTCCAAACGCCTGACTTCGGGGAAGGGGACGTCTAAAATGGCGATTCCCTTTGTTTCTCTTTCCTCTCCATCCCGGCGCCTTGCCTGCTCTGGCGGATTCTGCTCTTAAGTGGTAAACACGCGCTGTCAAATGGTCGAACTGGTCCCAGTGTGGTGCCCTCATCAGCGATGAGACCAGGCAGCACCGACTCATTTGAATGGCGTCTGCATTAGTGGGATATGCAAATCAATAAGCTTCCAGTCATCTGCATTATGTCGGTTCGTAATTGCGTAGATCTCGCGCGTGTGCACGCGTGTGACAATCATTCACACAACTATCAGAACCCGAAAACCATAGACCTCGCATATAATCCCATCATGACAGCCTCGGATTATTATCCAGAAAAAACCCACTAAAACACACTGCATTGCATTCACATCAGCGAGCTCTCGAGCATCTCTCTCTGTTTGTGTGTGTGCGTGTGTGTGTGTGTGTGTGTGAAAGTGTGCATGTGCGCATACTCGTGAAGGAGTGTTAGTGTGTGTGTGTGTGTGTGTGTGTGTGTGTGTGTATTGTGAGCGCGCACACGTGTGTTCTCTCTTCCTCTCTCTCTTTTTTTTGGAACAGTGCAATGTTGCATAACCGTTCGCAGCCAATACCAGATTTAGTGCTTCACAACAATTCCTCTGCCCGGCCCCGTGTACACACACACACACACACACACACACACACACACACACACACACACACACACACACACTTCACCATCCAACTGCAGCGCGATGAACGGTGATAAACGTTAATACTCCGAATGGGAAGTCGTCAATTTCCCTCCTAGTTTCAAGGACACGGGGTAGTGATGAGGAGGACGCTGGGTAATATAGAGGAACATCTGTTTGCCCGGTGACGTCAACACCCCCCCCCCCAATCCCCCCTCCCTCCTCACCCATCATCCCAATCCTCTTGTGCTGAAGGCAGATGCCTCATTTGTTTGTCTGGAGCGCCATTAATCCCAAAGTCAGAGGAAAAGACCGGACGAGGGACAGATCAGTCCCATTTAGGCGGTGTCGGTGCTGGGCTCAGTGCCCCCGGTCTGTCAGTTCGATGTCAGGAGAAACGCGCGTGTGGACGCATTCACATAGGACACCCGCAGTCACCATGGGGCTCTCAGCGGCCCCGTTTGCAATTTGCGGCAGTTTTTTTTTTCTTTTACCGTGTGACCCGCAAATTGAGGCTGCAGGCGTGCATGTGTGTGTGATGGAGGAAAATCTTGGATGAAGCTTTTTTCTTTTTCTGTGTTAAGGAGTAATTTTTTTTTTAAACTGGTCAAGGGGGAATACAAGATTTGGTCACCTGCATTTCTCATGACGCATTTTGTGTTTTCTGTTTTGTAGGTGCATCATGGGATAATGGAGGACTTTTACGCTTTCTGAAGTTTTGGGACAAAGCAAGGAGAGTCTTTTTGCACCTGCGGGACGTCTTATCAGTCCTGTATCATAACCCATTTTTCTCCATTTAAATGTTTTTACAATTTAAAAAAAAAAGTAGGCCTGGGAGGATTTCATCTCTTTGGATTCGTGAAGGAGGCTTTGGATTTACAGCGCAGGCCTCCGAGAGTGCAGCATAGTGTGATGATGATGTTTATGAAAACAGGTTTCAGCGAAGTGAATGCAGCTGGTGCGCGAGCGCGCGCGCACGCAAACACACACGCACGCACGCGAGGACCAGCGGGTTGTGTCTCTCCGTGTTCACAGCGGACCTTGATTTAATGTCTTACAATTAAGGCACGCGGTGAATGCCAAGAGATGATCCTCCAGTCTTCAGCAGCGCCGTCACATCTCAACTCGAGTTAGACCGCCTGATCCGTGTACTGTTTCTCTCCCCAGCGTCTCTCACAATAAAATAAATACACACATGAAAGCTTTGTGGATTTGTTTTATACGTGTGTGTTTGTGTGTGAGTGTGTGTGTGTGTGTCGGTGGGAGCTCTCCAGGCTGCCAATGAGAGCTGTCCACCTTCTGTGGTGCTGAAATCAGCGCGCCACCGAGCAGCCTTTTGTTTCACTCGCCTGCTGGTGCAGACGCGGAAACGGTTTGACTCGAGTACAGGAATGCAGCTCAAGCCTGGCGATATTGGGACTACACACACACACACACACACACACACACACACACACACACACACACACACACACACGAGAGTGTTAAAGCGTTTTATAAATCCTTAAAACTTGTTTTATCCAATCAAGAGAGGAAAAATTACAGAAGCGACATGTTTTGTCTTTACCCCCTCTTTTTAAATAAGTTTGATCAAACAGGGGGATTATCCAAATTGCAAGGTTGGCGTCTGATCCCAGTGAAGGCGGGTGAACATTTACATGTCGCAGTCCTCTCGCCTGCCTGCAATAACCTTAAAAGGCCTCGCATGACAAGGGTATTAAACAATGATGCATTTCATCTGCATATTAATTCCCATCAGCCACTGCGATGTAAGCGGGGTGGGCTGAGGGAAGATGTGACCCAACAAACCCTTAGAAAAAAAAAAGCACAAGTATGAGCGTTGCTGATAGAGTCTTGTGGTATTTGGATGAAATAAGATTCTCCTACTGAGCGTGCCGCCTAGTGGTGAGCAGAGGCGCTGCAGCTGTAAGGCAGAAAAAAGGCTGAAATAATTCACAGCCAAAAACGACTTTGATCTTTTTGTTTTACCAAAAGGTTTCCATGATTTTAAGATCAATTTTGTACAAATTTGAGTGATTGCATGATCATACATAATTTGAAACATTTGCTAACTCACAAAAATAAGAAAAAAGATTTCAAATTTCATAAATAGAAGCCAGAAGTTTTGATTGCCACACACACATGAATAAAAGTAATTCAGAGATTTTCCTCTGAGTCAGTCTCGAACTACATTTTTTTAAGGCAAATTTCTATGACTAAAATGAAAAAAATCCTAAAATCTGCCATTTTTTTCAGTTTTTTCATGACCATATGAACCTTTGCACTCTAATTCAAATCATTTGTTGTTGCTTCAGATCCATCCAGAGAAATACAACGATTTTTGACAGCGGACAATAATCCCATCTGGATTGGTGACATGAATTTGTATTAGACTGATGGAGAGGAAGTTTATTTAGGTTGTTTCTGCGATTCATCGATGTTTATTTCCTGAACCTGTCCGAATGAGCACAAGTCAAACCAATCAAACCGGATGAGAGGACACAGGGAGGCTCAGTTACAGCCCAGGATCATTTAAACTCCAGATCTGCCTGGTTAAGAATCCACAAGTCCACATCTTCATTTGAAGCTGTTCAATGTGACAGTGATGAATGCCACAAATCTACAGTCATAACAATTCCCCTCCCAACTCCAGAGTTGACTTTTCATGAACTACAACTTTGGAGGATAAATATAACAGCGTGCTGTGTCATGACTCTGGCTCGCCCTGCATGATGTAGAGCACGGCATGACAACTCGAATCGACATTTCATATCAGTCCTCTACGGCCTGAGAGTCTGGCTTCTACTGATAACCAAAATCTTTAAAGTTGATTGAAATCCACAAGGCTGCTGAAATATTGCTGCCTTGCCATCAAACTCCACCAGCGCTCATAAACAGGCTGAGTCTGCCCTCTTGTGGTGAATACTGGAACTACGTTTAAATGTTGAAGGGCCGAGAGACTGGATTGAGTTTAATTCAGGGGTTGAGAGGGTAGGTCTCCCTTTAGAACAAAGCCCCCCATTACATTACTGATCACTTCATTTCTGGAGGCCTTCATAGGGAGATTATGATGTTATTTCATTCCATAGACAGTCAACTGATGCTGTTTTCCATGACTTGAGACGACACCAAATGCAGGGAAACAGTCATTTCCTAGTTTATGACCGGAGGAGAAACTGGACCGTTCCACAGAACTACTGTCATTTCTAAACCGAATGTCACTTGGACTAAATCACACACATTAAAGCTGTTCTATACAATGTTCTTTGATAGTTCTTTCACCTCCCCTGAATCTGTCTGAAACCCCCGGTCTGCCTCACTGCTGGAACACCTCTGGTCTAGCGAAGGGCTAGAAGCATAATGTTCTCAAGTGCTCCTTCTGTAAGAGGCAACTCTAGAACTCCCTGAGAAAATTATTCAGAATTTGCTGCAAAACACTTTTTTTTCACCTAAATTAACTCTCTATGTTTTGTCTCCAGTTTTTTGTGTTTTCTGAAAAACTTGGAAAGAATGACATGATTTTAAGAAGGCGACGGTGTGTAACTAAATCTAATGTTGCCAAGAAAACGGGTCACAGACGTTAAACTCAGGCCAATTTTTTCCTCTCATTTATACGAGTCTAGTCTTTTCTAACAAAGTCCTGGCTTCCATGGTCTCTTCATTATCAAAGTGCTGACGGACTGTGGCTGTAATGGCCGTGGCACCGTCCTGGCCCATCTTGTCTCATTAGCCAGACCTGATTGGCCATGAAGGTGTTCTCTTGCTGTCTCAGGACAAAGCGACTGTCTCTGCCACTCGTTAGATCATAACTCCTCAAGTATTTTGTCCCTGATGGCCTCTGGTGGAGTCTGAACACGCGCTAATTGAAATATGCTGGGGAGGGAAAAAAAAGGGATGAAACATTGACCTTGAATGGTGATGAAGTGACGGCCGACGGTGTTTGTGATTCTGCAGCGGCAAAGGTGGCAAAAAAAAAAAGATACTACAGACCCGAAGCGCCTTTGTTTTAAATGACGTAAGATAACATAGTTGGTTTGGTTGTTTGGTGTGTGTGAGATGTGTGAGTTATTTCTCCCACTCCGGACGCACGGTGCTGAATGTAAAAGAGGTGGGCGTTGATGTGAGAAATGAGCAACACAGAGAGAACATCTTACCGGGATCATTTTCAGAAATCAACATACAGCAGCAGAAAGGATTCTCTCCCCAGGGTTATCACCATCAGATCACTCAGGCTGAATCATCTTTCTGGAAATGTTTGTAGGCTAGTTTGTTGCACGTCCCACAGAATTTAGAATTTCAGGTCGGTTCAAACTCAGATGGGCAAAGCGTTTAATTCTTCTCACGCACACGCTGTTTCCATGTGTTTAGTGTACTTATATGAGGTGGAAATACCAATGAGAGGGCTGGCATATGGACACGGAATGTGTTTTTAGCTTAATTTTGTGTGAACCTAACTTGGCACGTGGAGAACCAAACATTCTGATGCCCTCAGCCACACTCCGGTAGTTTTTGACGTCTGATGAGACGAGAAACAGATACACTTCACTGTCACATTCAAAACCCCAAATCGGGCAAAGAACGTTCACACTCAAACAGCGTTAACCTGTTTGAAACTTTTCAGGTTCACGGTTGCCATGGGACAAAAACATGCTTTGTCTATGTTTTCTTGATAGCGTTGGTCTCATCCTGCTAAGTGGAGAGATAAGGTGAAAGGGGCTTTTCTGGGTGAAAGGGGAGTTTGAAGTGAACTTTTCCTGGCCAGTTTAGTTGTTTTGTGCTCGCCTATTGAGCATTTATTACATTTAACGCTTTAACGGTTATCTTAAAACAAAAACATTCCGCTGATTTCAAGCTGTACTTGCAGGATGTTGCAGACTTTCAAGCACAACTCCTGATCCACATCAGCTTAGATATTCTGCATTTATCAATATTCGTTCATCTTTTGCCTTTTTGCCACCGGTTGCCTTTTTTATTTTGCTAGAAGAGTAAAAAACTGTCTTCTCATTTCAGTCTCTAAAATCTAACTTTTTTTTTTGTGTCCCCATTCAGTGAAAGTCTGCTGGAAATTGTTATGCTAAAAAAAAAGCATATTCTAGGAGTATTTCATTAATATATTTTCAATTTTCAGTATTTTCAAAATGTATACACAACGCACATTTTTAATTGTTCATTGGAAAAAAAACTTTCATTAAATATGTTCAAACTCATGTGGGGCCCGCTTTTCGACATTATAGGGGTACTACACGCTACACACCAGCAGATGGCAGTATGAGCACGAGTAAATCTAGCTAAGAGCTCAGAGCTTACAGGGGGGTATGGGAACACGCTTCACGAAAGCATCGAGGATCTATTTGATCGTTTTTTTGGGGGGGGGGTTGATTTGTACACAGTCAAAAGGACAAATAGAAAAAACAGACTTTGCGAATAACATCTCGTCCGTTTCCTGAGTGTGACATTAAAACAGGGGCACTGAAAATGATGGTCTCAAGTTCACCCACACCAGTTTTCAACTTTTGGCCATCCTCATGGTCAACTAAGACAATAACAAGCAGTCATGGTGTGCGTGAGCATGATCTGATGATTCTTCTTGAACCAGAGAGAGAGAGAGAGAGAGAGAGAGAGAGAGAGAGAGAGAGAGAGAGAGTTTGTCATCGTTTAAATGCCGTTAATTAAAACGTTAACCTGACAGGGGCGAGAGAGTATGTGTCAGTCCCAACAGGCGAATCCTTTTTAATAACCCGCCTCGAGATAATGATGTAAAAGACTCCGGCGTCTTGTGCGTAACGGGGATCCGGTGAAGGTGAATGAAAGAGAGAGAGAGAGAGAGAGAGAGAGAGAGAGAGAGAGAGAGAGAGAGAGAGAGAGAGAGCAGCGCTTATCTCCTCCTCGCCTCCACACCACAGCTGACAAGTCCTGAGCAAGCCTCCAACTTCACCACTGTCAGAACTAAACTGGTAAAGGGCAACCAGAGCACCTCAGAGACGTGTCAAGAGTTTGCCGAGGCGACATCGACGCGGAGCCCGCAAGGCTATGGACCGGAGGATCAACTTGAACGGCGGCGCGGCAGACATTTTTCACAAAACTCTCAGCGCAGTGTCCACTAAAAAGATGGACCCTTTCAGGTCTTCAGGCATTGAACTGCCACCCAGAGACCGCCAGTCCCCCATCAGCTGCTTTGACCAGAACGACCCAGACCAAATTCAGCCGGGAGGTCTGGCAGGAGGTAGAGGGGGACCACTGGGTCTACCGACCGGATCTTTGTGCGTTAAGTACGGGGAGAGCGCCAACAGGACGTCGGCGGCGGAGAGCAGCGGCGGAGAGCAGAGCCCCGATGATGACAGTGACGGCAGGTGTGATATGGTCCTTCTGGGCGACGCGCGGACGGGGGGTCCCGGGAAAGCAGAAGGAGGTAAGAAAACCAAAGAGCAGAAATTACTGAGGCTAAACATCAATGCCAGAGAAAGAAGACGGATGCACGACCTGAACGACGCGCTGGACGAGCTCAGAGGGGTCATCCCTTACGCGCACAGCCCGTCAGTGCGCAAACTCTCCAAAATCGCCACTTTGCTGCTCGCCAAAAACTACATCCTCATGCAGGCGCAGGCGCTGGAGGAGATGAGGAGGCTAGTGGCGTATCTCAACCAGGGCCAGGCCATCTCTGCTGCCTCGATACCGGCCACCACTGCTATAACGGCTCCCGGCTTGGGCGCGTACGAGCACCCGCCTGGATATCCCTTCCCCGCCGGCGTGGCTGCGTCCTCCTGCCCCGATAAATGTGCCCTGTTCAACAACGCCACATCCAGCCTCTGCAAACAGTGCACTGACAAGCCTTAACTGACGAGGACTTTTGGAGACTTTTGGAGAGGAGGACACGCGAGACTGCTGAAGTCAGTATAGGCTATAGAGACAAAGAAGTAATGCCGCTGAATACTTTTATAATATTTACTAAAAGCATTCAAAATGCGCTTTTTTGTTAAACCAATACTTGATTGTGTACATAAATCATCCTTTAAGTGCTGGTATGAATGGCAGTGAAGACCAAACAAGTACAGTAGATCTGTAAGAGTGTTGATCACTTGCTGGACCTCTTGGGTGGCTTTTGGGTGACCTGACAACGAGCCCCCCCCCCCCCCCCCCCCTTATAACTAGATGGACACCTCCCAGCCACGCAGGGGGCGAGCCCCTTATTCTGCTGCTTCCCCGTTTAGTTGCGCTTTTTTGTTGTTTTTATTTGATTCACTTGCTGTTTGCTTGCCGGTTCAAGGCCTGTATCCATGAACTCTGAGCACATGGAATGTCACGAACAAGGAAATGAAATTTAATCAAGATATTTATGTGCTGACCCACTTGTGAATAGTTATCACTCTTCTTATTTTGGGCACTGTGATATAATAAAATTTCAGACCATTTTAGCAAACCTGAACCAAGGATTATCAGGTGTTTTGATGTGTCTTTTGTAATTTATTAATCTGGATATTTATATTAGAGGTTTTGGGTTTTTTGTTTTTTGTTTTTTGCTTGCATTGCACATCATTGTGGTCTTTTGTTATTTTTTTTCTCAGTTCCTCTTCTAACAAGATCAGATGAATCGCGTTGTCAGGTCAGGTTGTGGATACTTACTGTAGATACTTTAGTTACTATATGAGCAGAGGGCCATTTGTATGTATTTCAGTGTCGAAAAGCTTTATTAAAATATTTTGAACAACATAAATACTTCTGCCTGTTCGTCTATGAAGGTTAGTGGAGGAGGATTTTTGACTTTGTAGTTGATGAATAGACGCACTCCAGTTTTAAAACTCGACATTTTTACGATGGTTCAATCTTGTTTCTATCACTTGTCAGTCTCGGAATTTGGCCAGGTGTCAGGCAGGCCCACACCAGGGTTTAAAATCTTATTTTATGGGGATTTTAAGTGAAGGCCTGATCGTTTCCAACTTACTTGAGTTTATCGATTTTTATTTTTTAAGAATATGGAAAGGAAGAAACTCGAGATACTTTCGTGCCATCATTTAAAATATATATATATATATATATATATATATATATATATATATATATATATATATATATATATATATATCACGGCCGGATTGAAATAATATTTGATATCAAAAACAACTGCATGAAAACCGTCGAGTGTAATACCTGGCTCCACATAATGAAACACATCGTTAAGGCAATTAGAGCTCCACAAAGTGATTAAGGAATGTAATTACGACACTCTTCATTGCCGTAATTTGGTGTCTTTAATCACAACGCAGCCATCAGCTGCACTCCCATCGACTCGCCCTTTGTCCTCCTCACTCTGCTGCCCACATCCACAAACTGCAGACGACACACAAACACTCACAACAGAAGTCTAAAAATAACTCCTGAACATTCTTATTTTTTTTGCCATAATTTTCATAATTAACAGTTAAGATTATCCTTCAAAATTGTAAAGCTGCAATTGATACAGAATATTCTGAGGGCAGGAAGATTCGAGCAGTTTAAAACACGTATTGAAGTGGTGACTTTTTGCTAGAATATCTTAGACATATGGTTTGGTTTGGTTTTTTCAAATCAAAAAGAACTATTTTTTGACTTTTCCACAGAAGTCTGTGTGTGTGAGCTCTGAGGCTTCAGCACCAAGGACAGAGGCCACTGGTTCACCAGGCGCGTCGTTTTTAAATTGGCAGGAAAAAAATATCCATTTCAGTTTTTCAGGTTTTTGTGCTTTGAGCTTTAAATCAAAAAGGCGTTATAGAACAGCTGATTTGATGTTCTCATAGAGATGTTTTTCTTTTAGAGGCTACGTGCAGTCAGGAGAAATTGAGAGAGCATTTTGGAATGAAAGAATCTGACAATCTTTTAAGCCAACATATTTATCAAGCACATCTTTTTTTTTTTTTTTCTGAACGAAGATTTGATGAAAGTTTCCTTTGAATATTTTCTCCAGTAAGAGCTCATTTTTCTTGCCTTGTGAAAAGTGAACAATAATGACATGGTGTTTTCAACAGTGGCAGGGTTGTCACCAGTCTCCGATCTCAGCTTTGTGTCTGTATGATGAGCTAACCCGACAACAGGGCCACTGCAGTGTCCCATTTAATCCCATCACACTCCTGAATGCTTCCAATCTTCACACAACAACCTTTAATGACCAAGGAACAATCATCAGCCAGCCCCTCCACTTGCATATTATTATTTACACACAGGAACGATCTTTGCCACTGGAAAGAGACTTGACCAGAAACAAAACATTAATTATGCAATATGCGTTAATGCACAAATGACCGAAGCATTTAACCCATACTAATATTCACATTAGCCCAGAAAAGGGAATTCCCCTGGGCTGAGACAGAGCCATATGTGTGGAAAACCGAGCATTCACAGAATTCACTGGAAAAATACACCACAACAGAGTTCAAACAAGAACGACGAGGATTTGATGGGTCTACCACAGGGATGTCAGCGTTTAGGTGAGGTATCACATGGTTTGCATGCAATATTCCTCTTGCTGTGGGAGCTGTTAGGCCCTCAGTACAAGCTGGTGAAATGTCATGAGCCCACAAGGGTCTCTGAAATGTTGGGTGGGCTGGACCTGGGCAGTGATACAGCCCTCACAAAGTGTCATGGAAAACTCCAGCTTTCTTCCGAGGCCACCAATAATAGCCAACGTGGTTTTTATTCATGAGTCTAATAAAGCTGAATCTGTCTTCAAGGCATTCGCAGTTGAGATTCGGGCGCTCATGAATAAGAGTGGGAGATAAAAAAAAAAAAACACAAGCCCTTTCACAAACCATAAAATGTCCAATTTGCCATATCAAGGGCCAGCAGGGTGCCTATTCATAACGCAGATGTGATGTATGCTAAGGATGATAAACATGGAAGTCAAAATATACATAAGCGCATTGAATTGAAATGTTCCCTCCATATCAGTAAGAGGGGAAACTCTAGCATGCTGTGTCATACACAGTATATAAAAGATATATGTGCTGCGCCGGCTCAGGCACCAAATCAACCGCTGGGTGGTAATTCACTTTTGTAAGGACGCTGATAGCGATGTATAATGTTGTCTTTGTGTTGTGCATGCACACGCACTCGCACACACACACACACACACACACACACACACACGATGCAGGCTAATAAAACTGTAAAACTACAGAGCTGAATTCTCCTCGTGTTGAGTCAAACGGTTTGAATTGTCTTCAGATTTGCTCTCTTTTATTTGTGTTTTTCTTGAACACAGTTGCTCTCACAGATTTGCTTTGTTTTGAACAGCTACAGCTTCTATATCCACTGTCCAACTTTTCCCAGAGTCCCTCGATAAGAGAATTTTAGAATCTCTCCGGCAATAGCTGGTACATATAAAACTCTACCTTGTATTACACACGTCATGAAGCTTTCTTCTTGTGTGTGTGTGTGTGTGTGTGTGTGTGTGTGTGTGTGTGAGTGTGTGTGTGTGTGTGTGTGTGAATCATCGATTGTATTTATTTGTCACTCACTTCCTTTTCCATCTTGTGTTTCAGCAGCCTTAAAATATCCAATTTTGTGAGCCCTATTTTCAAATCTGTGTCAGATATTTTTGGACAGCTGGATCATGCTGGGCATATTAGTGGATGCCAGAAATGTAGTTACAACCTTTAGAGCAACGAGGTTACATTTGGAAAAGCCCACAATCTATTAGATTAGGGGAAGTGATGCAGCACCTTCAATTATGCCAATGCCAATTTACATTTCTGGTGTTTTGTTGACATTTTGTTGGAGCCGCAGCAGCATTTTCCCATTTGTGTATAACTTGCTTTGTTTGGTACACTTGTGTTACTGCGGGCCTGTGTTTCTCATCTGACAGTAAATCCTCAACAGCTCAATAAACTTCAAGCTACCTTTGTTTTCTTCAAATTTTATGAAAAAGTACATTCCCCCATCCAGGCCAGTTTTCTCTCAACACTAACAAATGCCCTGTACTTCTCTAGCAGTGTGTATGCCTTTGGTCCTAACCAGCTCCTAATTCATTATGGTGGGGATGTTTGTTGTTTTTTTTCCTCCCCAGCAGCCTTGAGGTCAGGTAAACATATGGTGGCGTGTTTAGCTCTGAAAGCTCTAACAAGGTACAATAAATGACGTAGTAACGTGTGATTATCCCCTCATCTGAAATACAATTGTTGAGTAACATCTCTAATATTCCATCTGCCTCCAAATTAATCAGATTAAAGCCCAAATCCCCTAATCCGTGTTTACCGATGGCTCTGACTTTGTGCCGTAATCTGATGTTCTTTTATTCCTCGGGGATTAAAACATGTCATGGCGGAGCGGAGCAATTTGTGATGTTGTTGTGGATGTTGCGGATGCTGTTGACGTACAGGTTGTTGGTCCACAACAATTCATTCAGGATCGACAAAACAAAATCAGTGCAAGGTTTTGTTCAGAGACCAAATTTTGACAAATAAATCAGATTATTGCAGAGTCCAGGAGTGGCCACAGAGAGAAGTAAATTGTTCAGAGAGAATTTTTATTTGTAGGTTACAAAGCAAAACGTTTTAATTCTTCTCATAGTTGTTTTGTGGCCAGTAGATTTAATTTATTTCCCACAATTTTGCTATTTTGAGGCCAAGAGACTAAACCTGCTCCATCAATTTAATTATATTTGAATGCCCTGAGGTATAATATTCTCTCAGTATAGGTTCTTTGAGTCAACAAGATAGAACATGTTCCATTAATTTAATTAATTGGTGGCCATGATAAATGTTGTATTCCTCAAATTTAGTTCTTTTATATGTTTCAAACAAGTTAGATCTTGTGGCGACTATAAATCTATTAAATTAAGTGAACAAGTTAAATCTTGCGGCCAAAAATGTTTGTTTTTTTCTCTCAATGCCTTCAAATTGAAAATAAAAATCAAGTAATTTTCTATGGCCATTTGTGAACACACGGAGAGGATTCTACCTCAACTTAAAAAATCTAAAAACTTGAATAAAATAGTTCTCCATCTCGCCGTGATTCAGATGTCATAGCAGCACAATAAGAATGATTTTGTTTATTGGTTGGCCAAGTGTAGTACTCTGCTGCTAAGACAGCTGTGAACTTTCTATTTGTGACCTGAACACTCAGGTACTATGTTATCAGAGTTGATTTAGAGCTCACAGCGAGCCGGCAACCTCGCGCAAGAATTCATACACAGCTTCACAGTAAGTAACAACTAAATAAAGCAGAACTTTGGCCAAATTTAGAATGAAAATCTCTCCCCTGGACCTGCTGAAATCTCAATTTGGTGTGTGTGTGTGTGTGTGTGTGTGTGTGTGTGTGTGTGTGTGTGTGTGTGTCACTTAACACACACCTGATCAATATGCAGATCCTGACCCTCTCAGGGTTCATTAATGCTTAAGCGAGGTGGATTTCATCTCCTGTCTCTGATATTCATTAACTTTGGCTTCCACATTGAAATAAAGACATGAGGATGACACAATAACAGTGTGAATCACTCACTGCTCCCTCTCTCTCTCTCTCTCTCTCACACACACACACACACACACACACACACACTCAGTGGCCCTCCCACACATACACACAGCTCATAAGACAGATGAAAGGCTTGACCAATAGTGAGAGCAGGTTTGTTGGTGAAGCTATAAAGTGGAGACAGTCTAATACTGGCTGAATTGTGTGTTACGACACTGACAGCTACTTGTTTATGTGTTGTTCAAACAGCTATTCATTACCCCATAGCTGGACAGCTTTCTGATTAGAATGTAATCTGAAGATTAAGATGATGAAGGTCAACTATATTGTAAAAGAAGGTGGAAACCAACTAAAATGGAGCACATATCTACGGCATTCTTTTGAAGGAAAACGAGGAATTTGAGAGCTGTGTTTCAATGCATTTGCTCCGTGTAAAATCTGTCACGTTACCAGAGCATGAAGGCCTGGCCGTTATAGTGTAACACTTGCTTGGCTGATCTTCCTGATGTGCTACTCGCGGCATCAGTGTATCTGTCTGAGCGGAGGTCTTTAACAGCCATGAATGCCAAGCATGGGGGAGGCAGACCAGGCCAAGCGTAACCACGGCGGCCCAATGTCCTTGGCTCCTTGGCGGCCTTCACCTCACACTCCCTGCACAGTGAATTTTATGGCTAATTTCCGGCAATTTATCCTGGCACTTTCAGAAGAGAGATTCCTGCGGGAATAATGTGCATAATTTGCATAAATCATCCTGATAGAATGCATATCAGCATGTAACCCCCCTCCCTGTCCGAGGCTGCAGCGTTTACTTTGTAATCAAAACTGACTCTTTTCCAACGGCAGACGCATGAGAGCCATGAGAAGAGGATCAGAGTTTAGGAGAGTAATTACAGCGAAATGAGAGACACATACAGAGATTCGTACACAGCTAGATGCCGTAAAAGTAACAGCAGCAAGATATTTTGTAATTACTCAGATTTGATGACGTTTTAAAGTTAGAAATAAGTTCGTATCTGCAGAATTATGTAGGTATTGTAAAGTGTAATTGTAATATAACACCTTAAGGCTCTTTGTTTGACTGTGGCACACTCTTTGTCCTCTCTCCGGGCCATCAGCCACACTTTGGTCCACAAGCCTGTTTCCAAAAGCTCCCACTGTGTAAGCGAACAATTGTCTGAGGAGAAGCGACGGGGGTCAGCTCACTGCATTCCCCCGTCGCAGTGATCTAATATGACGTACAGTGAGGACGTGCATATTCTCTTGGACTGCCTTCGTTACGATAATCAGCTGTGGTCAAATCGACTTTGCTGGTCGAGGAGATGCAGGGAGAGTAGAGGTTTGTGATTTCAGTGCATATGGAGGCCTGATGGAAATACTGAACAAATACTATAACTAATCCAAGGAGACACACAGACCAAATATGGCTGCGGGAGGGGGGACTCGTTATATGCATTTTGTGCCCAACTGTGGGTCCATCATGGGAGTTTTGCCACACCACCAGGTTCTTCCAGTATCCCATCCTCTCCAGATCTCTCATGGCATCACTGGTGACAACAGTCGTCCGCTGGGTGGACGTTAATCACAATAATACAGGGCAGGCTAATCATGACTCACTGATCAAGCACTAAATGACACGCCTGGCATACCCACTGTAACCAGCCGGTTACAGAAGGATTCACACACTAAGACTAGCCCCTTTGGAGAGGCGGGAGGAGGAGGAGGAAGAGGAGGAGGAGACGGCAGACAGTGGTTACGAGGCGGGTGCACAGCCATCCAGACAATAATTACTCTATGACTGTGGTCACATTAGGGATCAGTCAAAGCAGATTAATTTCAACTGATAGCATTGGTACCGCCCAAATGCAGATTTCCTTAATAAGAGTGAAATTTGGTCACTGAGAGGACCGTGAGCTTTGCTATGCAGGGTGCTCCAATTACTTATGCGAAGAGACAATGTCTTATTCTTTGCATAAATCAGCCTGCACTTCCGCGAGGTTGTGACTGTCGCCTGCAGAATGTCAGCGAAACATTAACACGCAAATCTGTTCAAGCTGATGTGTGTGTTTGTATGCCCGGACCGTATGCACGAACACAAATACGTCTGTGTGTGTGTGTGTGTGTGTGTGTGTGTGTGTGTGTGTGTGTGTGTGTGTGTGTGTGTGATGTGGTAGGCCTTTCACTAAATACCCAGAGACCCTGAGAATTACCCAGAGCAGAGAGGACAGCATCTGTTTGTGTGCTTGTGCCGAGCAAACAAGGCAATTTAGAGAACACCAAGGGAGCAGCTAATAAACACAACCTTATTCCCCCTTCTTCCTACACCTGGCGCTCAAGATTGCAGCGCTAGAGTAAGGATGTCTGTCTGTCTTTGTGGTATTGTCCATTCGTATGTGAGAGAAAGAGAAAGAGAGAGAGAGAGAGGGAGAGAAAGAGAGAGGGGGAGATGTCAAAGCCTGCTTGACCTGAAGAGGAGGGTTGTTTATATATTTTTACATGTACGCGAGTGTGTGCGGCATGCATGTGTAAGCGTTCATCATTCTACAGCGAGTAGCATGCCAGTGCTGCTGGAAAATGGCAGGTCTGTGTCCCATCACACCCTAGTGTCTTTGTCTACTGCCAAAGCTGTGCAAAAATGTCTGCCCTGGATACCTGGCACAGGAACTGCCCTCTACTGTACACAAAAGGTGCAGACAAACTAGGCTGCCAGGATCTACCCTCCTCTCACATCGATGAAAGTCATAATGGCCTAATTGTTCTCTCTTATTTTATTACGCACAGAAAAAACCAAAGCTATGACACCAAGATCCTGGCATTTTGAAGTGAAATCATGTTGGTCCTGCTTTCCCTGCAACTGTTGCGGCAAACATGCTCTAATGAGCCGCTGACTCTGATATGGAGCCAAAGTGACACCCAGCAAAACCACGTATCAGACCAGACACAAAAATGGCTGCCCAGTGCCAAACCCCGCCTGAGCTTTCACTTCATATCACGCACATAGCACAGGGGTTGGGAAGTGGAGGTTTTACGGGGCATTTGTCAAATTTTGCCACTGAAAATGTACGAATGTTTATCTACAGACAAAAACACATCCACATCAGGCCTTTGATCGGAGTTCACAAGGTAAAATTAAACACCCTTCAACAATGAGCTCTTCAAGGTCTTTCAACCATCATGTCACATACCTGGTAGGTTCAGAAGACAGCCCAAGCTCCATCAGCCTTTGAGCCTGGGAGCCAAGAACGTCCTGGAACACAAGAGTGGGAGACAATAAGTGCAAAGGAGGAGATTAATCTGAGTTATTACATTGATTAGATTTCCAGAATGCTAATTAAAAGATGTTAGAACATGGGCCCAGCCAAGGATCAGTGGGTGCTAATGAGGACCTCTGTAATCTCTGCTGTAATGAGAGCGCTTTAAATGTAAAGTTTGCAGGGATGGAGGAATGAGGGAATGTAGCCACAGTCCTGGAAAAACCATTCCCATATTGTGATTATGAGCAATAATGATGAGGATTCACAGTATCAGCAAAAGGAAAATTCTTTAGAGAAAAAAAGCAAGAGTGCAATTCAATTATAGTAAAGGCTTTTTGCACAATAAAAACATTTTATTATATGACGATTAACAGGATGGTTTAATGGCTGAAGGTCACGTACGCCCTTGTCTGATTTTACAATAGGGGCCTTTGTAAAGTAACGGGGGTAGTATCTTTTAATGAGAAACCACTTATCCCAGCCTGCTCCTCCTTCTCTTTCTCACCGTTCCCTCCATTTTTATGATTTTCACTCTTCACCTGTTAAGTATTTTAAGACTATAATAGTGGTTGAATACGTTTTGGGTTTGTTGACTTTTCACAACCATACATTGTGTGAAACATCTGTTAAGATATAAAACACGAAAAGAAATGTGTCAAATGTCACCAGCATATATGTAACTAAAATCGACACCAGGCTACATGGTTTGATGCAGTAGAAACATGTATTGATGTAAATTAATATTAACTAAATGAGAGGTTTTCTTAGTCAAACTGAATCACAGATATTACACTTTCTGTTTTGCCACTTTCCGTTCCATGACTTTTCTAATTTTCTCAAGAGTGTGGTGACCCTGCTTTGAACTCCAAAATTTTTCCAGAAAATACTTAAACCCAGTGGAAATTTGAACCAAATTTGAAGACATTGCCTTTAACTGTTCCAGAGATACAATGTTTAAAAAAACTGAGGCTGAAGAACCGATAATCCCAAAACAGAATTCCAGCACAGAGGCATAAAGAACTACTGATGAGCTATCAAACTTTCTCTGTCACCCAGTAAAATGATTGATATTTGCAGCCCCAATGACCTATTTCACTTACAGAAGGAGAAATACAGAACGACAAGAAGTGAAAGGAGGAATCTAACTGCCATAAAACGGCAAAACAATACAAACCATGCACTTTAGGAGTGAAATTAGCGAGGTTGTTACTTATTCAGTAGATGCTCGTTATTAGCAAATGAGTCTTAGCGACAGGTGCACCCCACTCATTTACAAATGAGAGCATATCACTATAATCAGCCTGCTAATTTATCACAAATAATGAGCTGTGTTGAAGAAAGGCTGGTACGTACTCCAGCGAAGGATCACCCTAATTGATCTGGAGATCAAATACACCTGATTTTAGTTCATTCACTTTGACGTTAGTCTAACCTTTGATAAACGGGCTTCGATCAGAACTGCCTCATACTCGATGACACACGGCGTCATGAGGCGGCGTGTTTGAGAGAGTTGTGTGTTTAACCGAGCTTATAGGGTCTAACATTCAGCCCGCCTTATGATGCAGAAAAAAAAAAAAGGAGGTTGAAATTACACTGTGGGTATGACAATGCTGATAGGCTATAAAACCATGTCATTTAATGTCCCCCACCAGCCCCCCCTCCCCCCCTTCCCCCCAGCGTGGCGCTCTGGTCGACTCAACATTAAGCCAATTCATCTCCTCACAGAAGGCCGTGAGACAGGTCTGGTCTATCCGTCACTTTCCTCAGGATGGGTTTGATCAAGGATTTCAACACTGAAGGAGAGCTATCAAAGCAGCTGCTGCATAACAAAAGCAGCTCTTTATTGAAAGTCAAAAAAAGCCACATGATATCATAGCAAAACTGATGTAGCAATAATGTACGGTTTTGTACGCCACTTGATGCTGCTTGTTTGATCTGTCATATTTTTAATGACCTCTCTAGAGAGAGGACCCCAGATTTGCATTTTCGGTCCCTGCTCCTGTAATGAAAAAAGGTAGAGAGGAGCATATTTCACAGAGCCTGTCAAGCCCACTCACGCCCCTTTGCAAAGCACTCAGGAACTTCATTCCATTGACGTCGCTTCTCACGGCCAAGCTATGAAATTGAGGATGACAAAATTAGCAAACCTAGACTGTTTGGACACATTTCCAATATAGTGAGTTTCTTTTTTTTTCTCAGAATGCAATCAAGCCTTCAGACATTAAATATGAAGTCTCCTTGAAAGTTGCTCGGTCTCTTTGCAGCAGTTCAGCTATAGATTTATGTAATCGCAAGCTTGTTAGGAAGATTTCGCAGGCCTATTGACAGTGACGTGCGCTGGGCTTGGGCAGAGGTGACATCTGGGAAGCACAATTCTGCTGCACCACCACGCAAAAGCAATTAGAGATCTATATTCCTAGACAGGTCTGGACTTTCTTCTATGGTGGAGGGATACATAGGCTTTAATGTCTTTATTAACATGACATGCGTGTCCTGTACACCGCCTTCAAATGACAATCAAAGGGTCGTCATGGAAAGGGGGGCAGCAATCAGCGAAATCATGCTCGGCCTACAAGACTGTGTTGACAAGTCAGGACATCAGAATGCATTTTCCAAGTGAGTTGTTCTGAAGATCTAAATATTGTAACAGTTTTGTTTTTTTTTGGGCATTGCTTTCTTTATTGTTTTTGTTTTGTTTTTTTTCCAAGAAACAGAAATGGCCCCGGTTATCATACAACTTTACAGCTACAGACAGCGACCATTACACGAGTTTCACGTGGAAAAGGTCTACTCAAAAACACACAGCTCTTGCTCTTCTGCTTCAAATGAATCTTTACTGACTAAAGTAATTAGTTCAGTCTATTAATTACTATAATCACCTATTATCATGTTGGCCTTAATTTTGTTAATGTTTCGTGGATGTAATGACCCTGTAACAAATCTGTTTCCAGGAATATTCTCTGTCTGAGTGCAAATTATTTTGTAATTGAAGCCATTATTGTCAACAAATCCTGCAAAAATACAAAAACTAGCAGCACATCACACCAAAACTGTGTCACTCAACACTAAGCTTTATTAGTTGCAATGAATTATTTCAATCTTCATAAACTAGTGACAAAAGACTTTATTAAAAGGTGGTTTACCCATAAAACAGCTGGGCGCTATAGTCCTAACACACTTTCTGCAGCCCCAGGTTAATATAGATCTGGTGCAGCAGATGCCTGTGTCCTACTCAAAATAAAATACCATCATGTTCATGGCTCAACAGTGTGTTTTAATAGTTAATGGATGTCACTGGGGTGGTCTGTGGCACAATGGAATCAGCTACATCATATACAACCATTTCTTTACATGAAAAATGTACAAGTGAATGTAAGTAAATATACAAATGCATAAATGTCGACATATAATCTTTATTATGAGACAAAAAAATACCATTTAATCGACAAACTGCAGCATTGCATTATCCAAGAGTCTGAAAGTCACTTGACAAAGGGAGACGTTTCCAAAACCTGTGATCAAATGTGGGATGTAATGAAGTACAATGACGCTTATTTTCGTCATCTTCTTTCCCTTTATTATCTACATTTAAAGATGAATGTACGTGCTTTCTGCAGGTAACACTTAAAGGGCATTTGAGCAAAATTATTGATTTTTTTTCTACTTCGTATCATCGAGACCCTTCACAATATGAAGACAGATTTTACTCAAAATAGAGTAGACAACACATCCAGTGAAAGTCACTGACATCTAAAACCCCGTCGAAGACGCAATTAAACCTGGAGTTAGTGATCATCAAAATGTTGTTGACACTGAAAACTTTTCACAAATTACAGCAAATTTCTTCTTCATCATTATCTGTATATTTTATTTGGATTTTTTAATTGCTATATCATATTGTTTATATCATATCACATATCATATCCTATCATTTTATTCAGTTAACGTTGGTGGAATGTTGTTTAAGGCCTAAAGTTTTTTACTTTACAAGTAAAAAAGTTAAATTGTACTTGAACCAGTGTCGTTATTTTACACAACTATCTGTGCCGCTATTAAAGTACTCAACCTCTGTGCTTTTGCCTCCTCTTGAGATAACAAGTAATCATTTTCAAACAATATACGACACACATCATGTCTAACATCAGTTGTCCTCCATATCTGTGGCTGTAAACCAGCAGTTTATAATGTCAACCACAGTGCCTCCCATGCTGGTCCCCCTGAACCCCGCTGAAATAAAGATGGGGGTCTGAGGAGAAGTGAGATGGTAAACAAGGCAGCCCTGCTCCCCAGCTGTGAAGGTGACACAGGGACGTTACACCAAGAACAAGCCCTTTTGATTAATCACAGGGTATTTACTAGCTCCGATCTAATCAAGGAGCTCGGGATCACAGGCTACATCATACACGGCCCAGAAATTTACACAGCAGAGTTAACCTGTCACCTGCCGCCATCCTGCTCAGAACATCTATAAACTCAACGTCGGCCAGCAGACAGGCACCCAGCTCCAGAAGTGATTGTTTTATTTCCACAGAAACAATATAAACCTGCAGTCAGATACTAAACACATGTCGTTTGATATAAGGCAGAGGGGAGAAACAGCCATTTATCTCAAGGTGGTCATGGCAATGGGATACAAGAATGTGAGCCGTTTGTAAACTAAGTAAATGACAGCTTTGAGTGCAGTATTCTTGGGCTGTAATACTGGCAAGGTACATCCTGTAGAGAACACACCCAAAACTAAAAGTGGAGAGTGACTTTAACTAGACTTTAAACCTAACTTCTGAGCAGCGCTGTGATTGATTGAGCTTTTAAAAGCAGAAATAAATCCCGAAGTGGAAACATCTTTGTCCTAATTTGGTGGCATGTCGGTGGGATTGTAGCTAACGTATTGGTAATTCTATGGATAATTATACATGTTTCTTTTGTAAAAAGCATGTGACACTGATAAAGGTATAACCTTTAGTGTGACCTATGTGCTGTCGTTTGTTGTTAGTGCTTCTACACAGAGAGGAAAAAGTGCTGCAGACCTGCTGTGTTTATGAAGAGGTCTGGATAAAGAGCGTCCTGTAAAATGTCACTCCATGGGGGAGGCTGCCTCTGTTCAAAAATATTCAAAGAAAACCATGACAACCCTGGAAACCACAGAAATTCTTGAATATGCAGGTTTACAGTAAAAAATAAATAAATAAATAAATAAAAACCCAACAGTGAACTAATGTGTCTTTCTGCCTCTCATCCATATACATGTAATGAAACATCAGTGACTGTTGGAGATAAAACACTCGGTGGTGTTTGTGCAATAGATCACTTAGCACTCGTGAGCCACATCTCAGCCGCACGAGCCCCGGACAAATAGTCTATTAGATGAGAGCGTTTTTGTCAGTCTCCCCATCCCCCAGATATTTCCTCAGAATGACGAGTCGCATTAGACGCCAGGAGGAGGAGTAATTTCTGTGTCACATCCCTTTAGCCCGACCCCACTGACAATCGCCAAGATGAGGGCATTCTTCGTAAAAGTTAATCACATTTGCCTTTTTAATGGTGTGCCTCTTACTCTACCAATGATTTACAATAAATTGTCCTCCCATTGTGTTCCCCCAACAGCCTGGTAGGTGTGTGTACGTGTGTGTGCGTATGTGCACGCGTCGAAGTGACTTCAAGGAGTGTATCAATACTTACATCACCCCTTTGGCCTTCACTCTTCAGTGTTGACACTGCAGCGCTGTGAGCCAGGCCTGACTGGCAGGAGGCCACCGCTCCATAGGGAAGAAGACGATTCAGCAGTGGAGGAAAGCTGCAAATATTCTCGGTTGTGTACTTTAAATCTAAATGTAAATGGAGTTGAGTGTAAGTTAGCATAAGCTGAATTTAGATGCCCATTGCTGTTTGTGGGTGATATCTAAATATCTAAACTGTGATTAAGAAGTGAAATGAGTTTAACATAAGAAGTTCCAAAACAAAGGTTAGTGTTGTGATAAAATCCACCATCAAACGATAGAAATTTAGAATATTTAATCATGCTGTAATTCTTTGAGGGCTACAGGACGCCGTGTTGGGAATTACTGTTACTGTAATTTTAAATAATATTTAATTATTTACAATAATATCAGATTGTTTTGAAAAGATCTGTCAGATATTCAACTCAGTGGATAAACTAAAAAAACATGCACATATGATAATTCCATTCATTAACATTAAGGTTATTTCATAACAGGAACCTTCGCCAGCATGTAGGCATAAGAAGAGTGACTTATTTCCTAAACATGATAGTTGGGTTGTGCGACAGGAGTACATTTGTTTTCCTGACAAGTGCTCACAAAAAGTCAGACAATGTAGAGATGAATTGATAAACAATGAAGGATATAGATATCGATTATTGTTGAGTGGAAGAAGAAATCAGGAGGCTAAGATGTGGAGGAAAGACGCTGACATGGAGTCCTCTGGTAAATCACCTCCATTTAACTGATGCGAGATAGATTCATGCTTTACCACCAACACCTGCACCTCCTCAGCTATACCGTTGTAAGTGTGTGTGTGTGTGTGTGTGTGTGTGTGCTTGGTTAGTAGGGGTAGACACAACAGTCCATGGTTGTATTGTAGTTTTAGCTCACAGTTTCAGTTTGATTAATATTGATTTGGACTTTACGAAGAAGAAAAACATCCCCAGGATGAAATTAATCGAATAAATAACAACTTTAGTCAGCGCTGTGTTTTTACTGTCATTAATGGGTGCCATTGTGCAAGCACCTCGACTTTGTCAGGGAGAAATTAGTGCTGTGTGTGTGTGTGTGTGTGTGTGTGTGTGTGTGTGTGTGTGTGTGTGTGTGTGTGTGTGTGTGTGTGTGTGTGTGTGTACACACAATCTAATACAACTGTGGAATCAAAAGTTGCAGTTCAAATGCTTATCCAATCTTGGGTTGCATGATATCCATCGTGCTAGCATTAAAAATGCCAAATTAAAACAAAAAGTGCAAAAATCAGGAAGCGATTGATTTGGCCAAAATGTTAATATCAACATATACATCATTATTATGACAGGAGCAGCTCTCGTGGAATCGCCCTCTCCTCCCTGAATTTACAGCACAGGCATCCAAATATAGGCAGATCTCAGATTGATTGGTGCAGTGATTTAATGCGAGACCAAAATGAAAAGCTAAAACTTTGTTTGGGATCGGTAAAATTTGGAAACAGTAATTGTATTGGGGGTTGTAAAAATGGTACGTTTTATGGAGAGAGAAGCAAAGCCTCATTCTCTGAGTGAGAACCAGCTTCTCCATCCATCAAATATTCAGACAGACTCGTAATTCCTTGTGAGTGAGATGTCCTGTAAAGATGACTGGGAAACAAAACACTTGTGGTAAAACAATGTTCTGAGGACATTCTGTCAGATTCCTCTCTTTTTTACAGATTTCATCACTGAGCTGCTGTGGCGTGAATGCTTTAAAACACTTTGACATAACATGCTGTGTCCTGAGACCCTCTGCTTGTGAATAATGAATTCACAGTATGCTCCAAACAGCTGTCTTCTTGCAAGGAGTTATTTTCAAGGCCTTTGGGCACATCTCTCAAGTCATTTTGAAGAAACCAACATCATTTGAGATTATTCACCTGGTTCTCGCCCTGACAGCAGCTGACCAATCTGTAGCCCTCTGAATCATAACGAACTCCCGTGATTGGCCGAGAAGCAGAGAGAAAGTCAAGCCATCCTCCATTCTTCCTGCCCCCGCTCCTCATATTTAATTCAGAGGTTGTGTATTTCTTTATGATTGCAACATCTGTTTGTTCCCAGTGCCAGCTCTCTCCGTCAGCCTCCCTCTGTTCAATAATTCCTGCCCTGACCCCTAAAAGCCAGCGACATCACAGCACCGGCTGCTGCTCAAACTTCACCGGGACCAGACACAAAGGGACAGGTGCCTGCTACCAAATCATCTGGCTCACCAACCTGCATCGCCCATATCACTGGTGATGAGGCTGTTCCCAGATCAGTCAAGCGAAATCATCAACAGGGCTGATGTGAAACATGGACAGGAGCTTCTTCGTAATACAATTAAGGGGACGTCCCACTTTCATTTTAAAAAACAGTGTTGTCCTGTCCATTTTTAGAGCTCATCTGCAACTCAGCACAGGCTCTTCTATTAATTGTCATTCTCTGCTTACTGTATTTCAGTCCTAAAAAGAGACATCAAGACATGTTATCCTGAATATCAGTATGAGTAGCAACTTGTCTTTGCTTCTGGTGAAAGCACTGGATTAAACTGGCAGCAGCCAGAATGTGAAAATGGACTCCTATGGAGTTATAGAAGCTTTTGTTGAACCTTTTAGTGCTCATTTGCAACAGTTTCCCTTAGTTTGCAAATGAATTCAAGCAGTTCAAATCCAGAGAATAAACTTTCATGGTTCAAAAGTCTGTGATATACTGGACAACAACGTTGAAGTGACATAAACAGAGTTTAAAAAGGCTCTTCATCGAGGTTAACAAATGACATCCAATCCAGCCATTCTTCCTCTTACAGGTATTTGGCTTTGGTGGATTATTTACAAGTCGGTCTCTGTCTGTTTCTATGAGTCAACAGCTGTGGTTTCAATAGTTACAGGTTTTAAAATGGCCATTCACAACAAAAGAGGTCTCGACTCCGATGATGCATAAATACATTAAACTGTCTGAAGTACAATAAAACCAGGAAAAAAAACTACAAAAGTAGCACACAAGTAATTTGCTCTTTCAATTAAGCAAAAGCTCCTGAGTGGCCAAACCCACTGCAGAGGTTTTGTCCAAAAATGTTCATGAGAAAGAATTCATAACATACATGTGCGGATTCACACACAAGCTTACGTGTTCCATCAAAACAGCTGTATCCTCCACGGCATGTGTAAATGTATGGTTACTTACATTGGATCTACAGCCTGTCAACACTCATGTCTGATCGAAGTACAGTATTTAGTCAGTTTTCTGAGTGTGATGCACATCAGAAACACTGAAGGTGGCGGGGTCTACAAACAGCTGCTACCAACTGACCTAAGAGTGCTTGGGCCAGATGTTGAGATGACCTCATAACCTTGGGACAAGCTGATGTGGCCATGATGGAGATGGGTACTGTCAGAGGAAAGTGATCTAGTGACATGAAGGCCTTCCATTTTTCCCGCATTTTCTGCATTGGTCTTTAGCCCCTAAACTGGGCAATCCTGGAGGGCAGGGAAAGATGGAGGACGGATGAGGAGAAACATGTAAACACAGAAGGGAAAGAGACTGAGTGGGAGGGGCGGGAAAGGGGG
Source organism: Aulostomus chinensis (assembly GCF_037954235.1). Taxonomy (NCBI): domain Eukaryota; kingdom Metazoa; phylum Chordata; class Actinopteri; order Syngnathiformes; family Aulostomidae; genus Aulostomus; species Aulostomus chinensis. The sequence goes on along the minus strand of NC_141340.1, from coordinate 11,639,145 downwards.
GGGGGGACTGGTCAGTGCTGCTGACGGTTGTCACAGACGTTGAGTTCAGCACAAAACTCTGCCAGAAGCCATCATGTCAAAGCGAAGTTAGCTGAATGAACAAGAACAACTTCAGGCCCTGCCACTTTAAATCTCCCTCAAAATTCAACAGCTGTTTCTTGAACGAATGCAGATGCAAAATAATGATAATAATGCCTACTTACAGCTCCTGTTTAGATGTAAACAATCCATCTTGACCACACCCAGTACACATGGTGTTTCATTAGCGCTACAAAGCCCTTCGGAACATTTAATTTCAGAGGCAAGGGGGCACAATAGATTGTTGCTCTGCAAAATGTTTGACACAAGCAACTGGAGCTAAATACGAGTAATTATTTAACACTTTATATGATGCAAGTTTTTCAGTTCCCTATAAAGCTGTAAAACACCTGAAGAGCAGAGAGATTATTCTCTGTCTCTCCTCATATCCTATGATTGTCTAGTCTGGTATCTGAAATTCTTAACATTTTGATTGGGTGCGTCTTGGCTCCAAGCATCTTTACTCAGCTCAGACAATGTCTTTGTACCAAGGCCACAGCCTGTGGTGGTTTTCTACTGACAGATGAGCATGTCAACACATTTTCCTGTGTGTGTGTGTGTGTGTGTGTGTGTGGGGGGGGGGGGGGGGGCGCTAAAACAATCAGCCTTGTGAGCTCTGCCAATATAAACCAAACTGTAAGGTGAGAGTCACCAATCTGGTACCATTTTGATGAGGCATAGCATCACACTAAGTAGTTTCTAATACTAAGGTAAAACAAATGTATACGTGACAGACATCATTTATTAAGTTTGCTTTTGAATCACCGTTTTTTGTTTTTTTTATATAAATGGTCCAAATAACTAAAAATGTTATTTCTCTATTATTTGAACACCATTCAAACTATGGCATAAAACAAGAAAAAAAGAAAAACAAAACAGTGATCCCCACCAAAAGAGAGCTGCGACATGTGGATCTAAATCTGTCCCTCCTATCTGCAGGCCCATTGGCAAAGGGTAGCTCAGCTGTAGCCGGCAGATTGTGTGAACGGCAGACTACAAACATCTCTCCACAGGCCATACCAAGGTGTCTAATCCAGGAAACACTGTGAACACACACCCCGTGGGCTCCCACACCGCACTGCAGAGCTTATAAATCCAAGTGTGCACTTCCATCTCAACAAGATGCTTAGGCTTTTATTCAGTAGTAAACCCTGAATAATAAATGTTTTATTATTGAATATTTCCAAAACAAAATGATTTGTTTCAAGACTTGATGGCTGTACCGGAGACTAATGTGTTTGTAGTCCTGAGGACTGCAGTTACATGAAGTTACGGCTGCATGAAGCATTAGCTTTCTGAGCCGCACAAGTGCAACAAACATTTTTTTTTTTTTTTTTTTTTACTATGAATAAGAAAATCCAATGACAACTTTATAGATAATGTGTTTACAGATTTCGGCACATTACCTCAAGAAATATTGCCAGCTCGCCTGAGTTGTGTCTGCTGTCCAGCACCTGTCATAATGGCTGAGTGTCACCCACGTCACAGGGTGTCGTGAAATGACAGCTCCCAATGTCTGCAAAGATGAAGCCTCAGGAGGGGAAAAAAAAGAAAAGAAAAAAAAGCAGGACAGATCGAAATTTCATACTCTCGAGTACATCAAAGTGACTCCTGTCAGCATTGCATCAAGAGCGGGGAAACGGGAACTGTTCATTTCTACAGCTGTGAGTTGGAATGTGGAGGGGGTTTCTAAAGGAAACAGGCTGTGAAGGTGAGCACCGTAAATTATGTCTGGTGACTTACAGGAAAAATGATGCCAATGAAAAAGACCCTGTCAAGAATCGCCCGACTGGATTTATGACAGTATAGTCAAAATAAGGCCATGATTGGAAGGTGAATCTGAAGACTTGAGACAAAGATTAGAGTCTGGGGGCTTTCCAGACATCTTGTTTATGTCCCGAGGGGTAGCACCTGGGATTTAATTATATATTCACAGAAGGGCTGCACAATTAATCAAGATTTAATCTTAATGTGGCTGACTGCAATTTTCAACATGGAATATTTGTAATTGTGTGTCAAAACAGCGTTTCATTTAAATATTCAGGTGCAGCCTACACATCATATTCTACAGAATTCAGAGAAAAAAAAAATTTTGGTGTGATAGAGATCACCACAAACATAACACCCTTATCATGTCGATTGGGTTTTCAATAAAAATTTGAATTATGTAAAAATAAATGTTCCCTCCAATATTACAAATCAAATAATTATTGCAATATCAGTCAAAATAACCACATTAACATAATTTCTCTGAATTGTGCTGCCCTTGTTCATATCTTACAACTTTTGGTCGAATCAGAGTTTTTTTTTGTTCAGCGCAGAAAACAATGAAGCTCAGTTCAGCTACAATATGAAAATGTTTAAAGACAATAAGGCTTGATTCTTCTTCAAAGTTATCTAACCAGTCGGTGTGGCTAGCAGAAATATGATGCACGCATAACACAGAGTCACATTGACAGTTACCATGAGGCAAGCCTTTTTACCTAAGCAGTTTGGAAAAACGAGTGAGTGAGTGTGTGTGTGTGTGTGTGTGTGTGTGTGTGTGTGTGTGTGTGTGTGTGTGTGTGTGTGTGTGTGTGTGTGTCCCTTTGCAAGCCCACGGTGCTACAAGATACAGAGATACAACTTGCGAAGCACAGACAAATATTCGGGGCTTCAGGCTAAAAGAATCCAAGGCGTCCAAAATCTGCTTTTGTCCCAGGGCCAAACCCTGAACTGCATTGTGGGCCACTTCTGATTTCAGCACTAGCTGGTGTAACGCAACCAGCCATGCATTAGCATTGGCCCTCCAGTTAGAGGAGGCTCTTAGGATCCTGTCACCCAAACTTACCATACACTCCTCACACACACACACAAACACACACAGCTGCAGCGAGTGTGCACAGACCTTCATATGGCTCCCTCTCATTCACACCGTAAATTCAACAATGTTCAGAGCCCTAAAACCTTTCCAGAAACTCTTACGCACATATCAGCTGTTAACACTGGCAGCAGGGACGTCCCTCTACACAACATAAAAGCGCGAATCTCCCCGTTAAAGCAGTCGGCCCTCACCACTTAGAGGGGGCCCGGGCTAGCATACAAAGTTCAACAACTGTGAAGAAGGAACTATTAAAGAGGACACACAAAGCAGTGACCTTGACTGACAAGTGCTCTTCATTTTGGCCATAAACAGCAGTGGGGCCTGATAAGTGTTCATCGGTGCGGGAAGTAATGACCTATCCGTCAGCAGTGGTTGGGCTGCGTAAGGTAGTATAAATGGAACATACATAATGTACAGCAATAATACCGGCACTCTCACAGCCTAATGTATTATCATTATTCTTGGGGACCAGGATTTCTTTTCCCCTCCCCTAACCCTGTGCAACGCGCCTCAGCATGGTGGGTAAATGCCTCCCGGCCATGATAATTTCATTCTAATCTTTGTTCCATATTATAATTTTCATGGTCAGAAATACACCAGGAAGCAACACCACGGTTTCTATCAAGGGCTAAACAGAACACAGGGCCATAACAGGAGGTTTTATGTGACTGTATAACCGCCCGTTCTTAGTGCACCAGTCAATTTACGATAAGAATGGAGAGAGCTGTAAATTTATGTGTGATGGCCCTTTTCAAACAACATTATTATGGGTTGAAGCAACTTCTGATAGGCAGTGGTATGTCCATTCTAGAATCTGCTTAATGATTAAAAGTTAAAATAAGTGCAATAATTCCTTGAAGAAAAAAATAATGACATATTACTGCTAAATTAAATGCAAGATTGGAACACGGAATTACTGAACCGCTGCCTTGGGGTTGTATGTCCATAATGTATGTACAGAAGACACTGAATTTAATAAAAAGGTATTGCTTTTGCTGTGTTAGTCAGTGGAAATTAGCCGCTAATAAGTAAATAAATAAATAAATATATACATATAAAACATCATCTACATTAGTTATCGTTCGTATCATAGTTGTTGTTGTTTTTTCCAAGAATCGTGATCCACAAGTTTGCTGTCCAAATCAGTGACAAAAGGAAAATAGTAACAGATGTGTCAAAATGTGACATTTAGGACCAATGTGACAATCCTGTATTTCTATTACCAAATATAGGATTTTCTATACAATAGAAAATCTCTTGATATGGATAATTATATTAAAATATGGGATTGGGAACGGCATGATATTTGATACATGGTAGTTTTTTTTCTCCCACACTGCTGATCCCTAAAATCACAGTAAAGATGACCTTTGACTCTTTGGATTTAAAATATAATTGTTTAATGTGTTAACAATGACATGTGGTGGTTATGACATCGTCGTATTCAACAGTATTTGACTCATTCTCATCTTTGGGATAAAGAGTTGATAGATTGTTTGCGTTTCAAATGCAGCACTTATATTTTACTCAGACACATTCTCTCACTGGTGGGACTGATCTGGGGTTGTTTTTTTTTTTTGTTTTCATACAAACCCACAAGCAGACCTGTTGCTGTTCCTGCACTTGCTAACACTTTTGCACATTGTTGTTATTGTCTCATACATGTTATTTTCTAGCCATTTTATCTCCAGCCCTGATGGTACTTTTGGTCCTGTTAAAAATATTGTACTGTCACATTTGCAGTATTTTGGCACCAAGTTAGTGCTTAAGTATACTGTGGGTTCTTGTGAAATTTGTACTTTTTTTTCTACATTTATTTCTTGAGCAAAACAATGCCTGATAGAAATTTGTGACACAGATTCAGACTAGTCATATCTCCAGTTTCTATTTGCTATAGTAGTCAGCGGCTGGCTTCATATTTAAAAGACAAAGTGGTTTCGATGTTCTTGTTTAGGTCTTGACAAGAAAACTCAATATTCTCTAAAAAGAAAATGTCCTCCTACTGCTTTTATTCCCCGGATATGACTCCTTTCTTACTCACTCATGTTCAAAATAGATTAATCACACAACATGGAATTAAGAACATGGAATCAAGAATCTGCTACATGGTGGTGCCCACTAAGATTTAATATGTGTAATGGATATTTTTGCAGAATTCTATAACTATATTGAGAGGAAATTCAATAACTGTGGGTCCCAAATATAATTCAGAGGCACAAACCTGATTTCAGCTACTGCCGAAATGAAAACTACAATCAAAAATACATAAGAAGGACTTGATCCAAAATATATCACTACAACTCCGTCTGGAACCTATATTTGTAGTGTTGAGAGTAATCATGTAACACCCTTAATTAGCAGGCATTTCTGATGCTTCCCACACACAAACTGCATCAAACTTACCACCAGCGACTTTATCCAAAACTCATCAACAGAAGCTTCGATGCACTACTATACAACCAACCATACCATAACACCTCCCGTAGAAATGTATAGTTTGATAGTAGCATCAAATCTATCAGGGATACAGAAATAGCCACATAGGCTAACCATGTGCTCTGAGCATAGCGTGCCGTCTCTCCCAGGTATCCCTGCAGAGCAGAGGGAAAAAAATGAAGGATGCCTCCAAACCTTGGAGACACTAATCTCCCTTGTGGAGGTCAAATCTAACATGGCAGGTTAGTGTCTATGGAGATTGACAGCCTGGAGAAATACTGCTGCCAGGCACCCAAAACACACAGTGACAGTAAACACCTCCCAGGAAAAAGGCTGGTTACCAAGCCCTATACAGCGACTGTCAGAGGGCGCCTGTTGTCAGAGCTGCCGCCGCCCTCGCGCTGACAGACTCTGTCAACCTATCTTCATCATATCGAAAACATCTCAGTCATGAACATGGTGATCACCTACTATGAATACATATCTAATCTTGGCATATTTTCATCGCAACCACTGCTGCGTAGCTATCCTTGTTCTTGCAACACATCCGATCCAGAGATTTACCAGGGCAGAGGTGATTAGTCAACTGATCGATTAATGCGCAGAAAATCAATGAATATCTGCAAGACCTCCATATTCTAGCAGTTCTAAGGTAAGATTGGAAACATTCTCAGAATCCAACCTCTCAGATGTGATATTTGATTTATCTATGTGACGGTAAACGGGATATCTTTGGTTCCTGAAAAAAAACTTTCAATCATTTTACATTCACAGTGCAATTTTGAGTAAAGGTACAATAAAGACCTCATCTTTTGCGTACTATTGCATTCGCTAATGAATCCTTGCAACCTACACTTAGACTTTAATCTACGTTTTTTAGTGTGGCTGCGCAGAAACCGTAATGTAGAACAGCAGACCACTAATTGCATGAAATATGTTATCTTACAGGCTTGTGCTGTCTGCCTTTCATAAACAAAGGCTGACAGATCATGCCCTCAACCAGTGACCCTGCTGTGAGCATATGCACTAATGCAAGGTCACACTGGAGACTAGCCACATGAGGAGAAAACAGCCAACCAATTTGCCTTGTGAGCCCAACACAGACACTGATGTGGTCATAATGCTGTATAATAAAACGCCAGTGTGGTAAATAGAGTCTCTTTTTCATTAGCAGCTCTAATAAATGGTGCTTCTATAAAATTGAGGCTCCTTTTTATGTCCAAGAGAGGAGAAAATGATAAAGGGTTATCACTGCCAAAAATCTGCTGGTGTTCAATGTCAAGGAGGCTTTGTTGGCTCCCACAGTGCTCAGCTGTGTGTAAACCCAGGGCAGCCCCGGCTCTCATAATGGAAGGTGGCCATCTTTGAATTAGATAGCCACATAGAATAGTTGCCATAAAGCACATTATATGGTCCATTTCAATCCTGCCGCCAACCAATTACATTTATAAACTACTCATGTGAGAAGCAAATCAAAAACAACACAGGTACAGTTAATTAACCTGTAAAGTCACAAAACGCTTGTCTAAAACTTGTTTGTACTTTTAACATATTTACATTGCATTCATTGAATATTCAAAATATTTATCTTGTTATTTCACTATTATTATATGAACTGAAATGTGTTTCAGGTGAATCAGTTCTGCACCTGTAACTGCCACTGCTCACCAATCGTGTCTGCACTGTCACTCAAGAGCCGGTCCACCACATCCTACAAGACTATGGGGTCTAACTCTAAATCACCATCGCTAACCTGATATGTGAGCCTTACAGAATTATTAAAAAATAAATACTTCCATTGTTTCACTGGCAAATGGGGAAGAGTGGTTGAATAATGGCAGCAGGATGAGCATTCAGCTGATACCTGATAGCTGATAGACTTACAGCAACTGATCCTGTTGACGTTCCTATTTGAGCTCCAAATCGCTTGGTTTACACCGGTCTGTGGTGACTCCTGAAGACAAAGCCAATGCCTTAAAGGATCACTCTGGTATAGGATGTGTATATAAACCTGTGTCTAACACGAAGCAGAAGGCGAGTTGTTTGCAGAAAGACAACAGTGTGAACATGAATGAGAGGAGTAATGGAGCAAAGAATTCAGAAGATACTGTACGAAAATTTATGTTCATAATATCCAAGAATTTAACTAAATGAACAATGGTTTGTGTTTGCCCACTTCTGAACTGTGGCAACACACTGATGGTCGTGACTCTCCAGTCTGTGGACCCCGCACGCGATACGTATGGCATTGAAAATATTGTCAAGCGAATCCAAATGATTCCTATTGCTGCAGCAGACAAATGTTGGATGTAAGTTTGGGACACCAGTCAGTTGACAATATATTGCTGCCTCTGATGTCTCCAATGTATTCAGTCATAGAATTGAATTCCTATTGGATGCTGAACTTTGAAATTTCAGAGAAATATGATATCATATGTGATGGTGCTACACTAGTTTGCCATAAAGTCAAATCAAATTAAGCTTCAAATTGTTGATGGGCAGTGTGGCGCTACATCACTCGCCCATTTCAGTCACTGATGATTTTTCTACTCTAAAATCTGTGTCAGGCTCAAAAATCCCATTTCAGTTGGGCTTTGTGCAGATTTCATTTTCTGTCTAGGAAGACAGCTAATACAAAAAAATGTCCATTCAAATTAAAAATGTTGATTTTTCCTTCCACTCCAAGTGTTGGTTAGTGATCCAAGTAACTGCATTATTTCACTGTAAGTAGCCAAGGTTCCAACATGAACAAGCGCTCCGTTACTGTAAAATGTGAGAGCGTCTCCTCTGATTGACCTGATTATGACGGAGGGTGAAGTGTTGATGGCACAGTGCTATGAGGGGGGTGACAGAGGTCATGGGGGGTAGGTGGGGGTAGGGTGGGTTAGGGGTAGAGGAGGCAGTAAGTGCAGACAGACAGAGATCGGCTCTAGACGAACAGAGCTGTAGCCCGATGCTGTTCCCCTCATCCTCTGCTTGCCCTTTGTCATGCACCCTCACCTCCAGAGCTGTCACTGGCTTGTCAGAACCAATCACAGGATGCCATGCTGTCTGCCAGCCATGTACCAGTTTGGACAGGATGACATCAAATTTCTGGTGCTATGTGTCAAGGACCATATGAAAACAGATGTCCTCATTACTGGCTCGCCCGTGCTTCAAAACTATACTCTCCTTTTCCAGAGCCAGGGATTTAGAATGATTACAAGCTAATTGTTCAGTTAACAAGCTTTTTTTTTAACCCCACTTTGAGGTTAACTATGAGAAGTACCAGGCATGAAAAAAAATTCATTTCAATAAAGTATCACATAACATTAGTGCAGACACTTTACAATAAAAAAAGGTTTAAAAACAGCAAACTAAAATCTAGTCATAGCTTGCTCACAGTGTGAGAAAAGAGTGACACATCCAAGCCTGGTGTTATGCCTGTTTGAGGGCCTCTGAGAGCCAGCATGACAAAAGTAACTTTATTGAATGGGACAGATCGCTGCTTGTCTGACTGACTTAATCTGTTTGATTGAGCAATGGGACGCCTTCGGCTTCACAAGTCCTTCAAAGGCCGCAGATTCTGCAAGTGTGAAAAAAAAAGAGGGAGGAAAAAAAGGAAAGAGAAAAATGCCCCCACACCCTTACTACTCAACACACACACACACGCACACACGCACACACACACACGCACGCGCACACACACACACACACACACACACACACACACACACAGTATATCAGCTTTACAGCTATATTTTTTATTTCTAGTTGTATCAGATTGATTTCTTACCTTAGAGCAGAATAGAGCATATAGCTGAAAAAATATCAATAGGATGAAATGTTTAATTTTAGTCAGTATTGAGAATTATTGATTATCTTTATTTGCAGTCTTTCATCAAAAGAAACCTGAATTTCACAAGTGTGTTACTTTGTATGGCTGCGATCTTGAAAATTTGCAGCCGTATTTGCACAAGTTTATTCAAGGGCTTGAACTCATTTGGAAAAACATCTGTTAGGGGAATGCATCAAGTGAGAAATAGGGCCATTTTCTAACACACTTTAAAATAATCAAGCTTATTTTTAGAATCGCCCCCTCCTGGCTATTGGAAAGAATGCATGTTTGAGGGCACTTTGGTGTCTCTTTCTTTAGACTGAGAAGCTTTGTCCAGATGGTGTCACTTATCATTACCAAAGGATATCACAGGATGTGTATAATCCAGAGAGGGAGCACTCTTGGGATTATATTTTTTAGTGCTTTCATGGGAATGTGAATAAAATGCAACAATGGCTGATACTGTGGCGTCATTTTCTTCTTGCTTCTGTTGAAGTGTAACGTCTGCCAAGTATCACTATTATCTTATCACCCAGGCTTAGCTTTAAACATCGTATTCATCGCCCCACCACACAAGCCCTTTCAGGTCATCAGTCTCTAACAAAGAGACAAGTCTGGAAAATCTGTCAACTGTCAGAGTCCTTGATTAGGAGAAGAACTCTGGGCGGATCACGAGGCTTCATTGAAGCCAGCCGTTAAAGGGCAGAGTTTGAAGAGTTTGTCCCTCTCTGACAATGCCACTGCTGCAACAATTTTCCTCCTGTCACAAAAGCATGCTGCATTACGGAGCTCTACATTCATTTGCTCATGCTTCATGAGCTTATTATGGGGATGTAACTTTCCTCTCCACCCCCTTCTTCACTAGGCTGTCCTCATACAAAGCAGTCCTCAGCAATCATTGTGCCTGATCTGAATTTTATTTAGAGCTCCATATGCTTCTCCAGGCTTCTCTTAAAGCCTGGTGTTGACGCTTGGCCTCTCTTGGCCCGTTAACCATTAAAAGAGAGGCCACTCTGTCACCACACGGTCTATTGTGGGCGTTGAGGTTAAGAGACAAAAGTGTGAGATCATGAATGAGTGCTTGGCAGTCTATTGGAGATTTCCATCCACACAATTAGAATGAGAATGTGCACCTGATGCAATTCAAGCATCTATTTTCAAAGAAAAAGGATCACTTTGTTGTTGTGACACCAATAAATAAAAAGGAGAGCACGCTTATTGGCACACTGACCATCAGCAGCTCAGCAGAGCAGAGACCTATCAGGGAGGGGCCAACAGAGTAGAGGATTTTCTTCGAATGGCCACCACAAAATGCAGCCAACACAGTTCCTAGCCACCATGAGTATACCCGGGCAGACAGATTTGCATGAGAAACTGGAGTAAACCCTCGAGATACCTCACAGCACACAGCAGGCTGAAGCATTACCCCTCTACAATCTCCAGAGGCCTCCTCTGATCATGCTTTTCCCCTATACTTTCTCCCCTCCAAGTAGCCAAATCTGTGTCTCTCAGTCTCCAGGTCTCCCCTCAGTGACAATTTGTCCACATCAGAGAGCCGTCATTCCTAACTAGATCTGACTCGTGACACACAGATTGGGAGGGGTTGGGCACAAGCAGTGTTAGCGCGGGGTTCCTGCCTGCCCCGGGCTACAGAAAAACGCCGTGCTCAGACTGCCGTGTGAGAGAACACAACTGCTTTCTGCTAAGCTCTGCTTTACCAGCATAAGTTCTACCAGCCCACCTCCCTTTACCATTACAGGGGAGAGGGAGAGCGCGACAAAGCAAATGTTTTAATCATTTTGTCTTGGACACCTTTGGAGAGCTGTTATTCAGATTTTTATCCCACCAGCACAACATCAAACCTGCCAAATGTGTGACATATGAAGCCTGTGAGAAAGAAAAGAAACTAAATTCTGTATCATACAAAAAAAAAACATCTGCTATTTCTGCTCCTAGCGCAATCCTCAAACAATAATCCATTGGAAGGATAAACCCTGCCACTTCATTAAAGCATTCACAAACTTTCTTTGGAGACGCATTCAGTAAGTCTGTGACTAAACAACAAATCATGTGCGAAAAGCTTTGCAGTGAGCTACAAAGACCTGAGCAGTTCCTCATCCATTCAGCTGCAGTGAACCCACATATGACAGCGGTCCAAAATGTTCCTTGGAGCTTTCAGGCAACTTCTGACCACCATGACAAACAAAGGTTTTGTAGAAAAAAGAAAGAAAAAAAACTTACAGGGAACTATTCAGTGAATAAATGAGGTTAAATGATCTCTGTACAGAAAATCTTTTTGATACTGGTATAATATTGCTGACATATGTCGGTCAAGTATCAGTAGATATAACACTCATCCACTACGTCTACCCCCCCCCCCCCCCCCCCAACCACCGCCACCACCCGGTTTGACCCCATAGCCTAAAAATCACAGTCTCTCTGTTACGGTCAACTGCATCAAGCAGGCAAATATATGCAAATAGGTCACGCTGGCCAGTGTGACCATGCAGGGGAGAACAGTCACTGTCAATGTTAAATTAAAGTGCATCCTTATCAAGGGAATAAGCTCAACAAAGAAGACATAAATAGAGTGAAGAGAGCCTAAGCAGGCACTGTGGATGATGAGATTTAAATTAGCCTCTAATGTGATGTGGCATGGAAAACTTTAAACTGGAAAAATACACAAAAATGTCACTACACGATGTTTTAGGTGCAACATTCTAGAGGTTCGCATTCACACGACCAGGAGCAAAACCTCACAAATCCCCGAGCAGACCCGCTTAAAGGTATGAAATGTCAAGGGTTATTTTAGCCTGAACAAGCCAACACTAACCCACCACATAAGTGAAAGTGAGTTCTATGATGAGCAAACTGAAATGATAAACAAGATGGAAGAAAGTAGTTTTGTCCAGTGATTTAATGCACGTAAATAACTGAATATTTTGACTATAGGTGAGTGTTGAAATGTGAACTCAGAGTCAGCGCACACAAAAAAAAAGTTAGCGTTTACTTGTATCTTCCAATGCATGAAGACTTTCTGGTAATATGCTGCCCCCTACTGACTTGGAGTGTATATAAAGCACTGGATTGTTCAGATACAAACTGTACTTTTAAATTAATTTTCAGAGTTTATTTTTTGTTCATGAAACATCTTTGCTCTCTGCAGACATGAGTCATTCTATCATGAAAACAAAAAAGGACGAGTATAAAAATGCTGACCACCAGCCAATGTTTCCCTCTATCCACCTTCCTTCCATGTTTCCCCTTTTCTGCAGTAGCTGAGCTCTCCTGGCTGCTCCCAGCTCTCTCTCCTGGCCTTCTGGCCCTCATCCCTGGCTCTGGCTCGTGACAACCTCACCCACTGAGCTACAGATTGGCCAGCAGACAATGCCCCAGATCCTCATCCACCAACACAATGCAATCACCTGCCATACACTTTCCCCTTCTCTTTAACTCTCTCTGCACATCCCTTCTGTATATTTCCTCATTTTTGCATCCCCTCTCATTCATTCTCGCTGTCTATTTAATTTCCTCAAGCTCTTTCCAAGTCCATCTCTTGCTGCTCTGACTCTGGATTTCTGGCAACTTGATGGTGACTGGTGGGCCGAAAACCGTCTCCCGCCTTATTCCCGTACAGGGTAACATGAGCGGGACGAGCCAGAGCTCACAATACCACTGCCGCGCGAAACAAAGGTTGTGTGCTCCATCATTCAAACTGGGGCCACTCCGACAGCTGCCTCCGCCACGCTCACACTGACAAACGGCCAGAAAAACAGATGGTTTGTGCATTCATGACCAGTTTAGTGGAAGCCCAGGAGTCACCCCCATTCAAGGGGAGGGTTATTGTCAGCTATTCCTTGATAAAGCTTTTCAGTCTAGTAGAAAATTAGAAATGCATTTTAAAATTGTCACTTAATTTATTGAGGTCATCCTGGCCCTATGGAAAAGAGAGGAAAGAGCTGAGGCTCTGGTTTTGTGACACATGACTGATCTGAGAAGATGGGCTGCCTCATTTCACTTTTTAAATCCTGCCAACACATTAACATACATTTGTCAGTTGCTTCTAAGAAAGCAGATGCATTGAATTTTGGAGCCAACTATCCTCCTTAGAAAAAAAAAAAAAATCAAGTTAACACCTGATCAACATTAACACTGCATTTAAGTTTTGTTGTATTTCTTGTTTTTAAAAACCTATTAATACTCCTCCCTCGGATGAGTCACGTACATGTTAGGGACTTGTTTACATGGCTGACAATGTCAACATTTACATGATGGAAAAAATGTACCCTACTGGACTTTCTCCTGCCAATCAACGTGCCACACACATACAGGCACATGTGCACCATAATTGATAGCAGATGAGCATGTCTTACCCCCTGAATCTTTCATCACCTCGGCTCTCTCAAAGCCACATGTTTAAACCATGGCCGAGGGAAAAGAGGTAGCCGTGCAGCTAATGTACAATTCAGCCACACAGATGGTTTATCAAAATCACTCAAGATTTAAAAAAAAACAACAACACCTAAATGTGTATATCTGTGTTAATATATCAATAAAAAGTAATTAAATAAGGCATATACAGGTACATGAGAATAAACCAACCACAATAATTATTTAGATCATTAAAAAAGAGCTTAGAGCCTGCTTTGAAGCAGTGAGGCGTGAACCATACTGGGCTTCTGAGCATCATCATCAAGCTCTTGGCAACACACCCCAAAAAGTCATTTCCAATTGCAAGAGAAAGCATTCACCATGTTGCACTATATCATACACAATACTGCTCACACAAATTAGCTGGAGTGCCAGCCAAAGTGACACTGACTAAACTAAGTTTGTTTGTTCCCTCATATTAAAATTAGTTGCACATGTCCTCGTGCCCAGAGACGAGCCCTAACAACGCTGGGAGCGCGGCGGAGCTGATATAAATTAAAGATAACGCCAAGCCACCCCACGTCTGTCTTGGCTTGGAAACCATCTGGACGTTCAATATTACATCCTCGTCTACACTTTTCACACTGATCAGGATCAGAGTTTTCTGACAGGTCTTCGTGATGCATCACACCCAGATGTGGTGGCTGACTGAACGCATTTGTTGAGGTCTCACTCTCGTTCAGAGCAGTCATGCAATGGCCTTAAAAGTTGCCTCTGAGAGGCGTCACAGCTGGAGCAGAGATAAGAGCCTCTTACCTTAAATGTCAAACTTCCGTTGAATTATCATCCTTTTAGTTTGCTTTCAAAATGAAATTATTTTATTATAAGAATAAACTGGAAGGTTGTTTTTTTTTTTTTACAAATACTGATAATGGGTTTTATGAAAAATTGAACTCACAAAATTAATATTAACATAACATTTATATGAAATACAAGTGAAATGCATCAGCTGGATTATTCCTATAAAGACAACAGGCATATCTTAACCATTATGAGATCGCTCCATGTTGTGATTGTATTAATAATCATGTAAGCTCAGCATCATTGAACTGGACTAGTGAAGTCATATTAACATAATCGCCATCATCATTTGCATAATTTCTGTGTTAGTTTGTTCGTGTTACTAACTGTAATGTATAGCACAACAGAGATGCCCGACAGCATGTTATGCACAGCCGATAATAGCAAACCACACGTCCTTAGTGACCTGGGAGAGACCCACACCACTCACCTAATATAAACATGGACACACACACACACTATGAAGCTGATGGCACCCTGACAGTTTTTGTTTCCACTTAAGCACTGCCCTCCTCTGACTGTTCAAGGAAGTGCATTAAAATAAATCTGCCCATCCACCTACTGCTTACCACAGACCCACACAGGGCAAACATAACCTCACGATTACTTTGATTACTTGTCATGACTGCAGTAGGTGGATGAGTACCCCCCCTCCTCCCCCCCGCTCAGTCAAGCCCCCCATCCATTCGCTGTTGGACTGCACCCCTTTGGCAGCGGACAGGAATCCCTTCCTCTGAACATGATGTGGGAGGTGTTCAAAGATAGACACTGACAGAAATTTGCTGCCATTGCCAAAAGCGCCGGCGTTTCTGTGACACGAGCACTGACTCGGAGACGGATTTGATTTGATCAAATAAATGTGGCAAATGTGTGAATTTGGATAAAAAATAGCAATCGGATTAAATAAAAACAAGCTAGAGGTGCATACAAACAACTTGGAAAATAAGTGGCAGCATGTTGCCACATTAGAAACAAAAATTGTGCAGTAAAAATATATTGTTTTTGCCAGCGTAGCCTATTGGTTGGACTTTTACTGGTGTTGCTATATTTTTAAGCTCAACCAGCTGGTATCTTGATGATAAGTTGTTTTGCTAGCCAAAAAAACACATTTCCCATCTTTTTTTAAAGGCTGCGCATTTAAACACTAACAAACTGCTCCTGTGAGACTCAAACAGCAACAGCATCTTATCAGAAAGTAATTAAACTCCCACTAGACTCTAATCAACATTCATGAGTGGCATCGCTTCCTGCTATGATATACAGTAGAGGCCCTGTCAAGGTGATTTCTTACTGCTCACTAGCTAACAGCTCTCACCATGGCCATCACACACACACACACTGTGCTGGTCCCTCCCAAATTAATACCCACAAGTGAAACCGTGACCTGCAGAAGGCAGCCCCGACCTGCCGTCCCAGAGCTGCTCAGCGGATCCGCCCCCCCAGAGCATGTGGCTCTGTCTGTCTGCCGCCTCTGTCCCCCTAAAGACTGAACAAGGACAAGAGCTCCACGACATGAAAACATGATTAGAGCCTGACTGTTAAATTGTCCAGGACGATATATAGCCTGATATTAGCTCACTGCAGATATATCCGAATTGGTGTGGATGCCTGGATGAATGACAAGAAAAAGAAGTGCTCGAGTGCCAAAGTTAGGTTGGGAAAGTGTGTCCCTGTTCGATATTTTATCCACCAGTGTAATGACAAGTTAACGAGTCCACTGGGCTACATTTATAATTGCTAAATCAAATGTAACCAATACCCTACAAAAAAGGTTGTGCGAGGAAAATCAACCATCAGCCAATTTTTTAAAAAATTCAATTACACTCTTAAAAAGTCTGTCATCAGTTAGGCTAAAAATATAGGTATGGATTTGTTTATAGAATAGTATAACTTTTTTTTCTTGAAATAGCAATATGGCTGACTGCAAAATCAAAATTGAAGGAAGTGCAATATTTGCTAGAGGCAGGAAGTGTATAAAACTACTCATGTAAGTTAAGTACTGTGGTGCCTGCCATCATTTTCAATATTTTTTCCATTACAATGTAAATAATTACAAAAAAATGAAAATTCATTGTACAGAATGAAAAACAGCTTCTTTCCATGGGCCATTAGGACACTGGACATCTACATGAAACACTTAACTATCACCTGCTGTTATTTTGTTTGTATGCACAATATTCAATTTCTTCTGTGCAAAATCAATTCTACATGTGCACTTAAGCATTTTACCTTTCCACGTTATTCATGACAACTTCACCCATCCGTCCTTGTTTTTGTCTAAAGTGTTCTCTTGTAACATCCCCATTTTTACAATTTTTCTTATCTTGTTTATATCCCTAATCCACTTTCAGTTGTGGCACTCCCAATTACACTGTATAGGTGTCGTGGTTGTGTCTGTACAATGAAAATGATGGCTATGATCTTATTTTATCTTGTCTCATCTTGATCCAGATTGCAGTTGCAAACGTAAGTCAAAATAATTGCAATTACTTTTTCAAAAATCATTAAACACTAGCAAAACCTTTTTTCACATGACCCTGTACAACATATTGCCAGGTGTGGTGGAAAAACTATTAAGATAGGCACACTGTCCCGAGAGCCTGATGAGATGAGAAACAACACTTAGACAAACTGTTGTTGAGTCTGAGTGATTCTCTAATCTTGCAAGAGATCAATTTTGTTCAACACGCAACAAGCATGTGCTGAAGAAGAATCCACAGAATACAGAGTCACTTGAACATTTGTACACTCTTTGTTGGCTGGCACATTAACAGCCACCTACCCTTAAGATGAACTTTTAAAGTCATATGAACATAAAATCTGCTGTCATATGCAAGAAGAAGTAGAAGATGAATACCTGCACACCTGCCAGACATGAAAATTCGGAGAAGCAGGAACATAGAAAGCTCATCGCCTCAGTGAAGAAACAGGAAGTCTAATGCGAGATATTATTCAGAGTTCAATCATAGTTCAACAGAAAAACAACACAATGTGATACTAAAATTTTCCATTACACCAGGGGAAAGAAATTCATCACCAGCTAGTAATATGATGACCGTCAAGTTAAAACACTTCAATAAAATACACCTTTATCCTTATTTGTTCACAAATCAGGATGGGGGGTTGGACAGCCACTGGAAAGTGAAGAGACTCAAGGCCAGCGAGACAATAATAGACCTTGTCTGTACAGTCACCAAATGGCTACTGCTTGGTTAGCTGTAAGCTCCATTTTGGGACCTTTGGTTCCCATATTTAATTAAAAATCCATTATCACCTCTCAGCATAGTGAGCAGCCCTTCAGCTCATTCTATCCAGATCTGCACTCTTAATTAGTTTTAAATGGCTTAAATGCAAGTGATCAGTCTCCCAGTTCTCCAAAAGAACAAGTTAAGAAGTTGCAAATAGTCCAGGACCTTGTTTCGAATAGTCCCTCACATCTGGAAGGGTGTAAAATAACTGCAATTAGTGTTACAACAAATCATCAAACGGAGCAGAATACAGGCACACAAACACGCCACCAGACCTTGTGGCAGACCTTGCAGGCAAACTGTTGTTTAGGTGGGGCATTAATATTCCAATGGTGATGCTGCCAAAGCACCTTGAGCAGATGCACACTGGCACACATTGATGGCCTGAGTGAGGCAGCAGTGGGGAGCAAACGGTATGAGGGAGATATTGACACCAAAAACATAAAAAGAGCAAAAAAAAATATTGAGGAAACAAGAGCAATACAGGTAAAGCAAAGAATGAAGCCCGGAAGAGAAAGAAGAGAAGAGAAAGAGGGCCTCTCCTTCACATCCCAATGCCGCTCTCCTTCATTGTTACCTCGACGAGCGCGGCCAGGCCCCAGCTCCCCTGGCAGAAACTAAGTGGCTTGCTGGCATATGGTGTAACCTCCATTTGAGTGCTAAAAGCTGGATATTGTTTTTGTGGAGCAGATGTTGGCGGGCATGGCGAAAGGCACAGCTGACTGGGCTGCACAGCTGGGAACGGTGTGTGTGACCCACATACAGGGGGAGCAGTAGTCAACCGAGAGTTGCAGTCTTAATGGAGACTGGAGAGACATGATATGAAGTTTGTCCCTCTATTGTCTTTACATGCAGCCCCAGCCATCTCTTTAGAGCTTCTTTTGTAGATTGTGAAGAGAAAATTGGATGATTTCCAAGCGTCTCTGACATTTAACTCCCTACCAGCAGAAACTGTTATTAATCTAAGGTGAGGGAGGATGAAGATTTTAATCTAATTATTCACTCATGAAGATGCTCCATGTTAAAATATGTGCAGCCTTAATGTGAGCTCACAACCCCCAAATATTCAATAAAAAAAAGAAAATATCACAAACAACCTCATCTCTCTGTGTGCCTCTAAAAACAGAATCTTCATGTATTAAATTGGAATTAAATATGCTTTCATGCCAAGATCTGAGCTAATGAAAACGACACAAGGACACTAAAGATTCCTGACCGATTTCCCAAACCCAGAAGTGTCCCGATGCCAAAAGTGGACAAATGAAGATTATGCTGAGATTATAATAAGGATGCCAAAGCCATTATCCAGTCTACTTTGACAAATGTTGTTCCTTTCTGCGAGCAGATGGGACCTAGAGTTTGGGTGGGGAAACAGGCAGGGTATCCTTCACTCAGTTGGCTAGAAAAGAGCAGGATAAACGGCAAGCAGGGACACTGTCAAGACGTCCTAATATAGCACGTCATTTTGTGTCACTGTTATCACAATCATGTACATTAATTTTGCTGTTCCTGGAAAACTAGCCTGAACAACAATACCTGATCATTCAGGGTAATTCATTTAAACTATCCACTGTTTCCCTCTCATCCCTAAACATCCCCTCTTGTCTGTCTGTCAGTCAGCCAGCAGATAGCCTGAGATTGGGCAAAGTACTCTGGCTTCAGCTACTTAATTATGAGTGTTAAATTCCGTATGCTATGGGCTTAGGCAAAACAAACTGACCAGAGGCAGCAATAAAAGAACGCTTCCCCTTGTGAATAGGGTTTAGAATAGCCTGTCACTCAGCTGGGTCATACAGGGCAGAGTCACTACTTAAAAAGTCATTTAGAGAATTAAGATGCTCCCAGTTGGACAAACCATCATGCTAAATAAAACACCAAAGCAATACTCGAGGCGGCCTTGAGGTGACCATTGCTGACCTGCCTCCTACAAACTTTTGTTTTGAAGTTGTGGATTTGCAAAAGCTGATCCTGTCCTTGATTAACATTTCCCGATTGAATCCACCTCTCAGAGGGACAGTAAAATGTAGGCAGCACCCACATGTGCACTTGAAGAGTGCAGAGAGTGGAAACTTAACTTCCTTTGTAAGGTTTAAAGACGTTCACCAAGACCTGCTGCTAATGTTTGAAAAACACTCCTTTCCAACACTAATGTTTGAGGTGGAAGTGAAAAAAAACACCAGCAGCAATGTGGGATAAAAGAAATGAGCCTGCACAAGATGAAATGAAGCTTCTCACAAATCCCACTGTATTTAGATACTGCTGCTTTGAGCTCTTGGGAACAAAGGTAAACGTCTAAAATTTAATTCAATTTTTCAGTTATTGCTTAAGGAGGCCACCTGTGCGCACATCTCAAATTAGTAATATAACACTTCTTCTCTCCGTTCAGGGGGAAATAATCCAGTTTACAAATGGACGAGGAGGAGTGTGAGGCCTAAGGCTTGAGAGCAATTGGAACAGAGAATGCTCGGTGAGGTAAAGCATCTGAAAATGGCTCTATTTGGCCTGTTAAGTGAACAACCTGAGCAGGTAACAGTGATTCTATAAAGGATGCAGGGTAGTGCTGCTGATGCAGAGGCTGGGAGGAGAGTCTGGATGGCTCTGCTTTGACAGAGGATATGAATACAGGTCCGACTTCATAACTGACAGGCCTTTTTGATGGGCGCTCGGGGCCTCGGCTACTGAGAGTACATGATTTGACAGCAAGATATCGAGATGTGTTAGTACAGAATAGGTGGACAACACTGTACAAAACACACACGACAGCTGTGCGTGCGTGCGTGCGTGCGTGCGTGCGTGCGTGCGTGTAAATGAAAAAGGTTAGTGAGATGATAAATTCATATATTAAAGACAATGGAATGAAAAACAAATGTTCCAGTTTCAGCCTGCCCTAAACACCACCACCAACAAATTCATAAACTAAAAAAGTTTGTCTCCATAAAAATATGTATAACCTTGAAGTAGGTAGCCACGACAACTTACACTCAATTAGTGCATCTGCCTCAAAAGGGATCAAATTAAGTTTAACATTTCAGAGATTATGTGACACAGAAGTAAATTAAACATTTCACCGAGATTATGTGACAGACTGTGGCCATTATATCCTTCATGGTAATGAAATTTCATGTTTGAATTATGTTTCGATGATGCTGGATGCTTTTGGAAAGCTGTCTGTCAAACCACTTTCTCCACCTTTGAATGGTCTTGCTCTTTTCCTCTCCTTTCTACAGGTAAATGCATGAGATTGTAGAAGATCTTACTGCTACTTTAAAGGACCTTTACATGTAAAGAGGTACATCAGGTTCTTCTATTCCAGGGTGTGCATGTAACAACAGGGCAACAGTGACATTACATATGCTTTGTTCTCTCTGACGCATTGGTACATTAAGTAAACTCCTGAATGGCGAAGAGAGGGTCACCCTCAGGTATTCACGTCTTGAATTTAATGGTTCATCTGCCACTAAATGTTTTCTGCTATCTGGCCTTCTTCAGAGTCCTTATCAATCAATACTTCCCCACACACAAGTGATCACACTGCAGGAAGTTTCTTCAGAAAGCTGCTCAGCGTTGTTGCACTGCAGCAGTGCGACATGCTGATTCTTGACCTTTTTTTTATGAGTCAGTCCCACCCTTCCGACTCCTCAGCAGGCCTCAGTCCTCATGCCTCATATCAGCTTGACTTTGATGGACACGTGGTCGCTCTTCGCTTGGCAGGACGTTCTGTTGAGGAAACTGAACGAAAACGGCAACAGGGATTGGCTTGACATATCGCGATGCCCACAGACCCCAACTAGAAAAAAACATTGAAAACTTGTGAAAAGTTCTTTTGTTTGGATAATGTCTGGTAAACAGACTGCAAGGGATGGTTACTCACGTGAGGAGTTGATGAAAACTTGCTAACTTTGATCAGCGATGCTTAAATGCCAACACAGAGTCCTAAAACTGTTTATACTCCTCCTTATATGCCGGCACACTTGACTGAAGCAAGGTCTACTTTTGCCCAAAGACAAAGGAGTCCTGCACTCCGTCCATGTCAGTCTGCTCATCCCATTATATCCACTCTGCTGCTCCCAGTCATCAGCGATGACGAGCCTTCACCTGAGTTGACAGGTGACTGTCCTGAGGCAGCGCAGCACCCAACAGGGGAGCCTTAACCTGCCAACTATCTGTCAGTCCCCCCAAAACCAGCTCTGTCATGTCATCTCCTCCACGCCAATCACAGTGACACATCAAGTTTGTGTCAGGAAACAGTGTTGGAGATTACAATCTAATACAACACAGCCCTGAGCCAGAGGAGGAGGGGGATCAGGCAATTACTATGAGATGGAGATGATGATGTAAATGTTGGCAGGGCGCACGCAAATAATTACAACTCAGATATTTCCTCCTAAAGCTTTAACTTTTAGTGTAATTGCTTCTGTTATATGAGGGAGGGGGAAGGACCCAAGAGGGCACATTTCTGAAAAAAAAAATGACAGTCTAGAGGAAGGAAACATGAAGACTGTTATCAGACCAAATTGCCTATTGTATCATCTTTGGATAAAGCAGCTCTGCTGGTGTCATCATTGTTCTCTCATGATTTAGTTTCTTTCAGGTCCTCAACAGTTTATAAAACAAAAACAGGTTTTCCCAGGCCTTATAGAAATGGTTTATATACAGTAGTTTTGGTGAAAATTCACTGTTTGTGTTTGATTTATCAAGAGTCAGAAACTAGTAAATGACTCAGGACATCTCAAATGATGTAAAACAGCAATACTAGGCTAACTGAGTAAATAGTTGACTATCAAATAACATAAGGGTTCTATGTAGACCTTTAAAAACACTTATTCCACGTTGTGCCCTAAGGGAGGCATGCTATCTCACACTTTGTAAATCCTGAACTCTGGCACTTAAAAATGGAATTCTTATATCTTTCAACCTGGGTCTTATTTCTCATCGTCCTCTTTTGGGTCTGAGAGGGACCAAATGGCATTCAAACATTGAGTGAGAAAGCTAAGACAGCTAAAATCAGCTGAAACTAATCATGCTGGGTAATCACTGTAAAACAGCGTCTGCCATCGTCACTGAGAGAGACCCACACAGACCTTTTCATTTAATTTTCACTTTCACTCTCTGCACACTTGTATGTTCGACACGTTTGCGGGAGAAGTAAACAGTAATCACAACATTTGGTCGACTGCCATACAGAAGAACTGCTACAAATAAGTCATTATCAATGTCATGCTGATTCTGATATGGATGAGGTGTTTGAATATGATGTCCACGTTTATTTCAGCTTTAGAGGACAGTCCAGTACACTACGAACAACAGACTTGTACACCATGGTGTCTTACTGCAGAGTGGTGAGCAGAAGAAAGGCCCCAGTTTCCAACTAAATAAAAGGAATAAAGGAAACTGCTAGAGTTAAAGGAAAGACTCCAACCCCCCACCCCCTCTCCATTTACTCTGGTCATGTAGCACCAATTTGAAAACTATTTGCATCTTTTGACAGCAAAGCCTAAGTACAGACTGTTTTTCCAGAGGTGAAATACCTGTTTAAACCGTGCGATTGCTATCAAATCTTGTCTCTATGTTTGGCTTAACCTAAATACTTTTTGCTTTCTCCACTCTATTTTTACTTAGGTTTTATTTAACGTTCCTCTCCATCTTAACACTCATCAGGACCTTGCACAGAGTTGCTTTCAATCATTCTTTTGTAGAAGAAGCTTTTAGATTTACAAGTTAATTCCTTTGTTGTCCTCCCCTTCTGATTAGACTGAGATTCATCTTGGCGGTGGTAAAGGTTGCACTGACCTAGCGCTGCAATCGCACATTTTTGAACTTGGGGGGGGGGGGGGGGGGCAGTGCCATATGGCTAACGATCACAATAATAAATCAATTTCTGCCACCCCATCATAATTTATCAGTGAGATTGTGAATTTTTCCATTTAGTTGTTTCCAGTTAGTTGTAGCATTCCAAGACCTCATTTGAGAAGTGGCATGAGGCGAGCCGCAGAGTTCTAAACAAATGTGAGCTTTTACATGGGACAAATCATGAAGCATTGATTGATTTGAGCTGGGTTATCACTGGACGCCCCCCATCCAAATGTAAATGAGTAACCTTTAGGAGGGCTGTGAGTGGCAGCAGTGGCAGATGGGCAGTAACTGTAATGGGATGGATGTTGGCTTGAATAAATATCCCATGGTCTGGAACGTACCTATTCTGTAAGGCATCCAACCAGAGTTAAAAACACTTAAAAAAAAAAGAAAAAAAAGTAAGACTTCATCTTCATGTCATTCATATGTGAGCTTATTTCAAAAGATGACAACAATCTCAAATTTAAGGCATTTTGGACAAAAACAAAATATCTATATACATGGGATATTTAAAAATGAAAATCTGTGATGGCAATGATCTCATATCCTCTGACTTTTTAAAAAGACGACAAGGATCAGCCAGAATTTTTTTTTTTTTTAGCTGGTCAAGGAGGCTGATGACACTTGCGTATTAAATTGTAGTCAATGTAAAAAATTAAGTTCCAAATTGTACAGCAATACAAACACCAAAACTAATCACACATTTAGCTCTGCCCAAAAGATGTCAGACAGCTTCCTGATAAGATACTTAAGTTTAATGTTTGAAATCTGTTCTTGGTGAAGCAACAATCAGTTCATATATGTAGCCACAGCCAAAAACACAGAATTAAGGATATCCCAGTGAAAAGGCAGCAGCCCTTTTATTATATTGCTTCAAGTTATTAGTTAAGCTCCATGGTTAAAATGGCAGGTAATCGTCATGGGCAGGTATTGGTAATTTTTTTGTCAGTCATCCAGTTTTGCTCAAGTCTATTCAGGTAGTAATGTGGTAACAAATTCAGCTTTTCCAAATGTTGGAAAATATCAACGAGTAAATATTGGCTCCAGGCTAAATCAGTAGAAAAATAAACAAACATACCCAAAATCCAGTATCGTGCAACCCTCGTCCCATGTAACAGAATTACTTAAAGGGCTAAGGAGGAGGGAAAGTGACACAGACCCACACTGGGATGCCAGAGAGGGAGACATTTACACCATCCTGTGCTAAATGTGGAATAGTGGCAGCTCACAGAGCCATCACTGGGAAGCACAGACCCTACTAAATGTCCATTTCCCCCCCACTGCCTTAAATCAGCCTGACAGCTAGTAGCTTCTTGCAACAGCAATAGTGAGTGATTAGTATTATCGTTTAAGTTGTAATTTGGCAGTTAATCAATGTGACCTTGGTTTCTATTGCTGCATCTGTAAACAGGCAACCAGAGTGCCGTTCTGTGTCTGGGCCGTCTGTGAGGCCCCTGTCATACCGGCCAGTTACAGGATTAAGTCACCCCGGTGACAAAACCAAATTAAGCAGCTGTCACTCCCTACCTGCAGCTCAGAGCTTAAGATGATCAACTTATGACCGGTTGGAGAGCAGAGACTTTCTCCCTCCCCCTTCTCCTATTATCGCTTTGTAATCTATGATTACTTATCTTTTTTTTCCCACCGCGTTGTCGTTAAAAGCGAGATGTTAAGATCAGCTGCATAAAATCACCAGCGCCATGCTTTAATGTTTGATGAAAGTCTGTGAGAACGTCTTCAGTGGAGTGTGTTTAACAATTATTTGTGGAGTTCTGAGTTCTGAGTGTGGAAAATTGTTCACTGCATTTTCAGACTAAAAGCATTTAAAATGAATAATTTAACAGAAATGTTAATGTTTGAGAGTGCAACAATGACTAAACGTTCTCATCCTCAAAGAGACATGATGGCGTAGAGGTGAACTTAGGTTACACAGGTGTTACAATACAAATTTCATACTATGTTGTCACATACAAAGCAAATATACGTACACTAAAAAAATTATGCACGCACATTACCATCCAGCAAACACAAACATTGTGAATCACTCTCATCCTGCATACTTGAATTCTTTGACCTTAAATAACCCATAGTATGTGAAAGTTTCAGGCTTTTTATAGCACCTATTAGGAGGCTTTGTAAACCATGTTTAAAGGAAAAAAGATCATCGAGTTAATCTACTGACATCACTATCAGATTAAAAATGTATCAACAGCACACAGATGTGGAAATCTGTACACAAGTACTGTTAAACTACTGAAATATTTATCAACTACGACAACTACTGGTGTTATGTTGGTAAAAATTCAGAGTATTTCTCTCAAAAACTACGCCGAGTTACATGAACTACTGATGTATTATAACAGGCAAACTGCAAAGGGAGCCAATGTGGAAAAGAGTTACATTGAACAAAACTGATGAATGATTAAAGGTATTAACTATCACACAAATTTTCATCTATTAAAAACATGAAAATGTCTTTGAACCTGTCAAGAACTCCAGTAATTCAGGTCAACCACTCACAATCCACTGAAGACAATCTTTCAGGTACTTTAGTCCCAGTTGTAAGTTTTTCCAAACTTCTACCTTTTTGCTGCTTTTATTGGTATTTCATGATCTTTAACTGGCCCGCTGCAAGCTACAATTTGGCTCAGGTTTGGCTACCAACAAATCTGCAAGCTCATTTTTATTTGCTCCTGCAGATGGAATTTTATGGAATCATGCTAAACTGTAGGCTTGTTCAGTAGTAAATTATAATTTTAAAAGGAGTTAAGTATATTAAATAGTGTAATGCACCCTTAAGTAAAACTACAGGCTGGAGAAAGTCCTCATAAAAATGTAGGACTGGGCAATTTATCAATATACATGAATATAATCTTAACGTAATATCATATCGTGGATATGATTTTCAGTATTTTGAATTGCGATGCAAATGTTTGCTCCTGATCAAAAGTACAAATACCCCCCCCCCCCATGAAGCATGCAGATAAATAACAGCATATCTCCATCCACTTTCAACCTGAGCACAAGTCTAACCTGCATTAAATGTGCAGGTTCTTGATAATGATCTCATATAGACTTTCATAATATTTTGTCTATGTATCAGAGCAGGCACTCATGATACAACAGGCTCATACAGACTGACAGCAGATAAATGATGTGTCAACAGGGCCAGCATTTCAATCCTTGCATATTTTCAACAGTCAACAATGAAAAGCGTCCCAGCATTCCTGCCTGCAAACAGACTGATTCATTGCTAACTGTTTTTGATTAAAACGTCAATAAGGCTGTGGGTTCCTTTCATCTCCTGGAACCCCAAGCTGTCCATCTCTTCACCTCTTCCAATCCCCCCACAAGCGGGTCCGTCGCATGACATGGACGTCCATTTATCCACTCTGAGGATCGTGTCATGTAATAAGCCCTGTCTCCAGAGAGCATTTAGCCTGATAGGAGAAGCTGATAGGGACAAAAGGCTCCTGAATCTCATTCAGACTGCTACAGTTGCAAGTGACTGTCGAGGTAAACACATTTCTCTAGGGATGAAGAGGAGGGAGATAGAAGAAACTGAGGAGACGGACGATGGAATCAAGTGTGTACGTGTGCTCGATCATCAGCATTGACAGCTGCTGCTAAACTTGTTCTCCACTGAAGAAGAAACAAAATGCCCAGGGGTGCGATTTCTTACTATCAGAACCAGGGAAAATACCATGTACTTCAAGTAAGGACAGCAATTTCTCTTTTTGTTACATAAAAACAGACTCCCAGCAATAGAAGATCATAAGCGGTAGATGAACACAGCTTACAAAAAAAGAGACATGAAGTGATGTCAAACAACTCCGCCTGTACATTATAACACTTACCCCAAACAGGCACATGAGGCTGCTGTCTCGTTTGCCTTTGTTTGTTTGAGCCTGAGAGAAATGGAGGAGAAGGCAGGATGGTCAGAGCAAGTGGCAGCTGTATCCACAGATGCTCATGTAAAAACGTCCTTATTCACATGTTCCCCTCCACTTGTTTGTTTCCTGGTAATTTAGCCCTTCAACACGGGGGGAAAAAAAAAACACGGCTTTGTTTTCATACTAACAAGGCAATTAGCAATCATTACACATTTCGGCTCTGGGTTAGCACGCAGGCGGATATTGGTAATGATTTAACTGATATCTGTTCACTAATTTGTGCATGTTTGTGTAAGTGCATGTGCATAGAGAGACATGCAGAAGGTTAAAATCCTGTGCTGCAAGCGTATTTGTCCAACATTAACTCTGACCCATCTCCCCCTCTGTTTGATAGTGTATAATAGATGCGCTCAGTAGGGACAAGTGTGGGAGGTCGAGCAGTGAGGTAGAAATTGGAGCGGACAGGAGGCATTGACACCAAAAGAGCTGTAAATGGTGCTCCTAGCTCCCCAAGGACAGTCTGTCACACTGTGATCACTGGTAACACTGCCAGGAGAGGGAGACCAGAGGGAGGGGGAGAGAGGGGGCAGTGTCCAATGAAATGAAGATAACGTTAATGCACCTTAAATAGCATGACTTGCACTGCAAAACTACAGAAACAAGCAGTCTGATTGTAGTGTTGGGCTGAACAATTCAAAAATCCCTGATAGTCACATTAGGAATCCTCAAACTTTTGATCTTAATGACTCAGTTTCCATTTCAAGCTATGTTGGTGAAGATTCTCAGTTATCCAGGTCAGAGTATCTCTTAAGTGTTTAGCAGGCAACTGGAGTGTTTGTCTTCTTTAAGACATTTCGCCTCTCATCCAACAGGCCTCTTCAGTTATAGGTCACTGGTGGGGAGTTGCAGGTTTTTAAGACTCTGCCTAATGACCCACATAGATACCGGTTGAATCAATGACCCACTAATGAACCACCTGAATACTGGTTGAGCCAACAACTCTCGTGTGACCTTAACAACTCTGAAACCCAGAGCTCACATGCAATGACGACTCTGTCAGAAGGTCACACCCACGCAGTCTTCGAAACCTGCAACTCCATCTATTCACCAAAAGAAAAACAGCCCTGTCCCCTCTCTAAAAAAAACAATGAGATTGTTCTCTGTTATTGTTTTCGCTGTGGGTTCAGTTTTTTTCCAGACAACTACTGCTGCTTCATGCGTTTGCACTAGTAACACTGGTGAAATTAAGAGTTATGGCTAAACTCTGGGGTGGGTGTGCTGAGTCAGTGATGGATTAGTCCAGTTTGGGTCACTTTTGCATTCTACATACTACACTTCAAGTCCCTCTTCTTAAAAACAAAAACTTATGAGGTAGAAACCTACACCCCAAAAATGTGCACATTTTTACTAAGATTTGGGTTGTTTAATAACAACCAAATATGCAATTGCAATTAAATTCCTGTGGTACACTTTTCCTAGCTAAACAGATCGAAACCCTCTTCTTGTATTCATGTTCATGGTCATCAACTCTTGAGGCTCTGTGCCCTTATTTCATATGCATGTTCATCTGGCTTGGGACTGCAGAGTGGCCCAGCAGAGTCCCCAGAGCCAGGCCCTCTGTTCTGGGTCCTCAGGGGCCAACCCCCTACCCCACTTACCTGCTTCAGTTCATATGAGCAGTTATGTCCACCATATGTGAAGCTGTACGAAAGCAGATGCTGCTTTTCCATTTGTGAAATCAAGTTTTTGGAGAGCGTGCTGCATTTTGATGGACAGTCAAGCCAGTGTGAGCCTCTCAAACCATCCCCTACACCCTCTCCTAAACCACCTTCACTCCATTGGCATGATTTCAAGACGGTCTGCCATATTCAGGGCCATCTCAAACAGAAATAAGTCATTTTTGTCACTTTTTCACTCATGCTGTAACGATTATTTCTGTCTGGTGCCACACACGTCAACTAACCACAGGGGGGAAAAAAATAATCTCAAAATATCATTAAAAAACTGTTATTAGGATGTACTATTACAATAGAGGAGTTATGAGTATTACTCAACTGCAATTGGTATCATTTCACAGTTTCGACAGCAAAGAATCTGACTCATATTTCTTTAAAAATCCATCAAGTTATACGGAAGAATTGCTTTCATAGTTTGATATATTAGATTGATGACACTAGATGAAAAGTGACTAATAATGAGAAACCTCTCTCATGCAACTTGTAATGTAATTAGTTGAAGACATTTTAAGGGTACAGTTACAGCGCAGTTCAGCGAGCGTGTCCAGAAAAACCCTGAAACCCTTGTTTTTTGATTTGTGTCTAAGAAAAGCAGCCTTTTTTCCCCTGCTTACTTATCAACTGCCTGTCATGGCCTAAAGCTTCAAACACATTTGTTTAAGTTACGTAAAGTTTGCCCGTTGTTTCATCGCCAACGCTATGATATTCCAGGCTCTCATTGCCCAGCAAGACTCTTGATTTCAATCTGTCTTTATTATCCTATTTGTGTAATGGTATCCTTTGCTCCAATTATAGTGGTCTCAATCATGTCACTCAGAATTCAATTTGGGATCTGTCCCAACTTTTTTTGCTTTAAGGGCAAACAATTAACGGTGGTCAACACAGTGTTACCAAAAGGCCTTTTATCAGTATAGCAGGTGATCTGGTAGTTCTTTTGTTTAAATCTTACTTCTCTCATGTCAAAGTGATGTCCTGTGCAACGTGTCACTTTGCTGCCAGATGAAAATAACTGCAAGGGATCCTACATAATCAAGGAGCATTTTTACCCAACAAAAAAGGAAAACAGCATGACCAGTGATTTATTCGGCATGTTATTGTAATTTTGACCTCATCTGTTTTTACATCTGGCTGGACAAATGCAACCTTGTGGTGGGCAAAACTGTCACTTTGAGCAGCCCAGGTCTTGGGTCTCTGGACACCACCTCACAGCGAGCATGTTCATGTGTGTACAACTCAACGCTGAGATGTTCGGTCTGATTATCAGTGTGAGGATATGCTGATCTTGCAAAGCAGTAGAATGACATCATTTTAGGGTTCACACATTATCAGGTGAATGAGCCTCCCGGGTACACCGAGTACAAAGACACACACACACACACACACACACTCTCCTGATGTTGACTTGTCTGTAGCTGAGCAGTTCCCTCGTCAGTCATCTGCTGATGCTGATAGACAATACGTGAGTGAAGATGCATGTCAGAAAGAGAAAAGTCTGAATGAAATGACAGACTTTCTCACCATCCCTCCCTTCTACTACTGCCTGCCTGTCCCTGCACGTCTCACCCGCAGCAGCCTGGCAAGCCATGACAAGCCTGCTGTCAATCATGCAAACACACACAGGATGGACAGGACAGCAGCATATACCGCTCCACATGGTACTGCAGCACAGCAACCAACTCTGAGCCTCTCTCTCTCTCACACACACGCACACAGATACTCACCCCTTTTCTTCAAGGTACAGTCATGTGACCCCAAAATGAGCCTCATCCATGTGTAACAGAAAGATATACAAAAAATTTAAATGTGGTTATTTCATTATTCTAAATACGTCTGTTATCAACAATCCATAAGTCTGACTAATTTAATATTAAATCATATTAATATATTATAATTAAAGTATTGCTGAGTTGAAGTTTGAAAGGTTAGATATCACACCGCTGTGTCAGACACTGGAGGACTGCAGCCACAGACTCCCTCCTGGCGACAAATTTCATTAACAAACCTGATGTGTATAG
The DNA here is from genome assembly GCF_037954235.1 of Aulostomus chinensis. NCBI lineage: Eukaryota > Metazoa > Chordata > Actinopteri > Syngnathiformes > Aulostomidae > Aulostomus > Aulostomus chinensis. Next base: position 11,607,974 of record NC_141340.1, on the reverse strand, counting down.
CACAGTTCAAATGGAGGACATAAATTTCAACCCGTGGGGTGCGGCGGCCACGTTACAACTCATCGACCACTCTCCTTATACCCTTCTGGAGAAGATCTCCTCTTCTCAGACAGGTGGGGGAAATAAGAGGAAAATATGATGCTTTCTTTCTAATCAGCATAAATTACCAACATCCATCATGTGAGGCTCAAATTAAAATCCTCAGTTGACAAAGCAGAGGGAATTGTGTGTTCAGTCATGAATCAGTATCACATTCAACCAAAGCAAATTTTTTTCACTAAGGATCAACCCAAGTGACCTTTATCACATCCAGGTTTTATCACGTTTGTCTACAGATTGGTTTGATCCAGCAGACGTTTATCAGGGCAGAAGTGTAACCAGTCTCAGGTCGGTGGACTGTACCATTCTGTGTTCAGAAAGTACCTGCATTGCCACAGGTGATTTCCTTTGACACAAAAAATGTGCCCCAAACAATGCACAACCTACAGTAGTGTATGGCTGATGCCATCTAGTGGCCATAGTAGTTATGATCACATGAATTAAGGAAGCCACAGTTTATAAATTAAAGCAGGACAAAACTGGATTGATAGGCAACCGCACTGCACAAGAGTGGAAATAGTTCAGTATCACTAAGTGTATAAAGCTGATGAATGGCAATTAAAAGGGTATTTTGGATGACGCAGTTGTTAATATCGCTTGTACGGTGCAGCCGGTGCAGGAGCCAGTTGTTGAATTTGTATATTTGGATATATTTGAATCAATGCCCTTTACCTTAGTGACCCTAATCAAAAGTGTTTGTGCCTAAATCTAACTACACCATGTATCTAAGGATACATGGTTGGAGGACCAGTTGGAAAATCAAACTCCACCTGAGCCCTACTTTGTGATACAGGTTCAATAATCAGCAAAGTCATTCCAACACTGTTCACACACGTTTGACCTTCAGGACCAGCTTCATTTGATAAGGGCAAATAACCTTAAAACAAGTAATGACATTTTGGCAGACTGACAGAATTAAACCAATGGATTGAGTAAAATATTTTTGAATTATGGCTGTATGTTTGAGTGCCAATATTTGGGTTGGTTCAGTGAATACCAAATTAGGAAGCATTTGCTGTGTGGTCTCATTATGGATCATATTGAGCATATCAACGTGGCTTCCGAATCATAAACAAATCATATCTACTTGCCAATATTGATATCTGTGCTCTCAGAGTTTATGTCAAGAGCAGGGCTTGCCTGGCTTTGTTAACTTGCTCAGATTCTGCTGATTTGGTCATTGTCTCTTGGTTTATGTGTTTCTATAATGAGCACAGAGATTATAAGTATAAGTACCAGTTGCCTTTATTGTCACCAAGGGATCGAGCCCAGGGCGAAATGCCATTACACAACTCAAAGCCTGATACAACTATCACAATCGGTCACAATTATTACAGATTGGAAGTAAAAATGGTACACTTCAGAATTTAACAACAGCACATATACATGTGTATGTACGCAAAACTTGAGCAGTCCGTTGACCCAATGGAGGCAAGCGAGAGTGAGGAGTCGCAGTGGGGGCCGCGCCACCAAGCCTGGGTGGGGCAGGCTGCAGCCAACAGGCACTGCCACCCCAAGGGAGGTGGAGAGGGCAGAGGAGGGGGTCAGGAACACACGGGGTAGTACTTGCCATTTGTGTCACCAAGGCAGAAGGAGTTCTCCTGGAGGATAAACAGTGGGGCAGATGACCTTCAGTAGCCGTGTTTGGGTTTGGGCAGAGGAGCACACATTCCAATCCATCTTCTCTTTCAGTCCAATCCAAATTGTAAAGTTAAAAATGTTCTGGTCTTCAACATCACTCTCCTCTTCGCAGAGCGGCCAACTGCTCCGAGATGGTTTCCATCCTGCGTTTCAGTTCAAGAGTCTGTTGTTGCCCCGCTTTGCCAGCCTCAATAATGAGCACAGAGATTATGTGGTTTATCGTGTCCATTTACATTTGTTGTTGAGATCGGGAGTTTGCACATGGTGTTTTATTTTGAAAAATGACCAGATTCACCATGCCAATGGTGTGAGAACTTCCTATCCATGGATCCACACATGCACATACGCCATGGCACTGCCCCTACATCACGCACAAGTACACATGGTCACCAAATAAGATATTTAGCAAATATCAAGTTTTAAGGCATTGTCAGTGTTTCACCAGTGTATTTATATTAAGCCAACTATTTATTAGTATGCAAGGCTGAAACCAAATTATGCTTGATATTTAATTTAACGTTGACAAGAGAATCACATCAGTAAATGAACACTCCACAATGTAAGCGAACACCCAAATTACTCTCTACAAGATCCTCAAAGTCCCAAAAGAGGTCAACTTTAAAATCTAAAGTCTTATGTGAAGAAGTTATCAGATGCCACATGTTTATGATTATTTACAAAGCAACAGATGGTTCTGTCAACAAATAAATGTAGCAAACAATGGTGCAAAGTGTAAACTGCTGAACAATTGGCTTACATTTTAACTCTGTGGTTTCTCTACACATTAAGAAAGTCCTCAAATGGCTTCAACAGAGTGTGTACCAGTGAACAAGATAATAAATCAACCAACACTTCAGGAAACAGAGCCGTTCTTGTCCCGTTTGGCAGTATTCTCACACCACTAGCTTGCTAACTTTCTGACCCGACTGTCGGGAAATTTTAACTGAGTGGTTTTATTTATGACAAAATACGGCAATAACCGTTTCAAGAGATTTGTTAGGGCTTTACCTTAAATTTTTATTCGATATTCCAAAATGGAAGTCAGTCCTAGGTGAAGTTTTCCAGGTTCCGTCGCTGGTTGAATTCAACACTGCGACAAGTCAGGTACGGCGACACACCTGGGAGTTCATCAATTAGGCCATGGGCGTCTCTTCCGGTTTAAAAATGAGGGAGCAAAGTTAGAAAAATAAATAATTGTCGGGGGTTAAACATTGTTAATCATTTAACTATTTTCGAAATACGCGGTTCCTTCAAAGTACGGACATTTTGGATAATTGAAATGGCCTCCAAACGACTGATGTCAGTCTCATCTTCTGACTGCGTACTGAACTGGTTAAGCGCTGTTTACTGAGCGGAAACACAACGCGTTCTTGCAGAAGTTTCACAATAAAAGCCGTGGTAAGGAAATTTAGTTTGTCACGCTTTAAAGAAACGCTACAAGGCTTTTAATTTGAAGATGATGCTGAACGTATTAGAAAGGGTCCAAAAAATGCGTGGTTTATTTTTTTAATTACTTGTTTTTTCCGTTGTTGCTGTTTGAAAAAAAAAAAACTTTGATAAAGGATGCTCAGATATCAGCTCCTTATTGCAGGTCATATTCCAGTGGTGGAAGAAGTACATGTTTTCTTTACTTTGGTAAGTTAATGGATTAATAGCCAGAAAAATGCAGTCATACTCTGGTAAAAGTGTTTTTTCAACATTCTACTTCAGTAAAGGTAGTGAAGTACGGGATTTAAAATTTTACTTAAGTATCAAAAGTAAACATACATATTCAACATGTCTTTTGTGTATTCTGGTGCTGTGGGGCATTCATTCCTTAAACAACCTACCTCAAGGTTGTGTTTTAGTGGTGTGTCACATTTGATAATGTCCTAATGTTTCAAATTTGAAAGTACATCATCTTCCTCAGATTTGATCACGTTTTCTTCTCAAAGTTTTTCTCTACAATTAACTAGTAACTTCATATAGATGCAGCGAAGTAAAAAGTATAATTTTTCCTTTGAAATATAGTGATGTAAGGTACAGATATCTCAACGTTTTACTTATGTGCAGTATAGAGCATTGTACTTTTGGCAAATTAAAGATTGGCTGGACCCTTAACAGGATAAGCGGAAGAAAATGGAAGGATGGATGTAAGATTGGCAGGAAAATACGTACTTGTTCAGCTATGTATCATATATATGTATCATACCTCTATGTATGTAAAACACACCCACAATATAATCACCCTGCCCACTAGAACAGAGGACTAATATCATAGTTCGGCTAAATGCCCTCTGCTACACACACTACTTAATATCAAATAGATGGTTTGTACGACTTGACTATAGAACGATGTTTATTGTATGCACAATCTTGTCTACATGTTTCAAACAAAGACAGAGCCCAACTGTGATGTAGATATCTTTTAAAGGGTTTTACATAATTTTATTTTGGTAAAGATTCTTACTCATAACACAGTCCATATCATCAGCCTGATTGAAGAATTTGATTTTTTTTTTAAAGAAAGTATCTTTTTTTTTCAATTTGAGGTATAACTGAATAATCCTATTTTCTAAACCCCAAACTCAAAGCATTACGATGCATTTGTTTGTCCAAGGCAATTTAGAAAAAGTGTGAACAATCCTCAGAGAAGCAGCATATCAACATTTGGAAGAGCAACCTGACAGCATGATAAGTGTGATTGTAGTGCTTAGTATTGTTTTCTTTCCTCCTAGAACAAATCTGTCTTCTCTTGAACCAGGAGAAAAAAGTGCAGTTTCTAACTATGACTATGAGGTAGCCTATGGGGATTAAAAAGTCCTCCAAAGACAAATGACTGTAGTGCAGTGGTCTCTGATCTTGCAGTTAATATATTGGCCAAATAAAACCAATTCAATTTGGGTGAAATTTTAAGTACTATTATTTTAACCTTAAGTGGTTGACCAGGGTCTAGATGTCCTTGCAGAACCTACATCTGGTCACAGATTTAAGACCAGAGTCAGAAAGACGACCCACTATAGATATGAAACCTAAAAGCCACTTTCAGCTCAACTTATGAGACTAATTAGTGTAATTGATCTAATTATTAGTTAAAGTGCACATATTTAACATTTGTAAAAATGTTTAAAAGTGGATGATTGAGGACACTCTGAGACAACTCTATAAAACACAGAGTGAGACTACAATGGAACTTGTCCAATTAATCAAATAAGTGTGGCAATTAACTAAGTGAGTGCTGAAGGGGGCGCCGACAATTGATTTTCTCTAAAAGTACCCAGCCTCTCATTTCATTAGAACTGAAGAGTGGTCAAGAGGCTGAATCCAGATATAAAATGTACAATAAAAGTGCCTGCAGATGAATTAATAACAGCGAGGAGGTGTGGACAAAGAGGAATGTTCACACCCTAAAAATGTACTAATATACTGGCAAATCTGGTGTAAAGATTTCAAGTTTGTTTTGTTTCAGCGAATGACTGTATCCTGGGTTAATTCTGAGCCTTGTGGTGGGGAGTGTAAAGACAAGAAACGCATCCAATCAGGACAGCCTTGGAAGCAGCTCTCCCTGCCTAGATTAGTTTTATTGAACAGATGGCGTTTCAATTTTGAACTTTTGCACTGGTGCAAAATAAGCTTGGAGAGTCAGGCTGTTTTTCTCACATCACTGACAGAAGCTGCGCATCAGATGAAGGGGATGTGTGAAATAGCATTCCCAAGCACTTCTGTCTTCATGCTCAGGACACAAACACTAGATGCGGGCGCAGTGCGGAGGCCGGACCATGCTGCTCCATCAGATGTTAAAACAAAAAAATGAAAGTAGGAATTCAGAACAGGCCGTCTGTTGAATGTACAGCTTTTTTATGGTGTTGGTTTCTATAAAATACTGTATAATAAAGTAGGTTTTAGCACCTTGGGGCGTCTGTCATACCCAAAATAGAATACCAGTCACTTATTGAATGTCCTTCTTCCACCATCCGCTCCTATTGCCCCACATTAGCAGCATCATGTTCTCAATTTTCCCCCAGTAGCATTGCTCGTCCTGGCAGCCAGCTCACCCACGCCGGCACGAGTTGAGAGGACAACTGGAGAAAGATCACAGTTCAGGCTCAGTCAGACGGAAAATATGGAAATCAGGCGGTGGACGGACAGACCACTGTGTGTTCCCCCTGTTTCAGCAAGCTGCCACAGTTTGACTGACAAACTGACTTTTTGAAGGGCCTGTGCCCATTCCAGTCAGAGTTTATTGAAGGTGATTTTGATCTCCTCCATGAGGCCACAGCAGTGGTGCTGCCATCTGTCACCTTGATTGCATGGCGGCCTCTCTAGGGGGAGCGCCATGGCTCCTGATCGTTTACAGATTGCGCTGCTTTTGCCTCCATAAGGGCCACATGCACAGGGCCAGATGGTGAGCATACACGCTTATTATGAGTCTTTATCTCTGTGCAGGAAGGAGTGGAACCATTAGGCCTCCCTCAGGATCTCCACTCCTCTCTGCAGCCATGCTGTTCTTCCACAAATACAGTCCTCTTCTTCAGCTGTCACTGGCCTATGACAACATACACACACACACACACATAATACACAGGACAACTCGTCAAAAAACAAACACAACTCGACTCAGGGCATGCGATGTCTGTGTTATTACGTTTGCACTCAGATATCCTCAACCTAACACCTGTTTCTGATCCTGAATGATAGGAAAATATGGCATGTGGTGAAATATTAGGCAGGGCATGATGCTATTTGTCGTCTTGGTAACACACTGTCAAGTTTATGTTTTGACAGCTAGGATGATTGACATGAGTTACACGGCCTTACACCTGCCAGATCATGGCGTTGGCTATTTGGTCAAGACTAATAGGATTGTCTAAATATATTTGTCTGGAAATGGTCCTAATAAAATCATCAGAGCTCTCATGTGAAATAGAGTCTGTGTGCACAAATGTCCATTCATGCATGAGACTGATTCAAACAGATTCAGCCTGGTATGAGACTTTGGCAGGAGTCTGTTGTCCCTATCTGTGACATATGTACTGCATGACCAGGAGGGTGAAGAGTATGTTCAGGATTAAAATCTGACATGTGAAACGTCATCACACATTTGTCATGCTCCTTCAAAATCTCAAGTTCACTCACTTTAATGCTCTTCACTGTTTGGTAAACTGTGTGATTTTTATAGGGAGCTGAAATGGAATTCATAATTATGCAGGCATTTATGGTGTAATGCCTTAATGAGCGTTTACTAAGCTCTTCATGAGAGGTAATATCCCACTTGATCAGAGATTAACAAAGAGCAATTCAGAGCACGCTTTAATGCAAAAGGCTTAACTGCTTGAAGCATGGCTTCATTTCTCTCAATTACATCTAATCTAATGTTTGGATTCCCTCAGCAAAGATGCACTATTCAAGCGCATAGCTGACCTAATGAGTGCAGAAACACTCCTTTGCATAAATAATGTCTCTTCACTGTTGCATATCAGCGGAAAAAAATCACGCCTTTGTATGAGAGAGCAAGTAAACTGTTGTCAAAGGAACATAAAGTACCCTCACTATTGTCCTTTGCTGTCCCTGATTCTCTGTCCTGAGGTCATAAAGCAATGTGCTGCACTTTTAGGGACAACAGACGGCTATCTATGAGGGTGAGCCCCCTAGTCAGCACGGTGCTCAAACTGACATACTGTATGCCAGCCTGTGGTCACATTTAAGCTCAGGGCAAAGCGGAAATGCTTCACAACCACAAACTGCTGCACTACTTCACTTCAATTCAGCAAAAGATCCCTGGAAAAGCTATTATCACTTCTTGGTATATTTTAAAAATATTGAAACCAGTGCTCATTGTTTTTGAAACCAAACATGTCATTTGCCAAGAGAATTTTATACCCACTAATATATCAGTGTCTGCATTTGACCACATGCCACTGTGATGTCACCACACTAAACATAAAAATAATCGCTCATGAAAGAAGGTCAGTAGGACCCTCAGGGGGCATACATACTGAACTGAGCTGCACCTGAACTGGACCAAACTGCACATCGACGGGGTATCATGGAAAGTGCCACAAGCACCCAGCCCTTGCAGGCCTGTTACAGACTGAAGGTGTCACCCAGGAAACAGCAGTTAAATTAACCTCCGTGGGCTCCAACCAAACACAGCCTGCAGCGTGCCAGCACACTCCAACTGAGCCCTCGTCATTTTCTAAAGCCTAAAAATTACTGGGAGGATTCTGGTGATACAGGATGGTGAGTGTAATGCAGAATCAAAGAGGAAATAGGTTATCCACCCATGCATAAAGTAGCATCCTGCAACTAAATACCTTTATTTAAAGCAATCACCTCTTAATTGTAATATTAAATTAAAGAATCCCCGTGAGACAAACCTGTGTGGTATTGTGTTGTACAAAAGAACTTCGGCAGGATTGCAGAGGTCAGCATCCTAACTGTGGCCCTGAGAACTCAACACGGCACTGCAGTTTGTGACCAACTAATCTTACGTGAAATGAACAAAATATATATATATACATTTTTTTATAACAATGCCATTTCTAAATATATATTTGTATTATGTTGGAGCCCTGTGGTAACGCTTTGGTTGCTGCGTCATGGAATTAGCAGCACGTGTTTTTGCAGCATCCTCTCTAAATGTTCCCATCCTGTTGTCAAATGTTTGCTTATTCCATCAACAGATAATTTTACTTATCGCATGCAAAAATATGCCAGAATTCATTATTTACTTGTTTATTTGTATTTGCTTTTTTGCTTGTAATAAATTAAATCATCTGTCAGTGGAAATAGCAGGATTTACTGAGTAATTGTTTTTGGAAAAATGTATATTACATCGTCTTTTAAACCTGCCACTTTCTCTTGTGGCCTTTTTTTTAATGCTTACTTTAAAAGTGATCCTCCTGAGATCATTTTACAAGACATTCAATACATATTGTAGACAAAACCTCACTTTTTTTGTGAGATGAATATGTGTTTTTGAGTGTGTATTGTGGCCACGGTACTTTCAGGCCATGCTCAGGTTTGGTTCTTCCATATGATCCATCCAATGTGAAAATAATCAAATGTATATTTTCTATAATGCATCTGTGTTAGAGGACGATTGTTGGCCAAACTTCCGTATAATTGACAAAGCTATGCTAGACCCCAGCTGAGACATACCATCAGAGCTGAGTTACTTAGAGGGAGCTTCCTCTTGTTTGCCTTGGAATTAGCTCTGAGTGCACATACACACCCATTTCAGAACACACATTCACTCACTCTCAGCCTTTTTCACCCCTCTGCATCAATCTGTTCCCAAGCTGTTCCCACATTTTGGTGAATTTCCCAGGCTTATTCCTTGGCACAAGTGGATACTGGGGCTGATTACTTCAGTGTGAACCCATTAAGTCTGCCCAGTGCGTGCAAAACATGCACATTTAAAAACTGGGCTACCTTTAACTTCTCAAAGAAATGTAATAAGTGCGAGTTATTAACATCAGTTTAGTGAACACGCATATAAACTGCACACATTCCCCAGATGCAGTATCCACTTTTAATAAAGAACAGCCACCAGCAACAAATCCAAACCTCATTAAAGAATATAAATTCAAAATCTATTCTGGCACTCAATGCAGTGCAGCTTCTCTCCCTCTCTCTGTCTCATAAATTACAGTTCTGGTGCACTGTGCAAATATTACCAAGCTGTAAGACAGCTGTGCTCCATTAAAATGTGTTATGGTTGCTGATTTCCTACAGCACATGGTCATCGTGCCAGATCTACAGCCAGTAATTAGTGGAGATGAAATGTTTAATTGTGCCTTAATTTTGATAAAATTTATCTGTCACCCATCCTATAATCAGGCAGTATGCTCACAAATCAGTGTCAGCCGATTTAGGCAGGGAGACATCCACTAACCTGACAGACATGTCTGGATGTCACTGCCCTGCTCTTGCTGCTTACAGCCCAGGAACAGGACGGTGTGTGATCATAACAACGAGGGTACAAGCACATCATCTAGCTAAGCTTATGCAAATGTAAAAAAAGAATATTGGGTCACTAATAAACAATAGCTGTGTGTCTCCCTGTGAACATGATGGGAGCATGTGTGGGTGATCTTGTAAGAATTACTGGACAACAGGAAGAAAGCATTCTCTGACAGATGGATGACAGGGGAGTGGGAGAGGGTCAAGATGGGAGAAACCATCCACGCTGACTGGGAGAGAGTGTGTGATTTCTCGGGGTGCTAAACAGTGTAGTCCTGCCAAAGCACGGAAGAGGCAGGTTGAGAGGGGCTCTCAGCAGTGACACCGCTCTCCTGAGGGACATCGAAACAAGGCAGTGGAGAGGGCCACTTTTTAGATCATGCAGCAAGAGGATGACAAGGATTGATGGTAATATTACATAAAAGTGAACATTTTATTCTGCTTTCTGTATTGGTGTGTACATCTGCTTCAAATGTATCACCTGCTTTAAATCACAAGCGATTTGATTTTAGTTTGAGCAACCTTGAACTAAAACAAAGCCTGTTTGTGGAATAGCATGCAGTAAGGACAGCAGCCGTTTTGCATATTTATGACTAATGTTGTCCCTGAGAGAAGCTGCCCCCTCCCTGGGGGAATTATGGGTGATTATTGTCATCTCAGTGCAGCCAGTTATTCACCAACATGCACCACACAAAACACATCATTACAAAGGCCTGCGACAGGAAATGAGATGTGGGGCAGGGCTCCAGGAGCAGCCCTTTCTAATCACAATGGCCAACTGTCACCCTCCGCATCCGCTCGTCTGCCACAGCATTAAGCATCAGCGTGGAAGGATTTCACTGCAAACTTTTGAGTGGATCTGCAGTGGTAGGACATCCTGTGTAACATGTGGCACCCATGATAATTATGGCAGAATTAACACAGGCGGGTTTATGGCCCTTCTGCCGCCAGAAGATGGCTGCCAGATAGACACAGGCCTCGTGTTTGAGCAGCATACTTGGGTCCAGACGCCCACCCGTCTCTAATGCTTCTCACTACAACAACTGTTCCGGAGGAGAGGACCACTTTCAGTAGAGATGCCTGTCAAAAACACTCTCATCCTCACAGCAGAGTCTGAATAAATTGAGGAGAGTTCTGGCAAACTGGCAAATTAAAAACACAAAGTAGCCAAATGAAAATTGTTAGTGCTAGACTTATAGTTTCCACTCAGTATTTCTAATCAGTGTTTTGTCAGAGCAAATGAAAAAAAAAATATAAACAGAGCATACAAAAGTTGATTTTAGGGAGTTATTTTATTATCTAGCCATTTCAACTTCACTGTGAATCAAACTTGGATCGTACCCCAAGTCTTTGTTGTGTCTCTGGTGCAGATGAGAGTACAAGATATGATGATCATGTATATCTGCTGGCTGAACTTTATACACAGGCACATCAATGATTTTGTTTCCCCCATCTATCCATGAAGGGGAGGAGACATCAATAAATGAGCGCCTGCCACCACCCCGTCCTTGATTTCTCCAGTTTTTGTTCTTAGATTAAAGAAGAACGTCTTGCGATTTGCATTTTAAAACATCATGATCAAAAACAATTACCCTCCTCTGGATGTATTTCCTCACAACAAATGAATGCGATTACAGGCCTTGGTGAGCGCCGGTGTCTTATGGCCTTGTTGCACTGACAATATTTGAAGTTTCCTGCAGTAACTTCATTAGGCGTATTTTGTCCAGAATTAGTGGAGCGTGCTGAAAATTGCTAATGACAGATGTTTCTCCACACTGTCACACTCCTTGTATCATTTGATTTGGAAAGCAACATACGGTGTTCTGCTCCATCAGTATGTCACAGACTGTCTGCAAACAGCTGGTCATAACTCAGTTCAGTGAAAACCATTACTTTCCAATGAAGTGCTGGACATGTTCCAAATTGGGTTTTGGCATGGCCTCAGCTGCACCCGTGATGCTGTGCAGCTTGGTCTTTGCAGGTACACGTGGAAGAGGAAGAGGAGGAGGAGGAGGAGGAGGAGGAGGAGGAGGAGGGGTTAAGGGAGCAGGTGAAGAGGTTTCTGTCTCTCTGCTGGGCACTCGTAGACAAGAGGAGGAAAATCCCGGAGAGCCGATACAGTGAACAAAGACCTTCAACCCAGAGAACACATAAGAAGGTTGTTCAATTTGTGCATGATTAATATTTGCAACCCCCCAAAAATGTGTTATATAAGCATATAAATCCCACTTCATGCTGTTAAATATGTAGATCCAAAGAATATTGTCAGAGCTCCTGTCTTGACTTGAATGTTTGTCAATCTCTTTTATTTTGTCATTTGGTTTTCATGTGTTTGTTACATTTACTTCCTGTCTCTGATTGGTTTTCCCACTCTTTTTGATTACCTGCCTGTCTGATTAACTCTGTGCATGTGTTGTCTTGTATGTTCCTCTGCGTGAGATGTTGATTTTAGCATTTCAGATGTATTCCTTGTGCTTTTCCTAGTTTTCTTCCAAATGACTCTTTTTGTTTGACCTTTGAACTGTTTTTGTCTTTGACCTTGAGCTTGTCGGACAGGTTTGCCTTCGCTTGCTGATCTCTGCATATTTTGTACGTTTATGACCTTTACATTCAGTTAACTCCTTGTCAATTATCAATATCTCATGATTGAGACTTTTACCAGTGAAATTCTTGCACACGTCTAATCCCTAGTTTCAAGATCCTAACTAATAAACTGTCATGTGCACGGCATTTCTGTCTGAACTCAAGTTTTATTTACTATATCAAAACATTGTTCAAAGACTCGGTAAGCACTGAATATCCTTGTAATTAAAAGGTAAAGATTCTGGGTGTTGGGCTACAAAGCTCTGGCCAGGAAGAGGGAGCTGCGTGCCAGGACTTCTCACAGCTCAGCTGCCGCCTGCATGCAGCAGAAGTGTCATCGACACCTCTCTCCATCTCTAAAGATAAGGCAGTAATGACGTTCTGTATTCCCGGGCCTGACAAGCCTGGGTGTTAGGCACTATTTGGCCTGAGTGGTAAGGATCTCTGCCGGAAAATAGCACACTGACAACATATGCTAAATTAATCTATGGCTATTCATTAACAAGTCACATTTCTGTCTTTGGAGATAATATTTGAAAACCATGACATGTCAAAGGCAGCAAAAACCTTTGGATGAACGATCCTCCTACTGTCGACGGTAAAAGATGAAAAACTCGTCCAACAGTTCCGTGACTTCTGGAAATATCTGCTCCTTTTGCTTTAAATATGCAACTATTTGGAAGCAAATTTGACAGAACAGAATTGAATTAATGACAACAAATGTTTGAACTCGCTTGCGACCCTTTGGATGGTAGTTTTTCTGCAGAGGCCTCAATCATTGTGATAAGTCGGAGCCCAGTGAGAGATTTGACAGCTCAGAGAATTCTGAGCTGAGGACGCCCTCGCTCGCCACAGTCCAGCACACGAGAAGAGAAAATGAGCAGAAAAACAAGAACTGCAAAGAGTTTACAAGCTGCCTTTGAGGAAAACACTGCACGTGGTAAAATTTAAGAGAGGCAATAGAAGTCTTGATGTAAGGATATAAATGGATTCTATCATCTTCATTTTTTATGCTTCCCTTTTCTTCTTAATCTACTGTATGAGTTTCTGTTCAAAAAACCTTGTAGGACTTTTTTCAGCATCAGTCACATTAAATGTGAATATTACTTTAAATATATTTATAAAGGGACCACTGATCCATTTGTTTAGCACAAAAAAAAGATTAATTTTTCTCCCTCTTGACGGAATCCAGAAGTCCGGAGTGAACCATAGACCCTTTTCACGACTGCCATTTTGACGGCTTATCACTGGGTGAACCTAAAGGTGTAGTAAATCGCGGTAACTAAAACTGGGTTCATTTGAGGTTGGCCACTAAACTGGACGAGATTCCAATTGATTTTATTTGAAAATAACATGTGTGTTTACCTACGAAAACAAAACGGCTGCTCTGAAAAGGGTCCATATTTATAGCCGACGCTATAAATGTACCAAGTCATCTAACGGTCGCCTGTATTATGAATACCTATATGAATGAAAAAAAATGTGTTTTTTGGAAAAATAAATCACTGTTTTTTTAAAAACACACAGCAGACAATCAGACTATCAGAAGAAGAGAAGGAAGAACTTATATGTTTCTGCCTTTTTCTCGCTTGTCCTCATTGGACACATTTGTAACAAAATTTATTTATTTCCCATATATCCAAAATTTTAAAAAATGAACAAAAACAAAATCTCAAATATATTTGTATATTATTTTATCTCTGTAATATAAAGGCATAGAATGGTCTCTCTGATCCTGATCCCTCCCTCCATCACTTTGGACTCAAGAACATATCACAATTGAGGAATTTCAATATTTATTTGATAGATGTTTAAACGAATAGTTAATTTAGATAATAGTGAATACAAATGTTATTTTATGGCAGGATGAGGGACCCTTAATAAGTTAAAAAAAAAAAAGATATAATTTCAAGGTTGATCAACGCTGCTGTATTATCTCGTTATCACCACTCACATTGCTATCAGACCATGTGCAGCGCAGTGGAAGCATGCATGGAGCATCTTTAAGGAATATGGTCCCATTAAGCTGCTCCGACGACAAGAACCAAATTTCTTGTTGGCTTCTGTGGAGTGTGATGATGTGTTGTTGCTATTTAGCCACAAATACGTGAAAAATGTAACATCATTTGTGTTTTCACGGTCGCGTAAGCATTCCTCGAAGCACGACATCTCTTGCTTTTAATAAGATCGTTTATACCCAAAGACACATCTTATTGCATTCTCCTCATAGGTGCTATATTATTGCAAAACGAACATAATCATCTTTAATAAGTGAGCTATTTTAGTATGCATATCCTTACCTTCTACACCATGACCCAAAACTGACAATTGTGTTAAGTATATCTGATGAGGTTAGTTGACATGAATTTACTACATTAAAGTGAACGGAGGAAGACATCACCTTTAGAGCATCAACTCAATCAATACTAATGACTCCAATGCTTCTTTGAATTTAATACTTCGCACACCTAATTGACACTCATGAGGAAAGGTGAGAGGTCGGATACAATCTCAGTGAGCCATGTTACATTTTTATATTTATATTTTTCTTATTTGCTCTCTTTCATCTGCATTCGTTCTTCTCTCCATCTCTGCTTTTGCTCTTTAGTCAAAACATTTTCATGTATTTGGGTGTCTTCAGTCACTCTCTAATTGGCCTTGAGTAGAAAATGTAGTTATTACTGCATTCTTTGTTTCATTTCTTCCCCTCCACCACTCCTTTCTTTCATTTCTTTTTTTTCCTGCAACTTTTGCGCCAGTAAGTTCAATGCATGGGCACGTATACGCTCTGGAAAGGTAATCTAGAAGCCAGTTGAGCCATGACAAATAGGGACAGCTGGCCTAATTGAATCATTTGAGCTAAGACAGCTCAACTTGGTTATCCCCTCTGCAGCCCACACTGATATTAGTGCGGGAATCATTAGCCATGAAATCATGTCTGCTCTCACTGACTGCATCCTTTATGACATGACAGCCAGCCCAGCCTGTCTCTTTCACTCTCACACCGAAAAGAGCCCTTCATCATAAACAGGAGGAGGTAGAGCCGATGCAACCGCGACTCTGTGTCTTGTTCTTGTTAAATGCCATGTCCTGGTTTCTCTTGCAAATGAGACAAATGTGTCTGAAATAAACTTGCTAGTAGAGCTTCAAAATGACCATTAATATGTTGCTTTTCACCAAATGTTCTGTTAGGTGTTTTGTCACATTCTTATGAAACTGTTACATCCAGTCCTGAAGACCATTTGTGACTAATATGTTAAGGTTTGAAGGACTGGATGGGGGGGTGGAGATGTTGCATGTTCAGAGACCCTCTTCACTCCCAGCCTGCTTTCTCTGGTGTCTCTCTGCAGCACAACCCTTCGTGCCAGCCTGTGTAACAGAGAGCCCAGGGGATGGAGCATCCGGCCACACATCTCATTGAAGAACGGGTTCATGCTTTATTTGTTAAGAAACTCAAAAGGCCAAACACACAATTGGAAGCCTTTTCCTTTACGGCCACTATAGGCTCATTATTCAGTGATAGGATGAAGCATGGTGAATATGAGTGTAATGGATGGCCCTTGTGCAGTGCAGTAATGGATATCCAACTGGGAGTGAGGACGCCTGGCTTAATGGAGCCCAGACTAGGGATACTGTGCAATGTTCAGGCCCATTTCCTTTTGACTCACATTCCACCGGGATGCCGTGACCCCAATGAGACGCCTGCTTTCCCCAGGTGGCAGTGAGCGATGCTCCTCCACAGTGTCAGTGCAAGGGAGCGAGGAGACCCTTCTTTGTCCAGTGGGCTGGGCTGGAAAAACAAGCACCCATACACTGACTTGCACATCTCTTATGCACACATACACTCAGTTACCCTCAGGGGCTCCAGCCCACTTTCAAGGAAATTTTGACATGAGCAATTATTGAGGGTTAGAGAGTGACAGGTCTATTCCAGGTTTCAACAGGCACGGAGAGGAGGAGCGGGCTGACAATCGTCTGGAATTACCGCTCGGGTTGAGGCGGTGTCGGGCTAAGTGAGCTGCATGTCTGCCTGCCTTTCTCTCTCTCTTTTCCCCCTCAGGCCTTTTTAGACGAGCGCTCAGCCTCTCCCTGGATGTTTACACATCATTAAGGCTCCCCTGTCTCATCTCTGCACCGTCTTTTAAGAGAACAGAGCTGGAGTAGGTCTGAGGTGGAAGAAAAGACAGTTTCTGGTCGAGTGTAGAGGAAAGAAAGAAAAAGGAAGAAAGAAAAGAAGAAAGAAAAAGAGAGAAACGGGGTGGAGGAACTGAGATAACAGCGAGAGAGGGGAAGTTTACAGTTCAAGTCTAGACTTTTAGATTACAATAATATTGTAATCAAAACTTTTCTCACAGCATCAGAGTATCTTTAAAGATCATACAATTAATCATTTAATCAAATACACAGAAAATCGACAATAATTATCAAAAGTAAGGCAATCAGACTGCATGCATCATCACCACAGAAAAGAACTTTACAAATGTGACTCGTGGAGGGAAAAAAAGCAGCAGGAAAGTCTGGTGTGTGGCAGACACATTAGACAACACTGGTAATGAAGCATTGGCAGAAAGTGATAATTATTTTAATTAATGATAATGGTTTTAATGATTCAACATTTTGGCTAATTGATTATGATTGATTGCACATTACTAAACAAGGAAAGTGAATCAGGGAGGTAATCAGGGAGATGACAGCGCAGGTCAACACTACAGCGTGACGGAACATACACTACACATGCTAATCAGACCCGCGGAGACAGAGAGAGAGAGAGAGAGAGAGAGAGAGAGAGAGAGAGGGAGCGAGAGAGAGAGGGAGAGAGAGAGAGTCAGAACTAGTGGATTGGGTTCTCTGCAGAAATGGAGGAAGATAAAAGAAATCACAATAATTCCAAAGAAACAGACTGGTGTCTCCAGGCAGAGGATGGTTGGTCAAGAGTTTATATCCAAATTAAAAGTGACATTGTGAAAATAGGCCAAATTTTACTCAGAAAAAAATTTCATATTTATAATTACTATATTTGCAGAGAATTTTGCAAGACTGAAAAAAAAATAACATTCAGCATTGTTGCACATTTTCCTGGAACCCGCATCTTTAATGTTTGTGTCGTCTTCACTTGCGTTCTATGCTAGTTTCCGTCTTTCTGGATGCTGATATATTTATGCTTGAATATGTTATCGCAAATTGAGATGAATGAAACACTAAAACAATGTGTTGACATGTCAACATGAGTTCAAATTGAACTTATTTTCACGGAAAGTTTCAGTAAAAACCACAGACCTCAGACAAGCAGTTTTATGCCGCCAGCAAATGAAGTCGTATTCACGGTGCTCATCAGAAGAGACGCCAAGAAAGAGTAAAAAAACTCCCTATTTGAAAATCCCGCTTTTACTCAAAACCAAATCTTTTGTCATTTTGCTTTGATACTTGCATAGTGTAAAAGAAATCCAATTTGCCTATGTTCTGAAAATAAAAATTACATGCAAAGATTGACATTTGAACTAATTAACCACACATTTTTTATGACGCCACCTACTGCAAATTCAGATAATCAAATTCCCAAACTCACAATAAATGAAGATGAACAATTATTCCTGGTTCTTTCACGTGATTCGGACCATTTAATGGATTCCTTCTTAGCACACGCTAACAAACATCCTTATTTACTGACTTGTTTCTCTTATTTTCATTTGGATCAAATTTAGAATCTACTTGCTTTATTTTTATTGTCCATCAGATTTTAGGAACACCGGTGGCTTTCCACAGCAGTTTGACGTGCGTTCATCAGGGAGGAGACATCGCATCTCCGTACCAGACCACCTCATGACCTGGAGAGAGATTAACATTTGAGAGGGGAGCCCCCACCCCCACCCCGCCTTCTCCATGCACCCCTCTTGCTTCTCCCACTTATGCACACACTTGTCAGGAGGATTTTTTAACTCACATTCCCTCACCCCACCTCCACCATCAACCACTATTGTCTAATCTCCTGGCCCCATCACAGGAACCCACCACATGCAAATCCATCCCCTTAATTTCACTCTGAGAGATGGTGAGTGGCGCCATGAAGTGCCCTGCCCTCTGCCACCCATATACCACCACCACCACCACACGCTCCCCCCCAACACTCCCACTCCCCACTCGTAGCCTCTGAATGAGGCGTGCCACAAAGTGGATGGACCAGGTTTGATTTTAATTAATGAAATGTATGATAATGTGATTTCTTTAATAGAATGACATAGTCTAATGGTGTTGTGTGATTATGATTAATATAGTACTTTGGTGGGAGAGAGCATCCGCCAAGGGCTAAATGAGGACCTTCCCTCTCCAGTTCCAGTCCTGGACACGTTTCAGCTCTGTTGTGGTCCTCCTGAGTCTAATTCCTAGCTTCAGTAGTGGCTGCGCAGTGGCACTGTTGTTGGATATTTAGGGATTTTTATTTCTTTCTTTCTTGGAGAAATTCGATCAACAGTCATCTCCTGTTCAATCCCATTTCATAGGAATATGTGAAATGATCATGGAACTCACCAAGACCTCTTAAAACCACAATTTAAAAATTAAAATGGAGAGAATGTCAGTAAAACAGCATTAAGGATTTTCTTCAGGTTCAGTGTTGTTCTGTGGTTTAGAAAACTTCATTTTATCCTTCTTTTACCCGCTGAGGGTGGGAAAAAAGGTAACATAGCTGATTTGATTCTGTCCAGATGTAAGAAATCCTCATCCTGAGACTAGAGGAAGTCGTCACTGAGCCCAGCCAAGAAAAAGCCTTGTATAATCAGCATTTGAGCTCAGTCTCCCCCCGCCCTTTGCTTCTGTCTTTGTGTTTCATCATCTTTTGATAAGCTATGAAGGAGTAACACAGCATATCACAAGTGAAGTGTGATGGGAGATTTGCTGCTGAAAGCTACAAAGTTTTTCAGTGACAAAGCTGATTCTGTTTAGTCTGTCGGGTTTCAAAATTTTATTCTGACTTAAGAACATGAAAACAATAAAAAAAATAAAAACCACACCTCATTCATGAAATGTTCTTACGTACAAAGTTGTTCTTGCACGCAATGAGGATAGTTAGCCCTCGATTTACAGACAGGAAGCAAACTCTTTACTCCTGACATCTGTTGTGTACCTCTTGTCACATTCAAGTTTTTGCCAACTTGGGTGATTGACAGTAACAAGAAATACACAGTAAATGTCAGGGGTTACATGAAGATTTAGGGCTTCGTTTCTTGCCTGGAAGACTAAAATGAGGGCAAAAAACATTCCACAATATCCATTTTCTATACCGCACCCTATCCTGGACGGGTCGCCAGTTCACCGCAGGGCCATCAGGAGCAATTAGGGGATCAGTATCTTGCTCAAGGACACTTCAACATGGTCACCGGGGGAAGTGAGGATCAAACCAGCGACCCTTCAGTTGCTGGACGGCCACTCTGCCTCTAATCCGCAGTATGTAAGAGCAAATTTGTGCAGAAGAACATGTAATAAATAAGGTCAGGTGTTATTTTTACAAGCCAGAAACCCTCAATGAACGTAGCTGTTGTAGCATGTTATTGAACGGTGCTGGTGTTTTTATCTCTCTACCTTTATAATAAAAGAAAAAATGCTGTTCATAAATACGTCTCATATAACAAGCAGAAGACTTATGCCTTAAAGGAATCACTCATGCTTCTATTTGTAATGATCTAATGGGTCAAAGGTCGCTATTTTCTGTTTCTGATGTAGTGATGTGGCAGTCAAGCATGAATCATATTATCCTTGAAGAGATTAATGTAGCTGAGGAAATGAAGAGGGTAATGATGTGGACAAAGGCCTCTTATTTTATGTCAAGAGGAGACACTTCTATCTTCTGGTGGTGTGTTTTCTTTATTCCAGTCTAATTTTACCACGAGGAAGCAAAACACTAGGTTTTCTGGTCCTTTTCGAAGCGTAAATGTCAAAAACCAATGATACCGGTACAACAAAGCCTCCCGAAGTATCTGAAGGTTACTTGAAGGACAGAAGCCATCGTCTGGAGAAACAGGAGGTTTGAGGGAAGAGCTTCTCAACAACCGTTTGTCACCCTGATATCTGGTAAATGTGATAATTAATACCATAATTTAACTAAACCCACTCTGTGAGGTCTGTAATTAAAACTGATGTACCTACTTAGCACACCAAGCATCACAGGTGGGCCCAAATTAATCTGCAAATAGAGCTAAATTGCCTGCGCTTAGCGTTTTCGTCAACGTCACTCACTTTGGGGGGAAATATCGGTAATTAATTCTGATATAACAAAGTCATAAATTTGAGGTTAAATGCAGCCTTGACAACAGACGCCATGACAGCAAGAGACCTCATCTAGTAGTCCCAGATGGGATCCGAGACTCTTTGCTTTCTCCCAAGAACTTGGCTGAGACTTCCTCTGACTGTTTGCCGTCTTAGCAACTGTTTTACTGCAAAGACAAGGGGACACATTAAAAGATAGACTCGTCTTTTCTCGCCTTCCTCTCTCTCTGTCTCTCTTAGCCTTTTTTTCCCCCCCTTCAATTTTGAGATAATCGAAATGAACTGGAGTGAAAGCTGACTTCCAGGCTGCAGAACGGAAAATGAAATGATTAGTTCTGGAAGGAAGCCAAATGAATGGATGCATTTTTTTTATTATTTTGACTTGCAATGAAATGAAGCTGCAGGCGAACAACAATTTACAAGCTTGTAGAGTGTGACTTTTTCAAGTTTTCTTCTATCATTTCACACCCAAAAACAACAACAACAACAACAACAACAACAACAACAACAACAACAATCACTGAATGTTGACTAGCAGTTAAACTATTCCAGCTTACAAAACCTGATGTTACTTAGCAAATATTAGTTTTTTTCTTTCAGGGGAAAATGTCCGCGGGGAACCATTCAATGAATTCAATTCACTTCACATTCCATTTTGCAACATGACCTGTGACATTCCCAGCCTTTCCTCGTACAGAAAAGGATTCAAATCATCAACAACCGCAGAGAAACAAAATTAGCATATGTATGATGTAAAATAGAGGTGTATTGAGAGTAAAGAGACAAAAAAAGTAAAAGGTTCCTCCTCTGAATGCACAGTAATGTTCATTGTTCTCTCCTGGATTTTTGTTTTGGTTGGTGCACATCACACCGTGGACCGGCATCCTGCTATTGTTGAGCCAAAATAGTAGATTGAACTGAACAACAGTCAAATCAAAGAAATAATCAAATATTTATGAATATTTAATATGGTCATGGCAAATAAGGCGAGTAATTAGGAGTTTCCATAAATTAGCAAATTGTTATTTTATGTTAATGAGAGATCTTCAGCTTCCTCTTTTTTTTTTCCTCAACATGAATAATTTATAAATCAAAGTTTTATCAGCGAAGGAATGAGGAAGTCAGCGTTGATCAGACAAGCTCCCATTGTTCGGTGCAGTTTGTCACTTTTAATATTTATAAGGCTGAAGATGGCAGGTTTTGTGAATTTACAGCTGGGCGCTGACTTTTTTTGGAAAGGAGAGGTGATACTGGCGTCGCGAGCCGCAAAAGACCGTTCACTTTATTCACAAAGCAGAATATCCCAAAGGTAGACAACAAAGAAAAGCTGGGGGAATAAAAGACAGAAGGGGGACTGTTAGAAAAATGTTTTTGGAGAAGAGCTGCAGGAAATATGAGGATGAGGAAACCTCGGCTCATTGGAGAGCTGGGAGGGGTCTCACTAAAGGGGTTAATATGAAGGCGGTGGGGAGGAGAGGGTGGGGCGCGGAGGGCAGTGAGTCAGAAAACAAGTGCAAAACAAATCTGTGATCTGGAACTCGGAGAGCAGCCACTCAGAAGGGATTAATGAGAAGTAGGAGGCTGTGAAATTATGTGGCCTTTGAGTGGGGAGAATGGCCCTAGCAGAGCATGGCCCTGAAATGAGGTGAGACAAACTTCACCTGATCCACAATTAACAGCGTCATCCGGATGGGCGACGCGGGGGTCACAGCAGGGGAGAAAGATATATACATACATACATACATATATATATATATATATATATATATATATATATATATATATATATATATATATATATATATACACACACAGTATATATACAGTGTATATATACAGTATATATACAGTATATATATATATATACATATACCACTCTTCTTCTGTCAGAACCCTGAGGTGGAGGAGAGGGTTTAACATACCTGTCTTTTAAAAAAGACAGTGGAGAGGAGAGCAGAGCTTGTTAGAAAGATTTATGCTTAATAAGTGCAGACAGTAGCTGGGGATGAAGACAATTATAGGTATGGAAAAAACATAAAGAGAGTGAGAGGAGGAGGAAATAGGGTAGAGTTGATTGCACAGGGGGTGAGGAGCAATAACAGGAGCAGGAATGATTAAGTGGTGTTAGGGACTAGGAACACTTGTTTGCAAGGACAATCTTTGTGTACTTTTGTTGTCTGCCGGCCGCCTTTATCTTTGTGTAATGATGAAATGTGTTTAAAGAGATGAATTGGGATCGGAGGAGCCGTCCTGACATGATTATGAGGGATTCATCTGCAGCCATCTGCCACCGTTATGAAAGGGGGAGGGGGTGAGGGAAGGCTAGCAGAGAGATAGAAAGGGAGAGATGGAGGGAGGTGGGGGAGGGAAGTGTAGACCTTCTGTTCAGCAACCCTGCCACAAACCCACCATTACACAGGCCTCTGGCCTACAGTTTAACATGAAGGCTTGCTTTTCCCCAGTATGTGAAGGTGAGCTTTGGGTCCAGTTAAAAACACACAGGAGTGACTCATAAAACATGTGCACTTGTTATTGTTTTACATGTTTCGATGAAATAAAATAAATTTGAATTCTATATGTATTCACATTGCACACAAGCTCCAATTTGACCATTTGTAGAATATTTCCCAGGTACAACTGGTATTATATTCCAGTTTGGAAGTGGCTCCTACAGATTCACACACCAGTTGGAGGAGAGGGCACAGCAGATGGGTCCATTGCTCATCACAACGTCCACTTGTTCGGAAAGGGGAAAGCGGGGGACTCAGACAGCATCTTAAGTTGTGTAATAGGTTTTTAGAGTCACAAATAAAAACTCGCACGTACATTTTTTTTTCTCAGGTTGTTTGTTTTTGTTGGAGGGAAGATTTTCACGATGCCCAACATCTCTTTGATTTTAGCCTCACCGAGGAACACAATTTCGCAAAAGCGCGCGGTTATATTCATAATTACTTCTGATATTCATGAATATAATCTCTTATTTTACGTGGATGGAGTCAAATTCATCGTTCACTGACAGCTGTCCTCTTTTTACAACTGCTTTGTTCCATGTGTAAAAAAACCCACCAGCTCTCATGTGTTTTAACAAAGCACCGTTTTCATTCTTGCTCACTTCGACCAAACCATTACTTCATATCACAGGTCAACGTTACGGTGCTTAATTATGTGCCGGCTGCTCGGGGCTCCTAATAACCTGTCATTGAGGGGAATTTGAATGTCACACCATATTGTTGGGCCCTAATGGCAGCCGGCAGATCCACTGATGAGCCGTTTTGGGACAATTACAGCGGACATTCAAATCACAGGTCCTAGTGTGCGCTGAACTGCACCCCACACAACCTGACAGGGTTTGACCAAAAGTGTATGCAGCGCACGTGCATGCACGTATACACTTGTTGTACCTTGACCCTGTAATCTAAGTCTCTTGACACATAAAGTAGATGCCCAGCAGCCCCCCCTCCCTCCCCGCTGCTGCTGAAACACTTTAACTGTAGCCTGATCGCTTTTATTATCTGCCTAATCCAGATATCAGCGATTTCATCAAGCCAGGAAGATATGCATATCATGAATTATTTTGACACTGGGACCTTTTAATTCTCGCTGGCAATATTTCATCCCACCAATCAGTGCCTGGAGTGGTTGTCACCGGGCAGACGTGGCAATGTCAGAGGACCAGACTCCCCCTGGCTGATTCAAATCATCCGGGGGGACAATAATGAGCTATGGCCACAATTATGAGCTGCCTGTGTGTGCATGCATCTCATCAAGGCCCCCATGCAAGCTGCTGCTGCTGCAAAAGGGGGTAGACACAATGCAGGAAACACACACGTTAGAAATGAATTTTAATTTTTGTAATGCATCCACCTTACCTGAGGAGAGAATTAGTGATACTTACATTCTACATTTAATTTATGGATACCAAATGCAGGCTACTTCAGTAGTAGCATACGTCTTGCGCATTGCATCCATTTTGGCATATTATGCTATTTTTCAGCAGTTAATTCTAATTTTTTAAGCGAAAGAAAAAAATGAATTAGCTGTGCTGAACATGTGGAATGGCAAGTTGGTTAATTCCTCTTGTGCAAGCTAACATCAAGGCATACACTGTATAATTTGACACAAACATCGGTTTATTAGCCCTGGTTGAGGGGCTTATTTTGTCTGTTTTTTGACACCTAAAAGCATGGAATATTTTCCTGCACTCAACAACAGCTGCACAGATAGCAAAAGCCCATCAGTTAGCTTACTTGTAGGCTTTTAGCTCATTTCTGCTAGCACAGTGTCCGCCGCCTGGTTTTGTTAAAGTTTTGCACAAAAGATCCTACTGTCAATTTCAAGATGCATAAACATATAAAGCAATTCATTCTTTCACTTGAAATCCCTAGTGCTGGTTGCCCAGGTAACCCGCTTGTATATTTCCAACAGTTCTTATCTTTAGGCTCTGGTAGTCACCTCAATTTTGTATCTCCAAATTTAGACTAACTCACCTTGATTGCTCCATTTCCCGCGAACCCAGTTGAGATTAAAGATCTGAATGCACTTTTTCCAGTCTTTGATAATGCACACTTAATAAAGGGATCTTAATAAATATAATAAATCGTGACTATGTAGCAGATTGTCTTTCCATCACCTGACAAAGCCTTAAAACAACTGAACACCACACTACTTCATCCTTCCCCTTTAATTATCTGATTGGTGTTAACAGTTATTCATTCATTTATTAATGCTTTCTAATTTAGCTTTAAGCCATTAAGAAGAATATCTGAGCAGATAGTGAAAAATCCCTTTACAGGTTGGACCATTTACCATTGATATGACTTAATAACACTTACTAGAAGACCTAAGTATTACAAGCCCTTATTAATAACATATGAGCAACTGTAGACATGAGTTTAGGGTTTCATAAAATGTAGTTAACCGTATTTTTCCACAAACTTGCTCCTGTAGATTTGTTCATATGGCTGGTTTATAACTGACCTGAAGAGATGTAGTCATTGGCCGTTTGTAAAGCCATTAAATGCAACTACATAAAAGGTTCCTTGTTAGAAAGTAGAAGATACAGCAATCGCAATTCTGTTTTTATTATTGCCTTTAAACACTAAGCCCACACATGAATTCGCATGTATTTCTGCAGCAGGGTCATGTCTGCTGAGGGGATGTGTAACTTAATACTTGGTGTCTTTACCCGTGCTCCCTGCAGAGCTGGTATTACGTGAGCAAATTGGATGCTCAAACACTCAGTCCGTGACCTTCTCTCATCCTAGATGTTGACCCCCGTATAAAGAGAGACATTACATCTCGTTACACAACAACACAGCCCCGGCGCTTCTCGCCAGATAAAGAAAAATGTCTCAATTAAATCTTCACTGGGGCCCCCAGCAGAAGAGTTATTGCTGCCCCGGTAGCGCTGAACGCTACACTCACACATCCTCAAAAGTTATTTGACATAAATTGCCAGAGTCACATCATTTCCTGCCACACTCTCAACGGAATTTACGGCTGATCCCATTGACTGGGAGCTGAACCTCCAATAAAATTCCTCAAGAGCCCGCAGGTCCCAGAGACACACCTATCTCCCCTCCAAGAGCCCCCCCCCCCCCCCCCCCCGCACGCAGATTAACCATGCAAATACACACAGGTGGGAGGGCGATACTGACAACACATTTATGCACCAGCAATGATAGAGCCACTGTGCACAAGACTGATTGTGTTTTATCTGATAAAGGAGTCAAGGAGGAGTGAGGGAACATTTCTGTGGCTCTAATTTGAAAATGAGGGGTGACTGCTACTTGATGTTCTGTGGAAGGTAAAAACTTCTGAGAGGGGGTTAATATCATTACATGGCAGCATATGAATTCTTCAAGAAAATCATTTAAAACAAAATAGCTTCTTTTCTTTTTTTTCACAGCAGTGCTCAAGCATTGTGAAGAAAGGTGGCTATTATATTAACGACTAAAGACAACCTTATGGCTGCACAGGCCTCCTTAGGTGCGCATGGCCAGTGATGATGGTTTGTGATGAGTCCTACAATAAATGCAGCCTCAGCAAATCTACGGTATTTAGGATCTAAGGTCATTTATTTATATATTTGATACTTTTACATGATTTTGTGTTATTCTTTCTCTAGCGGTGGTGGGGTGTTTCAGAGGTCTCACAGTTCTACGGCAATACCAAGCCCAACTACACTGGACTTTCACCAAACTACAAAACTCAGTATTCTAGTTTCCAGAAAGAGGTTTACAAGCTAGGATTTTCTACTGTTGCAACTCATTTGGATACCCAGTATGTTCAGCATGACACATTTGACCTTGCACTTCTTTTAGTTTGTCTCATGGGATCTTACACCCATGAAGGTTTGATTTGCAATGTTCCATGTAGATCAAAAACTGCTTCATCATAGTTCATCCAGATGATATGACAGGACAGTGAAGTCGTCCTCTCCAGCTTGGCTCGGCATCTCAGCAGCAGCAGCAGCAGCAGCAGCAGCAGTGGCTGCAGGGCCTCCAGCTGGGGCTGGCTGTTGCCTCTGCCTGCCCACCAGCACCCAGGCTGGGGGAGGTGGTGGGTTCAGCCCTGAGGCACCTCATTTATGCACCAGTAAAGGAAACTGAACTTCATCACCTCTCTGCTAAGAACAATTGCTTCCATGTGAATGTTTAATATGACAGAGGCTAGCAGCGCTGACCATCAAGAGAGGACGATGCTAGGAAACCACAGCTCAGGAGGCAGAGTGGCTGTTTAGAAACCGAAGAAGTGCCGGTTCGATCCCTGCTTCCCCCGGCGACTGTGCCAATACTTCCTGTTGGGTCGATTGGTGCCTTCACCCTCAGTGTGTGAAGGACTCAACATTGTGAAGAGAAATCGAGCACATTCAGTAAAACCATGTGAAAATAAAACAGCTCCAGACAGAAGTTGATTTTAAGTTTATCAGTATATGGGAATCTACAGTTTACAGTATATTACAGTCGATGTACACATGAAGATACACGTTTCTCTGTCATCTTCACAGATGTTAATAACAGGAGGGGAATGATCAACACAATTTTCAAGTATTCAGTCTTAAGCAGGAACTGAATCTTTTTTCTTAAATGTGCAAATCTTTCAAATAAAGATGCTTAAATTTTAATACTGATACTTTTTTTTTATTCAAAAACATCAAACTAAGGGATGCTGCTAAACTATTGATGCTTATATGATTATTAATCCCCCCTCCCCCCCCCAAAAAAAATTAAATCATTGATTTTGAAGGGAACAGCTACCGTCTCAGGCCATTCCAGCATTTGATGTTTCTGCGCCATCAAAACAATAGTAGTCGCACTGAGTATAATATCTGTTAAGGACACACACGCACACACAAGTCAGAGGTGTGAGTCAGTGTAACGGCTATAAGAAACTCACTACAGTGCTACAACCACTCGTCCCATTTAGTGGCGTTCAATGCGAAAAAACAAACTTTCTTTCACATGTACAACTGTAGGGAATCAGGCACCATTTACAAAATATACATAGTTTGACAGTATAGTAGCGCTACTGCTCAGTGTTAGTGGGTCCTCTGTATATGAGCGGCATGATCTTTGCTTTAAGGACACTGCTGGCTAACCCTAAAAAAGATGGGGGGGGTATATTTAAAAAAAAAAAATTCTTGTTATTAATTCCAGGTAGCATAGGAGAGGAAGTAGGTTTGCCATGCAGCTCATGAGCGGGATAAAAGCAGAGGTAGCCTAAAGTCTGTGCAACTGACACAAATTCATCGCCGAGTGATTTTTTTTTTTCCTTCATCCGAGTATGACATCTAAATGCAGCGAGGAGCTGCTTATTATCGCTTCCCCTTTCAGTACGCATGATGATACTGCAAGTAAGCAAGCGGCTGAATGGGCTGCAGCCTCTTGTTGGCGTCTAATTCTACTCGAGCGGCGTCCCTCCGCGAGCGTAAAGCTGGGAGAGACCGGCTGCTGCTGCTAACGGCCACCTGGGAAGCACAAATGTTATATGCTTTGAAGCTCTCTGAGTTATTTGAATGAATGATGAATAAATACAGTGAAATGTCGTGTCTCTCTCCCCCCCCCCCCCCGAAAAAAGAAAAAGGCACACACAATAATCAAAAGATCTTGGCACAAAAGCATGCTAAATTAAAAGGGGAAAAATAATCAAGAATGAAAGATTCAATTATCTATATAGTAAAGGGATAAGAGCTGCAAAAAAAAAAAAACCCAAAAAACATGCAAATCAAATAAGCCGGTAGGACACATTTCCAGAATGCTATTTGGCTGATTTAAAGTTTGTGAGATGCAGCGAGCATGTTGTTGTGCACATACAGTACAGCCAGTGGTGGTGGTGGTGGAGGGTTGTAGCTCAGTATGTACAAAGTTATTGCATGTTCCACTCTGCAGTCCAGCACTTGTTGCATACACGTGTTCGGGCTCCTGTGTGCTTTTGCAGAGGGAACTCTAGACTAGAAGAGGCTAATCCAGACAAGGCTGACAGACGCCGACGCTGCAGCTGGATGGTACTTTATAAAGGGGGTGGGGAGCAGATCATGTGAACAGAAGGTGGTCACCAATAAAAGGAGCGAGTCAGGAAGTTGGCGGCCGTGTTGAGCCAGCCCATGCCGTCTGTAACCGAGCCGACGCGTGTGACTGCCTTGTCCTGTTCCTGGGATGGGCTCTCCTCCTCGGGGAGGTAGTCTGGGATGTCTGTGTTCTCCTCTACCACCACTGCTGAGTCCTCCTGGAATGGCATGATCAGCTGCATACAAGTAATATAAATAAAAGGGTAAATTATATTTGTGTTAGCGCACAAATGTGTCCAAACAACTCCAGGATTGCACTAATAAAGCAGAGAGCCAGACAATTACCATTGTCGTGCTTCACATCACAAATGTCTGAGGCTGCTCTGCCCCCTGCTGGTCGTGTCATGTATCACTACTCATGTCAACGTTCAATTCTCTCAATTATTTGGGGAACCATTGTTCCATTCTACAGTGTCTTTTGCAGTGCAACATTTTTATTAAATCGCTTTTATATATTTTTCAATTAAGGGATTAAAAAATGAAACAAAAGGAACAACTGTTAAAGAGCAACTTGTGTTATGTCAGTGTGGATAAGTCAGCACAAGGAGAGGTGAGGGAGGGGGTGTATGCAAGGCACCCGGCGGCAAGCCCACTGACCTATCAGCTGACGTTCTTACCTCTCCTCCGTCCTCTGTCTTCACCACCTGCTGGGCTTTCATGACTTTAGTAGAGTTGATTGCTGTTCCCAAAGCCTGCCAGGAGAAAAATACATCATTCTTTGGTACGGCAGGATAAATCGACTGTATTGTGTTCAATCACCTTCCACGCGACGCTGTTGTTGAAGACCTACAGAATCAATTCTACTTTTTTACAATTTGGTGCATTTTCATCTTTTCTCTTCTTTTTTCTTTTTTTTAGGCATTCATATTTCATGGTATTTTTTGGTGATAATATTCAAAACAATAAGAATGAGATCCTCTTTTCTTTGTCACATCAGCCAATACTGGCATCGTTGGTTATATAATGCCAAAGAAAAATTAATTTCAAACAAACAGAGACGTAAAATTAATCTTCTCCGTAAAACTGTTTTAATACTGACAATAAGAAATTTCCCCATAGGGGGGATTTGTTACAATATTACAGTTGGTCTGTTGTCTAGATTTGAAGATTTGACATGTGGAAATAGTGTAGTTAACTGATCCGTCAAGCCTGCAAAGCACAACAATTAAAATCAATTCATCAATTAGTTGACGGAAAGCAAATGATTCGCCAAGTATTCTAATAAGGACGGCTCATCGTTTCAGTCTCATTTAAAGGCAAATTATCAATCGTGCTACTTCCACACTCTTAAATATCAGGATTTAATGCTTTTTTTTTTAATTATTTTTTAACCTGTGAGTTTTTTGGACTGTTGGAGGGACAAATGATGTAAACATGTCACGACGGGCTAATTGTGAAAAGTATTTAGTAAATTGTTTTTAGGTTTCATTGACTGAATATTCATAGATGCACTGTGAAAATAATTGGATTGCTCATTAGTGAAGATGGCTTGCAGCCCTGATCAGGACACACACATGAAACCTGATCCTGCATCAGTTGTAAAACATGCTAAAACAAATCGATTCTATGTACTGCATCTGTAATGAAAGGCTGTGTTGCTTACATCAGCTTTAAGGTCAGAGCGGATCCTGACCACACACCTCTTGACAGCCATCTGGAAGGTGAAGCTGATGACCCCTCGGATCTTTAACAAGGCCTCTTCGCAAAGGCTCCTCCGAGTCTGAGCGGAGGAAGAGAAACATTAGACAAACTGTAGAATCAAGGCACTGGGAGGAGTAGTGACACAGAAACCCATAACATTTGACACGTTACACTGAAGAACAGCAGTTCGTGTCTCTCTTACTCTTGCTGCCGCGTTCTCGTGCTTGTGCTGGAGCGATAGCGCTGCAGCTCACCAGAGGCCGTCTGTCTGCTGAAATGTAATCTGGCTAGGTGCGAGCTTCCAGCAGAGCAGCGTTCGGCTTCGATCTCAACGTCCTGCTGTTTAATGGCTGACATTTACATCCAACTCCACCCCTCCTTCCCCGAGCCACACCGCTCGGACACACCGGTAACACGCTTTACATGCTCTTCAGTCATCAGGCTGTACTCAAGAGATATCAGCAGCTTCAGCGTTTAGAGACGTGCATTTGGGTTTTCTAGATCCTGTTTTTGTTGTTGTTGTTTTTTTTCTAATAGGATGCTCTGCCATTGCGACTTACACTTAAAACTGAGTTAGCGATAAAAAAAATGTAAAAGCACCACCGACTGACGGAGGAGAACTTGATGTAAACCTAAATTAGAGTCAGACTGAAGCATGAAAGCCTTGTTGGCCTTGAAGAACGAGGTGCAAACCATCCAAGTGGACTGAACAGTCCGACTTCTCCTCTTTTGCTCCCAAGGTGACTATTTTTAATCTTTCACAGTTGGACAAGAATCAAAAAAATATCACCTTGCGCAGCTTAAGTGCTGGGAGCATTAACGCTAATACTGATTTACCCACAACAAGATTACATTCTGCGGCTGGTTCATTTAGTGAATACAAAACTGAGATTAGATTAAAATTCACACATTCACACAGAAGTGGGTTCTCCTCTCGCACCAGCTTCCCGTCCTGACTTGATTTATATTGCTCATTTTTATTAAACAGGTCTTCACGGGTGAAGTACACGGCTCTTGACCTCTCCGTGTCTGTGAATGCCTAAACGTGGTCGATCCCTGATTTAAGTGTTTTGACGCTGCTTGTTGACATCGGCTGTGTAGCCGTTTTTTTAGCCTGACCCTGTGTTCCACCCTGTTCTCTGCATTTCAATCCTCTACTGGATGTGAGTTTATTTAAATCTCACTAAATTCTGGTGATCTATGAACCCAGTTGAGTCGCTTATGCTAATCTTTGATTTTATTACGTATGTTTGTGACTTCAAAGTGTGAGGTTTTTTTGGGGGGGTTTATTCTGTGATTAATTAGACTCTTTGGCCATTGCAAGACAGGCTCGAGTCACCCGAAACCTTGACAGTAGCGTTGTGACTTTGACCTGAAACCATCATTCTTATGGAGTTGAAGAGTTACAAGCTTTTCATGTCAGTAGTGACGGCAGGCTGCTTTCTACCATGCTATTCATACTCATATTTTAAGAGCAGATCCAAATTACAGGGCAGTAAAACCCTGCGTTTCACGTTTATGTGACAGTTTTAAAGCAGAAGGCATTTGTAACCTTGTTGCTTCAGTACATGAAACAATAATCTGACGCGTATGTTGTGAAAACTTACAGAGTCATCGAGTCCATCGATGTGCAGGACCACAGTTTTGGCTCTCTTGTTGTTGGAGCCCAGGAAGAACTGGGCTTTACGTCGGCAGGAAGCGGCGGCCGCCTCAGCCTGCTCAGCCTCTTCTTTACCGGCAGACTGCAGAATCTCATAGATCTCAGAGGCCAGGAGTTTGGTTTCTCCGGGGGACGTGCTCCTTAGGAGAGAGCGAGAGGGAGAAGAAATCAGGACAGAATATTAAAATATCTTGTGTTGTGCTAATGAAGCGGTTGCTGTGCTTTCGCCTTTTTTTTTTAAACTGCAATCTTCGCAGAACACAAACAAAACACCAAAAAAAGCAGAGTACGATGGAGGTTTTTTCCTTGAAGAAGCCACATAAGTTCAGTTGCAGTTGTGTTGCCAGGACCGATATTTTATGACGGATCCTGGGATTCCCCTCCAGGCTATACCGCTGTATATGTCACCAAGCCATCACATCTTCCATAGTAACCACATATGACATCAGCTGTCCAACGAGGCTGCCCTCTGGGGGCTCCTCCGCTTCTAAGGCATAACTACCTCGGCTTGATGGAAGCCTTTCAGCCAGCCGAACATTACTAACTAGTTATCCCAAGAAAAAGAACAACGGGGTGAGACTTAAACATTTTGTTGAGAGGGATCATCTTCACAAACGATTTTTTTGAACTTCTGTGATTTTGGAAGCACAAATCTATCATCACTCAACATTCGTCACTTTGAGAATACGCTAACTTACATAAGAGTTCTCGGGGCTCATTCCTGCAACTCTATATTTAAGTTAATTTAAGGAAGAAGAACTGCGTTTGCACCTTTTTTGTGTGACTATGCTAGACGTTATCCCTCAGCCATGTGTTCCCACTCTGTCCAGCTACGACTGACCTCCATCTAACAGTTGCTCCTGTTACTGCAGGGCTCCTCCTCCTCCTGACACCATCTCAGACTAGATAAAAGTGACTGGCTTACTTTCGGACTACAACAGGTCTCTTCCTATCATGATAAACGGTCATCACTTTACAGAAATGCCACAGGTCATCAGCTCGGTATAGCAACTCTGCCTCTGACACAACATGGATGACTACTACAAAGTCTACCAAAAAAAAAAAAAAATGAAAATGCCAACATCTTCTTGGTAGAACATGTTTGGGTAAAAGGAGCCGCCTCTGCAAAATAACACGCTAACATCGTGACACCGTTTACAACATGCAAGTGGACTTCAGAACTGACGGGATGCGTTAAAATCTAAGACATGCAAAAACAGCAATTCGACTGTAAACGCCATTTTCTAATTCAACTTTAATCACTTTCACCCTGACACTGTGACTGGAAGGATGTGGTCCTGCCTGGAAAATCTGCAGACAAGCATGCATCGTCTAACAAAACAAAACAAATCTCAGGTTTTATGTAGCGAAAGTGCAGAGTGTGCATGAGTGTGTGTGCGTGCGTGTGTGTGTGTGTGTGTGTGTGTGCGTGTGTGTGTGACATGGCGGTGTCAGGGACTTGCTTCTGCATGACATTCTGCAAACTCAGCATCATGCCCAGCTCGCCCTTCATCTTCTCCCTGTTGGCTCGACATTCTGCCAGGTATCGCACGGCCTGCAACGACAAGGGTGAGGGTTATCCAGCCAGCAGCTGAGAGCTCACACACTCTTTAGGAGATTATAACAGAGTGAGAGCTGTTTGCACGGACACGCGTGTTGCATGGGTAAAATGTTACATAACCAAGAGAAACACACACATACTAAGACCCTGTGTTTACACTTCACTGGTCACCTTCAGAAGCAACTGTTATATAAAAGCACTTCAATGTGTATACACAGGACAAGTGACACTCTGCACAAAAGGGTGCTGTTGGTGCAAGCGGGGGAGGGTTAACCTATCAAGAGTATGTTCTGTGTCTATACCACTAAACTGACAGCAGATGTCACTACTGTGCAGTTTTTGAGAACGTTGCCTGGGACAGGGTGAGAGGGCCTTTGGATGGTCAATGCTGGGTCAACACAGAACAGCAGGATCTAAGTGATCAAAGGTTCGTTCTACATGCTGGCTGTAAATACAGCACAGCACAATGTGTTTCATTCTTACACCAACTGATGTTATTTTCTGTGTTATTGAAAGTATATCATGTTCTTTTTCTGTTAAACTTCATGTGAAACATCTTACATTGCTGTCTTGCCCACATTCAGCATCTCAAAGGGAATATTTCTGCTTACATAAACTCTATTACCCAATAAAACATACTCCTCTTTAACTACAATCCATTATGTCAACATGTTAGGAGAATATGGCTAAATCAGAGCTACTTCAAGTGAAGCAGGCAGGCTAAAATTGGCTTAATAATGAAAAGTTATCAAACCAAAAACTCTATTTTTTCCATTATTTGACCAGGCAGTAGAGTGACACTGCACAGGACGTCAACCTGCTAATTAAGTGACTCCTTCGTTCTTTTTACATTTCTCTTCTCCACATTCTAATTATACAAGCAGCTACCTGCATTTGAATAATTGAACTTTAATGTAAATTGAGCACCAGATAAATATACTTTTTTATTGTAACTGAAACCTGTAGTGTTAAGTTGTTATATTTAAAAACTTAAAGCAAACTGGACTGAGGGAGCGTGGTACCATTTCCGTTTTAATTGTTTGCTCCCGGCCAACGGCCCACCACTACACCACAGTTTTGGCCCTCTGAGGGAGGATGCTACTCACCAATAGTGCCGAGTAGACGACCTGTGGGTTTGGGTGGTCTAGAAAAAGGATAAGACCTGGGAGACAGCCTTGGTCCTCTACTATGGCTCTTCGGTTCAAAGGGTCAGCAGCGAGGTCTCGCAGCTGGTTCACCACAGTCAGCGCGTCCACCTCCGCACTCATGGTGCCTCTTGTCTGAAAGCCACGGACATCAAACCAACCTGTTCCCTCTGCTAGAAAAAGGTGGTAAACAACAGATTTTGTTTGTGAAAATAAGGACTGTGGCTTTGGGTGGTTTTCTTTATCAGTTACAGCAATGAACAACATTTTTTTTTAAATCAACAGTTCTACCTGGAAAAAAAAAATCTGAAAAATACCCGCAATGAGTTTTTATAATCATTTGATATTCAATATGCAAAACAAGCAGCAAACAATAATTCATTTATTTTTCACAAGAGGCTAAAACAATAAATCAACTCTTGGACCTGTTGACCTTTACACTTACAGATCACATTGTTTTCATTTGTCTAAAAACGAATTTACAATACTTGATTTAACTAAGTTCATGCAGAATACTGTCAAAATAACACGTTAAACGCTCTATAAATAGTAAACCTTAAATAGCTAATACTTTTCCATGGTCACAGACCACGTTTGCAGATTTGACTTGACTCCAACAACCTGTAATAAATTCTACAATTATTGCGACATTTAAGAGACTTTTATAGAATAACTGAATCTACGGGTAAGATACCTAAAAGATCAAGCACACAAAGCCGCTAGCACGCACACGGAGGCTACTGTTGAGTCATTCCTTTACATTCTACATGCTATACCTTACCAACAGATTCAAAACATTTAAATAAGAAAACTTAAAAAGTCGATATAAATACTATTTTTTTCCAAAGACACTTTCCACGACCCCCAACCTCACCTCAAATCACGCCCTATAGAGCAGGGGCGATTCGGCAGCTAAGCTATGCTAACCAACACACCATTTACAACATAGCTTTCCGATCATTTTTCTGTTAAAGCATTAAACAAACTCTGATAACTTCAATCATAACAACTGAGGGAACGACGTACTGGGAGACTCGATGCCACTTTTTTAAAATAAAAAAAAACCTTTACAAAAATAATCTCATTAACCCCGGGCCTCTTTCTTTACAATACTCGCTCGCCTAGCTAGCAGCTGTCCTCAGTGTTTGGGTTTTGTGGC
The DNA here is from genome assembly GCF_037954235.1 of Aulostomus chinensis. Taxonomy (NCBI): domain Eukaryota; kingdom Metazoa; phylum Chordata; class Actinopteri; order Syngnathiformes; family Aulostomidae; genus Aulostomus; species Aulostomus chinensis. Next base: position 11,571,713 of record NC_141340.1, on the reverse strand, counting down.
ACATCAATGGGTGCAGTTGTTTTGTGGCTCAGCATGTCCCAGTTGACAGAATGAACACAGTAGTTCAAACACAGCTCCGGCCTGTCGGGGAGTCTGGAAATACGAATCGAACAGACGTATAAATCCTCACAAGCAATTGGACAATCATAATATGATTGATGGCTGTAAGGCCCAATCGCACAAGAAAATGTTTGGAGTCTGGATTTCTATTGGTGATTTTGTCTGTCATTCAATATAATTACCAAATTGCGATGCCCAACATTTACAACTCCCGTGTCGTAATCTCTATAATCCTATTGGCTCAATGTTTCTCAACATCAATGACCGAGTCACGGAAGCTGGATAAGGTTTTTTTTTTCTCTCTCTCAATGCTTTATTTAATTTTGTTGATTATACAATATGTTAAACCCTCAAATTGAAAGGAAAACAAACAAACAAAAAAAACAGACTTTGGTGAAAGCTGCTGGAACAGCAGAAAAAAATTCATGAGATACCATTAAGCAATAGTCTTTATAGTAGTCCAGTACAGTGGAGTACTAACAGTCTATTAACGAGTGTTAAAGGAATCAATGAGTATCCAAAAGAAAGTAAAATAAAGCCAAATATGATGTGTATCCTGGCTGCACTGCATCTTGAGTTCATGGATATGACTGAAGGTTTAGTAAAAGCACAGATGTGGAGTGTGTCATCACGGGAGTATGCACGTCACTGGAGTATCACGCCCAATAACAATCTTGCAGTATCCACACAGATAGTAATGGAGACATAATTGAAATTCTGATGGATTTAAGAAGGTTTGCTTGTCTAAATAATGATAATGAACAAGAAGTGATGTGCAAACCAACACAAACTGTCCAGCTGCCTGGTGAGTTCATGCAGGTGGAGTAAGAGTGAGCCCAGAACAGGTCACAATCAAAATTCCCATTAAAAAACTCACCATCTTGGTTGTACAATTCACAATCATGAATGCGAATCAACAAGTCAACATAACACAGAGGACAAACAGCTAATTAAAAACAGGTGCCATCGACTTGTTTTCTAATTTAGTTTAAACCTAATAATCAGAACCCAGACCCGTTAGTCATAGTTGGGAACTAAAATTTGTTGGGACATTCATTGATAGTCAGAAAGCTACTGTCGAGTTCTAGTTTGAGGTCAAATCTCACAGAGCAAATAATTCATCCACTCCTGATTACCCCAATTACAGTAAAGAGAGAAATTAAACCATTTTTAAAATTCTAGGAGGGAGGGAGTCCCATTGACCAGGTTAGGAAAAGTATTGAGGTTTCATTTCCAAAAACTGGTAGTCAGTGAATTCTTGGAAACATGTCTTCATACTCCTGTACAGTAGGTGGCAGTTACGCCCATGTTAAACCAAAAATTGCAATCAACAATAAAACGTGAAAAAGAAGAAGAAGAAGAGGAAGAAGTTTCCCAACATTCCTTCATGTAAAGTCACTGGCTGGAGATGTTCGACGGCCGTGCAAAGACAAGTTGGAAACATTTATGAAAGTTGTCAGCCAGCGGCACTCTGCGTGAGTTGAACTCAAAAACCCCAGTAGTTTTGTAAATAACGTTAATACACGTTCACAAATTGGATAACCAGATTGTTGTTTGTGTGTTTTGGACAAATCCCGACGATCAGTTTCTCCGTCGCAGTGAAAAGTTGGTTTGTTATAGCTAGCCTGCTAGCTTAGCATTAGTTAGCCTTCAACTTCAGTTGAAGTTGAAACTCAACCGAAAAATGCTCTCAAACTAACATGTGTTCACCGTTATCACTTATATCAACTACTTTTAGAGTTGTTGTGGGAAAACGTCAACGACATTTCGCGGTGTCCTCATTCGAGAATAGTAAACAAGTAACGAATATCGAATGTGGTGTTCGCGTCATCTGCTACTGTCTTGTACTTTTTGGATTTTAAAGCAGCTCATTATACCCAGCGTCCTGTCTGATCTGTGGCTTGATGTGTTATCGATGACTTTTCAGGATGGTATCGTGAATCTACTAACAGATCATAAACATAAAACTGTAGCTGTTATTGCTACTTTGACAGCTCGTCATGAGACGAAAATCACATTTCTCAGCAGATCAAATATCGGTTCCTGTGTTGTTTTTTTCAAAGTTGTCAATTTTTATTTATTAAACGGCAAAACTAAAACTGCCTATAAAATGCATGTAGAAGGTTTATTTTCACTCTCCACTTAACACAGGGTTCCTGAAGTAGTCATAATGGTTGTCAGTACTGACACCCTGGTGGTTTGCAGGTTGACAGACTCTCTGAATTCACCGATCTGATGTTGTGTTTCCATCAGATTGCTGGTTGGTGATGGTGCCCTCAGTGTCTGGGCATGTAGTCACCTGCCCTTGTGAAGTACCTCAGCAGAAATGAGTAGAGACAATGAACGGATCGAAATGGACCTGGTATGAGACTGATACGATGAACAGTTACACCATTGAGAGATTTGATTCTGAAGCCTGCGATGTATAGAAATTGTTGAAGTGCTGCTTTCGTATGATGTATAATTACCGCTTTTGTATTAAAGGCGTTTGGATCATCCAAGCCCTACGGGTCCTCCAGAAGTATTGTAAGGAGAATAGCTACTAGCCTTCCTCTTAAACCCTGCCCCCGGGTTCATTTTCAGGTGAGAGATTTTCTCCCAGATCGCAGCTTCATCACGTGTTTTTATTTGACAAGCAAATCTGACTTTGGTAACATAACAACGCACTGTCCTCCTTAGGGTGTTTCTGTAAATTTGCTACATACAAATTATGTTCTCCTTTGTTTCTCTTTACCGTTCAACACCTCACTCTCACTCTTCAACATTTGTTTACCTCTGCTTATCTCAGCTGGTGTAATATGAACCACAAACACGGTGGACGACGCACGCACAGTCGGATTAGAAACTGTTTTAATCGCATCAAATTGTGTTGATCTGATCTCCAGCGTGTCTTTTTCTTATTTAAAGCTTTCCTTGACTTCTGTCTCTTTCAACTCTGCTTTTCTCTTCTTTTCTTTTCTTTTTCTCTTCCCAGTGACCCTCCCTCACTAGGAGGAATGCAGTATGTCTGCTTTAGGTCAGTTTGTTCAGAAACCTTGTGCTGATTTAAGAGTAAGGCTGTGCTCATAACCCAAACTCATCATTAACAACTACCAGGACCTATCCTTCCCTTCCCCTGGATCCACCTGCAGTTTTACTATATAAGCCAGTTTTGTGTTGTCATGCATGCAGCCGTGTGTTTTTCCTTGTCTGTTTTTTTTTTTTATTTGAACATGTCCGGTGTCTCTCTGTGACAGCTTTATCCGTACTCTGAGGACGCTGGTGTCCTGATAAGTGCCAGGAAACAGAACGGTCTGGTGGCTTCTCTGGCTGATATTGCCTGGCTGGACGGGAGTGATGAGGAGGAGGATGAAGATAACTACTTTGGCAGACCTCGGTGAGAGGAGTATATTGAAAATGGCTCTGATAGTTGTTTATGCATGAGTTCCATAATAACGAATAATTTGGTTGAAACAGTTCAAGGCTGCCGGCAGGACTCGTGTTTCGAGCCCACCAGCCTCATACCAAGACTAAACCCCTAACCAGGCAGAGGTCACTCCCGAGCCTGCATGAGGGGACTCCTGACCCCCAGGGGCCAACAATTGCCAATAATGAGGCCATTCAAAAGATCAGTGCACTGGAGACTGAACTTGCCAAACTCAGAGCACAGATAGCCCAAATCGTCCTGGCCCAGGAGAAGAGCGCACAGCCAGGTACTGCCTAGCATCAGCGTCCCCAACACACATTTGTGGTAACTGACTTTGTCCTCTAGGGGGCAGCAGATTTTCATATTTTCTACAACAATTCTTTCCTTTGTTTCACCCCAGCTGCCACCACAGGGACACATCCTCCCCCACCTCCGCCACCACCCTGTGGCACCCTGCCTCCCCCTCCTCCTCCACCACCACCACCCCCACCCCCACCTCCACCCCAGAGTCTCCAGCGGACATTTTCAGCCATCGACTTGATTAAGGAGCGCAGAGGGAAGAGGACAGACAGCCAGACGGTGTTGGATTCAAAGCCGGCAGAGATCCCCAACATGCTGGAGGTGCTGAAAGACATGAGCAAAGTCAAGTTAAGGTCCATCAAAAGGTAAACGACCTCAAGACGGGACGGAACTCGCAAAGATTTGCAAGCTATCAAAAGTGCTCTCTGGTTTTCTGTAACGAAGTTAGAGTTGTATTTTGACGTACAAAAAAAAAAAAGAGGTCACTGGACAGTTGTTTGTCTGAGGCCAGCACAGCATGCCTGACAATTTGAATAGAATCATAGAAAACAGATGGGAGCTATAAAGCAACTCAAACTACCTCAAATGAGGCAGCCAGCTGACACACATTTCTCTAGCTTCCTATTGTGCTCATCTCCCCTCATGCCTTTCTTTCTGCCTCTGATTTTACCTTCACACCATCTCCCTTTAGAAAAAACAAAAAAACCCTGCTGTATACAGGCAGACATGTTCAGATAATTTAAAAATGCCCTCTCAGCATCATTTTTGTGTGTGTGTGTTTTTCATAGTCGTCCGCTTGAAGGAGAAGCCAAAGAGAAGGTCAGTGAACCCATGGATGCTGCCGCGCTCATCGCAGAGGCCCTGAAACGCAAGTTCGCCCATCGTTACAGACACAACAGCGGACAAGAGGACATCGAGGAGTTTAAACTCCCCGAACCAAAAGTGAAACTTAGACCTGAAACCCCTCTGGTAAGAGATGTCACTGTTTGCTTCACTCTTCAACAAGAGCAACAAAATGAAACACAAATTGTTTTGACATTTTTATCAACTAAACAGTTCATCGAAGATGAAAATGAGTTGCGGTGCTGCTTCATCTTGCATCCGGGCAGTTTGTGACCGACAGCAACAAAAATAAAGTTCTTCCTCCTTCAGTTTATCAACTGTCAAAACTTTGGTTTTCAACAGTTTGTGCTCGTCTATATGTTTCTCGTCTTTAATCAAAAGATGCGGATGTACGACGTGACATCAGCTGCTTGATTGTGTCTTTTTTTTTTTGTCTTCTCACAGTTCGGGCAGCACATGTTGAAACCAAGTGGGAAAAAAAAGTTGCTGTAAACTGACTGAGTCCACGTTGAGAACTGGAAGTCCAGATGTGGGGGAGGGGACCTCATCAGGAGCTTCAGGGGGGACCAGGGAATCCACCTGAACTTGCCAAAAGGCCGCTCACCTGCATCCCCTTGCCCGATTTGCACTTTTAAAAACGTATATCATTAGTTTTCTCTTTCACAAACATGATTATTCTAACTATTGTTCGCTTGACTCTAAGATCTTCCTCAACGACAGACACACTTTTAGAGAACACTACAGAATTAATATAACGAGTGCAATCGTTCAATCAGTAGGTTTCGTTCAGTACGGTCGGGCGGCTTTTCGCTCCTCCACAACCGCCGAAGAAAGACGCCACTTTCTTACTTGTGGAGTAACGTGTGCTGTATTTCAGATGTCTGTGATGCCTTGTAGTTTAATTTATGATTATTTCCATTTATTTATATTGTGGTGAAGTAATCTTTATTCTGAAAGCGGAAATGGTGTCCTAGATTTGTCTGTTGTTAAATCCAGCCAAGTTTCAAGTATGAAGAGTCTCAAACTGTCCAAACCTCGCTCGTCTCTTATTTTCGGTACCTCATTCAATAAGGTTTGCCTTCGACCCCAAAACATATCAATCTTTTTAACAATCTCACTAATAAAAGGTGTCCTAGGTCTCAAACACGCATCTCATTCGTCTTACCTCAGTTTTTTAAATGTGACACTAAGCGCCGACCTCACAGGGTCACGTGACGTTTTTCTAAGCAGTGCGTCGTTCAATGTGACTCATCATCGTTCATTATTTATGTCACCAGTTGCTGCTCCAAGTGGACTATTAGATTTAAAAAAAACAAAAGGGAAAGTGGACTGTGTGTGTCAGCGATGCGGTGATTTAAATGTACTGAAGATTTTTGCAGAACAGTTGTCTTCCATTAAAAGTAGTACTGAGCTGTTAATAAAAGGTTTTACGGTCTGTTCTGGTCTCCTACTGGTCAACTCACCTGCACTCATTCAAGCTGAAGTCATTTGAAAAGTGCGTAATGAAGGATTGAAGTATACTGCCCGCAGCTACATAAAGTTAGCACGGTGCTGTAAATCTCAACAAAGCAGTGGCTCTAAGTTTTATAATTGCCTGTTAACAGAGGGCATTGTGGGTAAAAGGTAAGTGGTATCAAAAACCGGTAAAAATTAATTTTCATATGCTACAACTTTTAACCTTACCTACATTGCACCTCCGATAAGTTTTTTTTCAGCTGTTAAAAAACAACACATCCATCCATCTGTCATGAAGCATCAATGTCAAAGGGTTGAACTCGTTCAAAAATTAAAAAAAAAAAAACGGATCTTTGGCTTTTGATTGTGACCAATAAAAAAAATACAACTGATGTTTTTTTTTTATTTTAAAAGAATTTTTTTCCCCCTGCGGCTGGGATTCTTTTTGAACCGCTCAAAAACCCTTGAAAAAGTCAAGCAAATTTCAACTCACCTTTGTGCTTCACTGGCGTATAAACTCAGCATTTACAGCAGTAGAATTTAGCCCAGGTTTAGGTGACATATTTGGATTGTGTGACAGGCAAACATTTGTCAACAACAGGTTTTTATTATTCAAATAGTAACTGCAACAGGCATGTATCAAAAGGGTCAAAACAGCAAAAGCTTTTACAAAATCTGGCTCGACACTCAAGTCTTCCCAAAAAAATGGCTGTCGCAACAAATTGTAAACAGTTTTATCAACAGTCTTACAGCACTTACAGCAAAAATACAAATCAGCTAAAGTAAGAAAAGCACCTGTTATATTTCCAAAAAAAAAAAGTTGAGAAAACACAAGTTGTGCCACTGTACGGAGTCAAAAGTAGACAAACCAAACACAAAGAAATGGAATGTTCAAAGTCACTCAACCATTTTGTTTCCATACATAAACAGGACAGCTGAAGTTGTTCCTCACAACAACAACAACAATAACAATGAAAAAAAAAGGCAAAGGGATTGGACAGTGCATTCAAAGACAAGCACACCATGCACTTGATGGGTACAGGAGCTGGTTTGGTCACTTAGCGTAGTTTGTGCATAGTTATAAGGCATCGATCGAGCAGTCATTTCAGTTGCATGTGGCTGTGAGAGACATTCTGTTGGAGAGGGAGAGTCCTCCTTCATGTAGCCAGAGCTTGCAATAACTCGCCCCCCCCCCCCCCCCCCCCCCCCGTCTTTAGAAGAGACTGGCGAAACCCTGAGCGAGTCATGTTGCGTGGAGTTTCAGGTGAGATGCATGTGCAGCGAGTAACTTATCACCAGCGTGGGAGGGGATCCCCCCGCCTCTCCTCCTTCCCTCGCTCCCCTTCAACCAGCATTGGAAGAGTCACCAAAAAAAAAAAAAAAAACCCTTCACAAGGTGTCTTGCAAGATGTTGTAGAGACGAAACTGCACATCCGTTGTGGTTATTTAGGAGTGCAAGAACATGTAGTAGCACAGCTGGAGTTAGTTATGGCATCTGGTGCGTGTGTGTAAGTAAGTAAGGGGTCTGCTCATGGCTTCAACAGTAGGATGACAGTTCAAACCAGCAGCTCTTCACATTTGTGCTTCCAAGGCAAATTGTGAAGCCGCCGCGGTTCACTTCAGTTCCAGGGGGAAAAGAAAGAAACAAACGAGTAAACAGTCTTGGTAGAGGCAGCAAGAGGACTGGGCTTGTCACATTTTTTTCTGTTTTGTTTTGTTGGTTTTTTTTGTTTGTTTGTTTTAACATGAGGAAGAATCTTCAATACAAATGCAACACGGCACTCAGTCTGAGGAGGGTCCGTATACTCCAGGTGTGTCTCAGTCATTCTTCAGATTTTCTTTGTTTTCAAATGGCACTTCAAAATACCAGGGGGAAAAAGTCTTCTTCAGTTTTTATACTACCTTTCCCCAACAACAAAAAGTGGCGTGTTCAGTCAGTAATGCCAAAAAAACAACAACAAACAAACCTACAGTGGACAAATAAATAAAATAAAGCAAATAAAAGAAAATACAGCAGTAGCCAAATGAGGTATCTATGTATTGCTCTATGTCAAAAAAGAGGAATTTAAAATTAAATAAATTAAATAAAATCAGTGGTTTATCAAGATGGGAGGCAAAAGCAACAAAACAGAAACAAGGATCAGGTGGGGCAGCAGCTGGCTCCACCCAGTCCCCAGTGTGTGTGGTGGTGAGGCCCTGAGGCCAGGGGTCAGGGGTCAGAAGACTGAGGTGAAAGGGCACGTGAGGAGTGTCAGGATACTCTGCTTCCCTGAGGTATTTCTTTGGAGCTGGTTCCTCCTTTGGCCGTGTTGCCGTTTTTCGTGGAAACGTTGGTGTTGCTGCCGGCTGTGCTGGGCTCCACCTCCTCGCAGGCAGTTGTTTGTTCCTGCTGAAGGCCCCCCCAACTGGCCTTGTTAAGTCCCATGTGACCCAGCATGGTCTGGGACAGGCGTGTGTCAGAGAAACGGGCCCACTCGGCGAACAGCGGCTCGGCCACATACGTCATGAAGCCTGGAGATGGAGAAGAAACAGCAAAGGTTCATTGAACCTTCAAACGTTTAGTGAATATACAACATGCATTCCAACACTACTCACCTATTTGAATGTTGCCAACTGTGTTAGTCTCTCTGTCGTACAGTGGGCTAACTTCAAGTTTGTGCTTCTTCTCAATGTCTCCTACAACACATGAACAAATTATGAAATTATGGTACATTTGATCTTTTACAATTGGGGAGTTTGACTGGAAAGATTCAGAAATAACTAGCGATGCATCGTCATTGGTATCAGCAGTTATTGGTCATTTGTTGGTCGAATAAATTGGTAAGATATTGACAAAACATCCAATACCTCCCAAGAAATAACAAAGATAAATGATTCTGTGATACAACAAAAAGTAATCATGAAGCTAGCCTTGCTGGAAGAACTCCTCCGTCACTTTCTCACTCCACTGTTTGCTCAGCTCCCAGGGTCTGCAGGGGTTACAGATGTCTGCACACTTCAGCGCCATCTGTTCAGGGCCGGAATAAACACTCAATCAGATCCCACAGTTATGCAGTGATGTACTCAGTGAAGGAGGAGAGCAACCTGCAGGATGAAGTGACGGTGGCTGGCGCTACTCAAGCACAGGCTCTCCTGGTCCAGGTGCAGACGAAACCTGGACAGGTACTCATTCTGTCTGCTGATGTCAGTGGCCAGGATCAGGGAGCCCAACTCCCTCTCCAAGTTCAGGCTGAGGCACCAGAGAATACAAGTTGAAGTTATTTTGGGTATGAAATCCTAAATCGAACTGATGAGTGTGTGCTGGACAGACCTGTCCTCAGCAGGCAGGTGGGAGAACAGCCCCGTCTCTCTGAGCAGCCCCACAGCCGACTTCCAGTGGTGGTTTTCCAAAACGGAGGTATTCTGAGTTCAAAAATAGCCATGTGCGCGAGCGTCAGACTACGGGTTCCACTGAGTTACATTAAAGATGTTCTAGCATGCTTACCCTATAGAGTGTAGCTAGATAGTGGTCAGTCTTGATGAGGAAAGGCTGGTTGACCCCGGGATGGTCCAAGTCGTGAGTGGCAGCTGCTAGCAGTCCCAGTAGGATGTCATAGGAGGTCAGAGACTTGGCTAGCTGCACCCACAACAAGACAGTGCAATTATGCCCCAACAGAAGACACTGAGCCACGTTTTTCATCAATGAAACAAAACCAAACAGAGCTCTAATTCTCCTTCCAGTCTGCAGGTCTCACCATAGGTTCCTGTAGATAGCAGTACATGGCCTGTGTGACATCTGCGGCGTGGACAGAGTTGTGGTAGGGGTTACTACTGTGGTAGTCTGCCTGGACCATGACCAGGAACCTCCAGAGCTTGACCATGTCCAGCTGGAAGAGCTCCACCAGGCCGTACTGGTTCAGCAGGTGGAAGGTCAGAGTGATCAGGCTGTTCCCTGACAGAAGGATGACAAAAATCCAAATGACCATTCTGCTTTTCCTCGCTTCCATTGAGCACTCTGATTGGTGCACAACTTTCTCATTGTTTTTTTTTTCCATATCCTTTATTTAGAATACATACACTGTAAATGACCCCCCCACACACACTTTCCTTCCTAAAGCACAAAGGTCTCTCAAGGGATATTTAGCCGGGATAAACAAATCACCTCCAGTTATAGGCTACCTGGTTGACCTCTGTGGTTATTATTCTGAAAAAGGAAAAAAAAAAAAAAACTCTTTTTGTGCTCAGAAAATTTTGAATCTTTTATTTTGAAATCCCTTGTGCATGGAAAGGGCCAGGGTCAGGAGACATGTAGAAGACAAAGCCAGGACATTTTTTCATTACAGATTTTACAGCTGCTTCTAAAAAGTTAATCATAGAATTTTGCTCTTGTAAAATAAAATTTCAAAAAAACCTTAACTTAAAGTGGATATTTCCTTAATTGAGTCATAAGTTATGAGTCCTCAGTTGTCCAAATGATTGCAATATTGTTAGCAAGTTGTACACAGTACATTTCTTCCTGGTATCATGACCTTTGACCTCTAACATAACATATTTTACGTACCGTTTGTCAATCTATCGAAGAGGAAAATGTCGAAATTCCAATTCCCAACTTTTTCCAGCATGCACTACAGGAGGGAGAACAGACAGAATTATAGGGGGCTCCCCCTCATAGCAAACATGTCTGTCTTTATATGTGTGACTCTGTAAAAAGGTGGACGGGTGGGTGTCATACTCTGGCCTGTCCAGTGTAGTCTTCATCTAAGATGTGCAGGGGGATCTGCTGGGGGATGCCCCGCAGCAGGCGAGACGAGTGCAGGTATCTCTGGAAGCTTAGTAGTCGGTGGACCCTCCTCTCAGGAGCAGAGCCGGCTGACGTGGACCCGCAGCCCAGCCGTGCTGCTCACACACACACACACACACACACACACACACACACACACACACACAAAAAGTGTGTTAAGTCCAATAAAGGAGTAAGGACATTTTCGTTTCACAAGCTGGTTTGGCTCCAAGAGTCATGTAGTCAGGGGGTCACACAAACCCGGTCGGGGATCTGACACCAACACAGCGATATACAAACAGTCGCTGCTGACACAGCCGCCCACTCATAAGCCTTTCGTCTGGGTTCACACAGCAGACATGCTTTGTCAGTGGTCTCACATGCACACATGCACACACACACACACACACACACACACAAAAGCACGGTGTCTGAATAAACCATGGCTCTGATTTGGAAACACGTCAGCATGAGGTAGGATTACTTTTGGGTCAAAATGTTAACACACTACTTCTTTTTAGGTATTTGATGTTTGATGTTATTTTATCACACACACCCATTTCCAGAAGAAGAAAAAAAAAAAAGCTTAGCGCAAGGTTTAGACTAAGACACACAGCTCGGTCTTTATGGTGCGAAGTGCTGTGCAGAAGCAGTCTTGGGGGTGGAGGGGCAATAAATGATGAGAAATGATGAAGGAAGCGAATAAGCGGCTGGTAACGTCACTCATTACCACAGAGGCTGGAGGAGCGCGGGAGGGGCGGAGCGATCCATACTCACTGTGAAGAGTTCGGAAGTCGATGCACAGGTATGGGTGGGAGCTTCTTCGTTCCGGTTCAAATCCAACCTGACTTCTCACTCTCACATCTCCTAGAAGAAATTAGCACTTACTTCCTCAAGACTCATGTTGTCAAAGAACTGTGTGGATGTGCTAGGCCAAGTAGTATTTACACACATTTTGATACCAACAGTGGGCTTGTGAGGAATGTGGGACAATCCTAAATAGATGCCTCTGCAATATTTTGCACTAAAAGCCAAAAGCAGGAACTTTATTCAAAAGTGTAACACATGGATTTGTGAAATTTTAACTTAACTTTTTATTTTACGAGGTGACCGATGCTTTATTTCTTCATGTGTTTGGTCTTTACTACATATTACCTCTATTGTGCCAAGGAAATCAGATCATAATAATTAAAAAGTACGCAATTGTCAGTCTTTCTGCCTGTAATCGTAATTCATACGCACAAAGTTATGAAGCAGCCTGATTTACATTGACCGATAAAGACCGCAATAAAGATTCCATGAGTTTTTGATAAGAAAATTGTAGTTGTATAATGCTAACAAAATAAAACAACTTTGTTTTGGCAAAATGATTAAGTGTCAAATGTTTCTGGCCAAGTTCATAGTTCGTACAGAAAACCCTCCCACTAAGTTTAAACGATGTGAAAAAGCCCTGCTAAACCTGGCAATGATGGTGGATTTAATGCAGTAAAACCAACCGCTCTACTTCTCTGAAGCAAAGAAAAAAAAGAAAAAAAAAGCCAAAGGTGTGATTTTGTAAACACTATTTGACCCAGACCTCATGTATATTGTGTTATCCATGTGCAGGACACACACACACACACACACACACACGTACGCACGCGCGTGCGTGCGCGCACGCACACACACACACACACACACACAAGCACACAGAGGGTGGACTGGACAGACAAGACAAAAAAGAGAAAAAGAGCTGAGCATGCGATGCCATGTCAGGACATGTAGGCTTTACTATTAGTACCACTGATCTCTAGACCCATCCATGATTGTGTTTAGTAGTCAGGCAGAGGAAGGGGGAAGGACTCCAGAGTTGCACCTGACAGATGGTGGCCACTCGGCCAGCCGGCCTGCTCGTTGACTGCAGTCAGAAGGAGTGAGAGCGTAGTGAAGCGACAGGATGGTGCTGGGACACTGACACAGTAAAATGCTAGTGTGTGTGTGTGTGTGTGTGGCTGCAACACTAAGGAAGACTCTACACTCCCTTGCCAGTTTACTAGGTACCCCTAGTTACAATCTAAATCCTCCGCTCATGAGGATGAATTAGTTCAATTGAATGGCAATAAAAGAGACTACACTGGGTTTTAATGAAGGGTATATTTTCCATCCCATTTATATGAAAAAAAAAAATCAGAACAGCTCCCTGTATAATGACAAATGACAGTAAATAATTAATAGGCCAATGTTTGTCCAGTGCTAACGATGTTTAGAATAGAATAGAATAGAATAGAAAGCCTTTATTTACGGCTTTACATGAGTACGTCTGAGGATGATCAGGAGGCTGATAAATGACACTTGTGGCTGATATTCAGTGACAGTGAACGCCCCAAGTTCTGTGCTGAAATTTATAGCACTATAAACCCTGACACGTTGCCTTTCTATCAACATGTGTTAAATGGAAGAAAATGTTTTTATATTCCTGGTACAATACGGAAACAAATGTGCCAGTACCGATAATATGAGAAACGACAGATATCTACGCCGATAAGCTTCCAAACCACTAGTTAGCTGACCTTTAATAAATGAAGGCTGAATAGTATAATTCTCCTTAAGGAAGATGTGCATGCATTGCTGCATGAGTTTAAGTGTACCTGATGAACTAGCAAGCGAGTGTATTTGGCATTGTACTGATCAAGGTAAAGACAGTATAATGGTATGTTTCCAGTAAGACACTTGTGACTTATGTGCATTAGAATTAAATCAAATCAGTCACACAGGTGTGTTCTCCAACCAGCATTGCTACTTACTTGCAAACAGCTGTTTGAATACTACACAAGCTCCTATCAAAATAACAAAAACTAGGAATTACAATTCAATGCAAAATAATGCTCAGTGTTTTTGAAAAGTTGTTTGTAGGGCTGTTGGTATGAATATGGGGAATGAAACAATACAGTGGTGTAGCAATGAGTCCTAAAACCTGGAAATAAATTAGCATTGTTGAACGTTCAGTTCCCTTGAACGAGTGGGTGTTCATTTAGATGCCTGAAATATGGTCAGTATTTCAGGCATCTAAGTGAACATCCTAGCTAACTGACATCTAAGTGAACACCCTGGCTAACTGACATCTAAGTGAACACCCAAGCAAATAATCCACAACTCAACTAAATCAGACGAAAAATGTAACACGGCAAAAGCAGAAGAGGCAGGAAGCCAGTTGAGGCATTTGCAGTATAGTTTGTTTTTAGTGTCAGCTAATGTTAGCTCTGTGCTTTTAAGGATTTCATTTAAGCTTCAAAACTCCTAAAAGTAACTTTCATTTGTACGGATAATCTTGCTAATCAAAATCTACAAGTCTTGCAGAACTGATTTTCAGCAATAATTCAAAATTCAATGCAATAATCCCATTGCTGTTTGCTCAAGGGATCTCAAGGCGATGCTAGCTTCCAGGTTAGCCTAGTACATCATCCCTGCGGCACTCTAGACCAGTGGTATTTCACACGCAAGACATAAATTGTGATTCATGCAATCCTAAGGCTAGAATGTGTGTGTGTGTGTGTGTGTGTGTGTGTGTGTGTGTGTGTCCACATCTGTAATGTGCAAGATGCCCATTCGAGGGCACAGCACATGTGTGGGCTTGTGTGATTCATGTGTTCTGAGAGTCACAGGGTGCATGTTTCCCCTGCGGTGCATTAGCGCTGGTGCTCTGGGGTGGATGTAGGTCATGTCATTATAACTGATGTGGCGAGAGCTCTGAGTCCAGCTATTTGAAAGCACATCAGCATTAACTTGGCAAGCTGAACCCTGGCCCGGGCAAACACCAGTCTGCATTAGCGTGCCTCTCCTCATACTCCATTCGATAGAACATCTACAGAGACAGATGCTTTATGCCACTGACGTAGGAGACTGCCCTCATACTTAGCCGAGTAAAATGATTAAAAAGATAAAGCTCCTTCAGTCAGCTCAATAAACTGCTTTTACTGCGGACAGACACATACTGAAGTTGTCAACTCATCAGTATTATCAAGCTGGAAGGTTGAGAAATATCATGTCATACAATAAACCCCATATAGGGCTGCAGGATTATGGCCTAAATGATAATCACATTTAATCTGATCGCTATTAAAATCAAGATTATCACAGTAATTGATTGATTCGTCTTTCTTGCACTTTGTGTTGTTAAAATGCCTTTTGTGTGAGTGCACAACTGTCTCAGTCTCTATTTTTCTTGCTTCACTTGCGCCAATCTGACATCCTGCACAAGGCATCACTAAGCTGCCTGATCAAATAATGAACGATTCTTTTATTATATTAGTTATTTAACAGTATAAATAGTGTACAACGTAATTTTTACAATCAATATTTAATTCTTTGTAATCTGGCCTGCTGTCATTAGTGTATTCAATTCTATATGTATACATTGCTTTACGTTTTCACATCTGGCAGGTAAAATCAAACCCTATTGTGGGCTAAATTGGGGCCCCGAGCCCTATTTTGGCCATTTCTGGTTGAGAGATTACACTGACATGCACCTCCCTGGAAATATAAATAAGCATTCCATGGGTGGAGCACGCGTTTACAATATCAGTAGCTCTACATCATGCACGTGTAATTGCAGGATGCTAAAGTTGTGATTAATTGAGCCCTCAACTGTTCTTAAAAGTCCACAGCAGCAATCTGATATTCAAGAATGACACTGACAATGTGAGCCAGCTCTTTGTTCGCGGCCACAAACACAATCCCAACTACAAGGAGAATCTTCAGACGCCTTGATGAGTGCATGTTCCACCTCTTGACCACGGTTCCGAATCACTGATACTCTACTGACACTCAAACCCGGCATACACAAGTAAAAACAGAGCCTCTCTTTTGTGTAACCAGTGTGTGTGATACACACTGCTGTCAGGGGCTCAAATCATACCATTCCTGCCAATCGCCTCATTGATGAGGAAGCCGAGGCTGAACTGGCTGCTTCCTCCATTTATCCCAATCCTCCTTCTGGAGCTGGGAGCCCTCCATCCTCCAATCCATGTTCCCACTGCTTATCTGCTCAAAGCTCAGTTGGGGTAGAGCCGGGTGAATGAACACACAGGTACACTTACACACACATAGAATGTACACACAGACACGTGCACACCAACACAAAAACACACCCTGCTGATTAAATATTAGTCTCCTTGATTTAAAGGACATCCTGGACTCTTAAAAAAACCTCTGACTTAAAGACACTCAGCATTGCAGATACACCAGCTAAGCCTTTTGTGGTTGAGAGATTACCAAAAGGCCCGGGATTGAGCACACGTGCACTCTTCCCCCATCTTTTTTATAATCTCCACAACCCTCTCCATTTTCTGATCCATCCATTTCCCATCTCGCTGCATTATAATCCGTTGTGTATTCCGGAATGGAATGAGATCACGGAGGAGCTCAACCAACTGATGTCTGAAGAGTGTGTATATACCGATAGTGTGTGTGTATGTGTGTGTGTGTACACTGATAGCAGGAAATCACTTACCTAGCATACGAATATACAGTGCTGTCTGATCTGAGCTGTCATAGGAGATGGCTCCTCGTCTCTAAGTACACAGGAAGAAATATTGTCAATAAAGTGAATTGCAAACACAAATCAACAGAGGGGGAGAACAAACAACTGCACAAAGATCAAGATTAAGATTCTTTACCAAGAAAGGAAGTTCCACTTGAATGTAATAAAAGAAATTAACACGTTCAACACAAACAGAGGTCAGGTTATCTTAGGAGCTCAGTTTTAGAAAGTGAGTTCAATATGAAATATGTTGGGTTTTTTTCTTCAACAAACCCCAAGATTCTCTCCTTCTCCCTTCCGTTTTATAGAACCGGACTTTTCCTCATTCATTCAAGTCCAGCGCAAAGCGAATCATGTTCATTCACTGAGGTTTAACTGACTTGACACAATCTAAAATTGTAGTTTTATGTACGTTTTTCCTCTCAAATTTGCAATGAACACCATCTGCCTTTACTTCCTGTCTCTGACTAAATTGAGGGTTTAAAAGAAACTCCTATGCAAAAAATGTGTGGGCAAAAAGTTGCAGAATATAGTTTTAAAGTGGGGTTTTTTCACTTAAGGCTTAAGGTGCACACTCAGAACATGTTTAACAGCATTTCAGTAATGTTTGAAATTACTACATTTGTTAAAGTACATTTGCCCTGCAGCACTTCATTATTTTGCGACCTCCTTTCCATTGTTTTGCTCCCAAACTGTAAAGTCAAAGAATCCCACTTGGTTTCCCACATCAGGTGTGTGCGTGTTTGTGTGAGTGAGAGTTAATGGAGGCTGCAGGTATTCACTTTTTCACTGTAAACTTTACCTTCACTAGTCAGACTCCTTAAGTTCAACAAGTACATTTTCTATACCCCAAATATTTGTGTCGTACACACACACAAACAAACACGTTGCTAACTAGTGAGTGGTGTAATATTGCTGCAGTGACTTTAATCTGCTGCGCGAGTGTGGGTACGCAAACCATGATAAACTTGTTCCAGCTCCATATCAACATGAAACTGCCCTTTCACCGCTATCAGTCAGGAGAAATCGACATGTCATGTGATCTCACACCCCCACTGCTACCTATAAATAGATATTATTTTGGGTTCTGTCCAAATTGATTTGTCCCCACCCCAAAAGAAGGTTTCGGTTGACTTTATATTGCCTTCTGAAAGTGCCCCTCATATGAAAAGTGCCGACTGATTAAACAGAAATTCCCTCATATTGCTAACAAGTCTAACAAGTCAGTCTAAAATATTCGTGTTGCACTGTGAAATGTACATGTTTTAGAGAATCCTATGAATCTGAATTCTAAGAATTTATAGCAGAGTTAATACCACTACACCCCCCCCCCCCCCACACACACACACACACACACACACTTCTCTTTCTACCTAGCCTTAATCTAGTGATTTCCATTCCACAGGGAGCCTACATGACTGGACACTTAGCTACTCTCATGCTATTAAACCACAGCATTACTGGGAAGATTAGTTGCTATTTTAGGACAATTTCACGACAAATATAAATGCTTGTAAATTTTGTACTTCTTGACCTAAGGATTAGAGTGAGTCTCCTTCACGTCCACACACACACACACACACACACACACACACACACACACACACAATTTCCTGGAGACTAATCCCACTCAACCACTAGCTGACTCATAGTACGTTCCACTGCATCTGCTCGAGGTTTGTTTACCACATGTTAGAAAGAGATGGGAAGAGGAGTTGAAATGCATCAATCTCATATAAACTGAATGGAAATAGACATTTTAGGATACAAAGTAAACATAAGCTAATTCTGCTCAACTCAGTCCGCTGCCATATTTGCTCTGACGTCAGGTAGGTGAACTCGGGATCGGCAGATCTTGCCCGAGTTGCTGACTTGGGATCCTGAATTGAATGACTGCTCCATTAAATGTCCTGTGTTAGCTACTGGGTGAGTACAATGGAACACACCATACCCTAACTTACCTTAGGTGTGCCTAAATCAACCAAAAATATCCTGTTCTACATCATGGGGACTTAATCTCTTAGTCCGACAAGGAGGTAATGTTTAACATGACTGTGTATACACTATTTAAAGATTTTTGACTTGAAAAAATGAGGACTATCTGATATGTGTATGCTACACACACACACACACACACACACACACACACACACAGTCTGTCCACTGACAGCAGCCAATACAAAGCTAATATTTTACAAGCTACCAAACAGCTTGACTTAGGCTGGGTAACCTGCAAAGCTGTATTTTAGTGTCAACAGGCCTCTGTGTTTACACACAGCACAGGTGGTTAGTATGAGCATTATAGATTGTGTGTAAGTATGCATGGGTTGTAAGTGCATGTGTATGTCTACGTGTAATGAGGTCTTATCTCCAACATTCATAGGAACTGTATAAAGCTGGCACTAAGGCTGGGAATGGAAGAGCGACCAGCTCTGCCAACACTGGCCCAAACAAACCTTTTTAGCTAGAGATTGCGGCAAACACACATACACACACAGCCAACCACTAGTTGGCACTTAAGTGGACACTGGCATGTGTTCCCTTGTGGGCTGGTAAGGAGGCTGTAGTGCAAACACTTTATCAATGTCACATTCCCACTGTGGACAAAGGGGAAAGTCACATTTTACCCTTGAAATGGTTAGCCCACAACACACGCGGCTGCCATGCCTTGCATTGCCAACACACACAAAACCTTACGCATGTGGTCTTGTCATGGTCCAACATTCATGAACTTGAACTCCTTTGTAAGAGCTGTGGCTGGCTTTTATGCTTCACAGCTGAGGACGAGGAGAAATAAGGGGGAGCGGGTTGCGCAGCAGTTGAACTTGATGTCTGACACCCACCAACACACACATACACACAGTGCTACTTTTTTAACACATCTTTAAGTGACTTAAATTTGAGACAATCAAATGCTTTTGACACTGCGTCGATGTCACAAGGAAGTGGCTAACTTGTTTCCTGGAGGAGTTCTTAAACTAACTGGGTACAGCAACTGATTAAAAAGAAAAAAGTATCTTTATTTAGATGTGGGCATTTTTTTTTTGTCTGTGTGTGTATCGAGAACAGATGTGGTGAACTGGTTAGACAGAGAGAGAGTAGGGCTCTATCCTCCAGCATAAACATGGTGGTACTGTGTCCATATCAGATGTGCTGATCATGGTAGTGCAAAGATTATAGAGCTTGAAACATATCTGACTTGAGAGAAATCTACCCGTTGATCATTGGCTGAGGAAAGACATGCAGATAATATCTGTGACATCATCAATGCATTGCATAAGAAATATTTAGACTGCAGTGTTTTTCACTTTGGGCATTTCCTAAAACTGTTTTTTTTTTCATTAAAAGCATAAACTCAGGCTGAGACACTAAATAGAAATGCATCAATCCACAGTTTTTCAGTTACAGTCCAATTCTGATACACATCCAACAATACCAGGGTTCTTTAATCTCGATTATAATTATAATTGTTGATACTGGCATTATGTTAAAGAAGCCTCAAGCCTGTCAAAAGCCTCCAGGACACAAAAATTTCAAAAGTGACAAATTTAGGGAGATTTTTTTCATTACATGATGTTGGGATAAGTGTGTATTTTGCAACAGTTTGTAGTAGTAGTTTTATTTTTGCTTGTCCTCTGAGGTGCATTGGTTGCCAGTTACATTTGCCTCACTGCGTCTGGCATGAAACAAGTCAGGATCACAAAGTCTTACCATCTGTTGGCCTGTGGCTTTGTTTTATTTGACACTGATGTGGGAGCGACGGTGTCAATTGGAGGAGTTAATTCACAGAGCTACTGAGCAATCAGATCATCATACACACCATAACACAGCATAGACATGAGAATGGGATGATGGTGGATTTAGGATTAGTACAGAAATGCAATTCCACGCTGATGTGTTTAAGTATAATGATGACCAAGTACATCAACAATGTCAGATCAGTTATCCAGATAAAAAACATTATTAAAGCAGAGCATCAATACGTCAAAGGTGGACCACATCTGGAGGTGGTTGTGCTCAGGTTAATACCAACGTCATCATCCCCGCTATGACCTTTGACCACAAGAAGTTCTGACAATTTATGAGAACATTTCAGGATCTAAGTTCAAATCATTGAAAACCAGATCACATGTCCGGATAATACCAAGTGAAAACTGGTTCAAGGCCACAGTTTTGTTTTCTCTGTGTGTGTGTGTGTGTGTTTAAATTTAAGATGAGTATTACTGACATTTTTCAGGAACAGCTGAAAATCATTGGCTGTGGGGGCTGCTGTGTGAACCCCTGGAGTTGCAGACAGATGGTGTTTGATCACAGGCTTGTTTTGCGTTACTTCTGACATTATAGTCTGCTCGTTGTTGTCTCTGCTATTCCATGCAAGCTCGTTTACATGCTTCTCTGTTCCTTATCTCGGCTTAGTCGTTCTGCCTGGGGTCACGATACTCAGGTTTCTGGAGGTCACATGATGTCAAAACCTCTGACTGTGTAAGTAACCTCAGGGCTTGTATGTTAGCATCTATTTAACTTTAAGTGAGTCGGAAAATGGCGAATGACATCACAAGGGAGTGACCCTGTAGGAATCCAGTCATATTCTGCAGGTAGAAGAGTGAACCCTTGTGTTTGCCTTCATTGACAGCTTCTTATTGTTATGCTGATGTTCCCGAAAGCAAACAGACTTGAGTGTTTTGTGTGTGCGCATGTTTAAATGGAAGTATTCTATTCAAAGTAGCTCAATTTAAATGTTTCTCATCATCATAGCATTGTGATTGCGCCGATATTGTTGTCTCTCACCCTTCTGATGGTATTCAACGCTCTGATGCATGTTGTAAATTCTCGCACTTCCTCGTTACGAGCAGACACGGGCTCTGCATTTGTCATTTTGCTTTAAAATTAAGTTTCAGCTGCGGATGGGCATATTACATGAAGTCAACTGGGGCCAGGCAAATATGGGAGCCTGCCGTATTCCAAAGAACTGATATCAGAAACAAAGCATCACACACACGCAAATTAGAGAGACAAAAAAAGCAGCTGAACTCAGCACGGTTTCACAAACTGAAAGCTTCCTTCTGAGTTATGACCTCTTGCAGCACTCTAACCGTGTGGGATGACACATTCCAGTAAGTGTGTGCTAAGCCGTAAACGCGGATAGATTTGGAGTGTGTGTTTGTGTGTGTGCACGATCCACTGCGTACACAAAAGCACTGGATGGAGTCTACTTGTTGCAGGAGTGTTTTACGAGAACAGTTTCCACTCTGACACACTCCAGCTGCGGTGGGCTTCTGAGAGAGGGCTGCTGGTTTTGAACCGAGGCCGGAGGTGAATTGGCCTGATGCCTTACATGAGGCCTCCGTCAGTTAATGAGAGGGCAACGAAGTTTCGTAACACATCTGCAACTTATTCTCTTACTTTAAACTGATAGATATAAAGCATCATAAAATGATTTAAGCCTGGCTCTTAAAGTTCAAGAGGCGGTGGTGTTGGTGGCGTGCGCACATGTGTGTGTGTGTGTGTGTGTGTGTGTGGGTGGGGGGTCGGGGGGGGGGGGGACTTCTTGTTCTCACAGGCTGTCTAACCTGCAAAGGAATTTCATTCATTTCAAACATCATCCTCAGGCTCTAATTACCTCTCTGAGCCACCTTAATGACCCTCCTGGAAGTCTTAACTCTCTACAGGGGGAACACAAAACCCAGGTCTCAGACTACAAAGAAATGTAATGAATAAATTGTCTTTTCCTGTATCGACTCGACGTGAGTATATAGATTACGCCATATCACTTTGCCCATGACATCGTATCCGTTAATAGTACGGAACCACATTCTCACGGCCGGTTTGCACTGTGGCACAAAAACAGAATGGTCATGTGATAAGAGGGGGCCCCTTAACAGAGAGAAACACAGAGAGAGAGAACGAGAGGGTGTGTGTATGTCTAAATGAAGACAGGATGTGAGACTGGACCCTCTGTTTATTTACCAAACACTATAAATCTTTGCTTAATGACAAACAGCTCATTCACAGAAAAAAAAAATCACCTAAGATGTCAAACTCTGGCAACAGAGGGGTTAAAGTTTTTTGAAAAAAAGGCTGTGAAACACTTTGGCTGAGAGTCTGAATGGCTCCTTCAGCATTCTTACCACATCCGGAACCAACGTCAATCTTGATGGCACTGAGCAGAGAGAGAAAACCTTATCGCTTCACTTCAAATCAACAAAGTAGCCTCCCTCTCAAAGAAGCGCTGTGCTCGCATGTTCCCTTATCGATGAAACCAGCGGCGCTATCTTGCAGCTCTTACGCATGAACATTATCTTCCTGTGTTCAAACATCACACAGGAGAAGAAGAACAAGGAGAAGGAGGAGGGAGAAGGAGTCAATCTAGGGACAAAAATATGACAGCAGAGCTCTACTGACACCGAAAAAAGCCACGTGACTTCCTCATCAACAATACCGAGCATCTGTTTATTGATCTTTTTAAAGTTGCCGATCAATGTTACCACCAGCACCCAAACGTGAATGCCTGCCACATGGCAGGCAAGCGTCGTGTCAGAGATGAGTGCAGCAAAGCAAATCCCCCACTATCGCCACTTATATGAATTGAGATGTGAACAACATGAACTCCTTTGTCCTTTCATTTGCCACCGGTTGACCCTTTCAATAGAGAAGCAGGAGATTGACCAGCACACATCACAACAATATGACCAGAATCTTAATCACTATACTTTTAGGAGCAAACAGCCAACATGTTACAAAAAGAAAAAAGAAAAAAATCACTGGAGACATTGTGACGGATAAATGAACCCATTTATGGAACGCCATCGCTGTTTTCAACGCCTCTTTCACAGCATATTTACACCCAATCTTAAGCATTCCATGACCACAGTGACATATTTCTCTCACTCTCTCTCTTTCTCCGTCCTCTGTTTACGAGATGAATTGTCCTCATCTGCGAGGGGAAGAAGGTGGGGTGGTGGGGAGGGGAGCTTGTGAGTGAGCGGAACAAAATAGCCAGAGAAAGAAAAGAGCCCGAGACTCTGGCCATCTGTGAGTCTGGCTGAGATCCAAACCCCTGCCCACAGAGCACAGGCACATGCCTAACTGCCTAACTGCCTCTCTCTCTCTCTCTCTCTCTCTCTCCCAATGCTAGTCCAGCCCTGCTTCCACAAACAACAGGGCCGTGGAACCACACACTAAAACACAGCAGCCACCAAGGACAAATGCACCCTTATAGTCATAAATAGGGCCTGAAAACACAATATTTGCAGAAGTGTAATTGCTTTGTGACAAAGGCTGAGTGGCACTCTCTCCATTCCCGTCTTGTTTTTTTTTTTTTTTTTTTTGCACATGGTTTTCTCATAAATGACATGCAGACCATTACTGCTTCACTGGGAAGTCCCTTAAAGTTGTCGCAAATGACGACTTTTACCTAGTGATGCAAGATACTGGATTTCGAAATATGCAGATTTTTTTTGTTTTGTTTTTTACAGCTGAACTGGAAGATAGCTGGTACAGACGTTGGCATTACCTGCACAAAACACAAACGGGTTCATTTATGTTTTGTTGACGTGAATGTCAAAAGATTGTGTTTTTCTTTCAAAAGATTTGGACGACAAAAATCGATATAAACAATATATCGCAATATTCAAATCACAGGATACAATATTTGGCTGCATGTGTCAAATTCCCTCTGTATCATGGTGCAGCAGAGATATCCCAGCATGCAAATGGTATTTTATACCCCCCCCCCCAAAAAAAATTGTTGTTTGGTACAGATCACTGCAACCATCACACCATTATGATTTCAAAATGGTTTTCATTTTCCAAAAAATGACGACAAGGGAGCAATTAACCCTTTTTAATATTGAGAATCGTTGCAATATCAACCAAGATAATTGCAATTGTGTATTTTTTCCCAGTCAGTCATACTATATTTACATTTTAGCAGTGTTTCCTAGTCATTGACAACAGATGATGAGCAGAAAAGACAACAGCGAGAGTGGGCTGATAGAAACATTGACTGTTGGGCCAATAAATAGATTAATAATATAATATCTGCCGATATTATCGTGTGACCCTACATTTATACCAACGAAGGAGTTCACAAACTACACACGCACTAAACACGTCCAGGTGAAGCCGACAAGGAGACACAATGGCATTGTGCATTGAAGTCGATGGGCAATGGAGCCTTACGTTGTTTGGGTTTTCTCCTGAGGTGCCATAAATCCTTTATACGATCCTGAGGTCACTCCCACAACAAGCAAGGCCCGGCCCAGTGGACGAGCAACACTGAGGGGCCTTTGATCACCAGAGCTATGCATTAGTCTTTGAGAAAGCTTCTGCCTGTAATGGTGTGGTAGGTTCAAAAGCAGACACACATGGGTGGTTATGTAGAGCAGAGTCCCGCACAAAGCATTAATGGAGGGAGCCCAGTGAAAAGGACGCCCTCGGAGTTAGACTTAATGCTTGCTTCATATGTTGGGAGAAGCCCTGCAATATCAAGGGACACAACCTGAAGAGATCACAATACCCACGGAAGCCTCTGCGCAAAAAAGAAAGCAAAAAAGACTGAGATAAGTGGTCTAAGTTTGCATGCACGTGCATTGCAGTTAAAGTCTAGTAGACAAAGCACAATGCACGACACTGCAATAGCGCGGTTTTCATGTAGATGAATACAAAGTCAAAACATTACCCTGTGACATGAAGACTGTTGTTGTGGCCCACCTTCTTTTTTCTTTCACCACAGAACAGAAGTATACACACAAGCTTATCAGAGGCACATTTCCACGAGTTCAAGAATAGGAAAGCAGGAAGTTCAAGTATGACTCAATGATTTATGTTTCTTCTGTCAATGTGTCAAGGGATGTTAACATAAATAACAGTGCGGCATGTTCCCTCTGACAGATGTAGCAAGTCTCAGGAGCAAAATATACATCTACATCATCCTCTCTGCCAGATAAGAGAAGATGGCCTTTTATCTGTGGACAACATGCACGAATGCAAAGCGGTTTCTTTCTTTTTGGGGAGGGGGGAGCAGTGTGGTTTAAGTCCAACAGATAAGTAAATGTGTGAACTGCCTGTGCAGGTGAATGTGCTGCGGCCTAGATATCCAGCAACCACCTGCAAGATTCCTGTGGATTATTCATATATTTGTTAAAAGGGTGCTGGTTTTAAGGCCTTGGTGATTCCAAACTTAAATGGAAAAGCAAGTATAAGGTTTTTTATTTATTCATTTATTTTCAAATGTTCTTTTACCTGTGACAGCTGTCTCGGATCAGGAGCCCCGAAGAGAGAGGAGCTGGAGCTGAAACTAATGGCTCCCCTCCGGCTGAGGACATGCTTGGGAACCGGCCTGTCTAGAGGCAAAACCGGCAGCTGATAACATACTTCCATTGAATAGTCGGGGCTGGATCCGGATCAAAAATATTAAAAAAAAATACAATAAAATTAAAAATAAATATGAACAAAAAAATTGCAGGAAAATCTACAAAAGCCGGAAAAAAAATTCAATATAGAGGAACAGATCTACAATCGAGCCGTAAAGTGTTTCTGTTCATTATGAGCGACTCAAAACTTGTCAAGAGCGTCTTCATTAATGGTGCGACTCTCAACCTCCACCGTGTTACCTCCTTTACAGAGAGAAATCATGCTGCTGTTGCATCTGATCCTTTCCTTCTCATTTTAGTCAAATCCGGGCCCACGGACGACGAGACCTTCTTGCCATTTTCTGGGTCTTTATGAAAACGCTTCCTCATTTTCAAAGCAGAAAAAACAAACGTCCGCTCGTCTGCGTTTCGTTACAGATCCGCATATCCCGAGATGAAAACAAAAGGCACGGTCACTTCCAAAAAAAAAAAAAAAATGTCTTCAACAGAGCATTTTGTGTGTGTGATATGTGCTCCAGGATGTGAGTCCTCGTCAGTGGTAGCGGGGGAGGTTTTTCTCTCTTTAACGCTCGCACCGGTGCCGAAATGTAATCAACACGTAGGGCTTTTCCGTCTTTTTTTCCAGAAGCTGCATGATGAAGGACCAGTTGTCTAATACACCGCCGACCGTGAAGCACAAGGCTCAGTGAGGGGAACCCCGACGTTCATCTCATTCACGGCGGTTCCGGAGAGCTTTAAGGACACGTAAATGGCTAATAAAGTAGCGCAACCAAAAAACGAAAATTCTATAAGCTAAAGTGTGTTTATTTCCCTGTGACTACCTACATATCGGCCTAGCCTACTGTATGCTTTTAAAGCACACACCACCTGCCAGAGATGGTGCTGTTGGAGAGCAAAAAACGCCCTTATATTAATTCAACCAATAGGAGTGAGGCAGCTGTTGTTACCTAGATGCTGATTGGATAGCGTTGCTTTACAGGTAGAATACGGCTACTCTGATTGGCTAAGCGCCCAGGGCGATCCCAAGACCTACACTTGCAGTCGTTTGCAGGCGGCGTGGACTTCCTCAAGGGTATTCCTCCACAACGGGGCTTGCCCTGCAGCGGTCCACATCATTGCCAGTGATTACCTTCCTCTCATGACTCATACTAGCTGTGAGCTGAGACTCACAGGGAGTTTGAAACACAGCAAACGCTCTCAAGCTCAGACAATATGTTGTATCCAACTACTTCAGGTGACATAAAGCAGTCAGACTGGTGTACTTGTATTATTGTTTTTTTTATCTAAATAATGACGAACCATTGGTTTTCTGTTTGATAGCTGACCACAAGCTGCAGCTGAGTGGATCAAATCATTTCCCAACACATCATTGGACTGGAACATGTTCGCAGGAGGTTTCCTCACCATGTCTTTGTGCTTTTTTTGGGGGGGGGGGGGGGGGCAATGGATGTGCCATGGCAACAGTCAGGCTCTGTGCCAATGGACGCATAATCCCCTCCCTCCCCATTTCCATGGCTCTGAATGTAGTGCCTCACAATCGTACCCCCCACAAAGACACCCACCATCTTTTCCAGGCAACTAAGGCAACACTGCAAAACACAACACCAACTGAAGCCATTAGTGCTGCAAAAAGTGGTGACAGTAGATTAAAATAGATTTGAAATCAATTATTGTGGTAATAATTGCTTTTATTCTGTAATGCTGTTTTGAAGGGGGAAGTAGATCTGTCCAACACACCAGAGCAGCAGCTTTAAAACTGACAAGGATTCTTCAGCAAGCATCATTTAACTGTTATCACTGATTTTAGCGTTTTTTTTAAAGAAACATTTACTCAGCTAGCTGTACGTCTGATTATTTTTTTGCACCCCTGAACAGGGAGGAGCAGATACTTTCAACTGCTCTGATTTTTAAGGGACACTTATTAAGCAGGGTTACAAAAGCAGCCTTATGTAGCTACACACACACGCACACACACGCCGAAAATACATGGACATTCATTTCATTAAAAATTGGCCCTCAACTTTTATATATTAAACCATCAAACAGACGTCCGTAGGGTTCCTGTGTACAGGCCCCAAACTTGGATTTTATATTTTGATTTTATTAATGTTCTACTTCACATTTAAGTTGCAAGAGGAAGCCAGATTTCCTACCAGGAGAGACACAGCAAGCAGGTATTAGAGCTGTGTTAACATTTTATTAAGCATCTCATTTGTAACTAAGTGAGAATCTGTAAGTGATAATCTTAAAATAATATTGAAAAGTCTTGGTGATATGATCCTCTGTTCCACATGAGGAGCGCCGTGGTTATAGACCTCGGCCGTTGAGATGAGGTGGGGTGAGGAGGAAGATTTTGATGCTTCCTTTTACGGTTGAGGATCTGAGTAGTGTTGCTCACCCTCACTGTGGCGTCTCTGGATTTGGGTCAGGAGATTAGTGACTCAGTATTTTATTGCTCTTTGCATGTATTTTCTAAACATTTGCACATCATCCATCTGTCTTATGAAAGCTAAACTAATTCCAAATTTGCACTTTATAAACATCTGGTGGTGCAATGTCAATTTATTCAATGTGTTTAGTTTAACGGCATTCTTAACTAGAAACAGTCTTGTAACTGTCACTTAGCCTCATGCACGAATATGTTCTTACACAACAGGGTTTTGTTTTAAATCCTGAATTTCGTCTTACTGACAGGAAGCAAAGCCTGATGGCACTTTGTAAGTCCTTAATCCTGACATCTATTGCGTACCTCTCAAACTTCCAGCTCCTTCACTGGCCAGGACAGAAGTTGTACTGCTAACCATGTAAATGTCTGGCAGCGAAGTTCAAATGACTGCACGAGCTGGTCACGTCTGGTCACGTTCAGTCTTGTAGAGAGTAGAGCAGGAACTGTTTAAGCAAGGTGGTTTTTAGCACAAATCCAAGTATTTTTGAAGTATTGAGCAGACAGCTGGATAAAGAGGCCTTGTATGTATGTAAATATATACTGTGTAACAAGACATTTTGAATCGTTTTGCTGTTGTTCATTTTTGTCTCCATTAGCTTTCAGTTTTCTGTTCTCTATATTCTGGATCCAACAAAAAATTCAAGCAGGGAGAGAAAAAGGTTCCTCGTGAATTCAAAATATCTCAGCAAGTACTCAATAAACATATCACACTTTTTTTGGCATGAAATATGTCTTTAAATTGCCGAAGATCTGCGTCAGCACAGCAGAGGACGCCACGCAACCCTAGAACTGCATGTTTAACAACACATACTGAAGACTGTGCATTTTTAGGAATTAATTCCACAGCATTCCTTTTTTTTTGCCACCTTCATGCAGAGCAACAGGCAAAGGGACACACACACACACACACACACATACACATGTTTAAGCACGGCAGTGTCAGGAGATTTGTGTGCATCTGTGTGCTGCAAACCCGCTGATTCCCCTCGGGGTCATGATTACAGTATCTGCTCGCCCCCCGTGCTCCAGCTCCCCTGACTCACATCCGACTGAGATCTCTCTGGAGAGACATTGAAATCTGCAGTGTTGCCTCTAATTGATTTACCTGTTACCTTCTGCGAGCATCACTGGAGTCATTATCTAATGCTGCAGTTGCTCACGCAGAAGTTTTACTACTATGGCGTTCTTTGACGTAGGTAACTCTGTACACCTAAACAAAAACCCCACCCACCACACATGTGACACCCAGACATGCAAACACTTCCTCTCACAACACCAACGTTCTTCAGACTTTGTTTTGTGTTGCTGATGTTACATCATCTCTTTGATTATTTTGTGCATTTGGGCCTGTTATGTCAATATATTAAGACATGTTTTAACTGCCGTCATTTAAAATGGAAAGAAACAACACTGGCATTCTTTTGTATAAAATGCCAGCACAAATCCCTGGAGATGTAGTGCTCTGTGTGTATAGTACCCTCTTGTGGCAGGAAAGAGTCCTACAAAGACACAAAAGTAGTTTTATTATGTGCTTCTCTAGTTTATTTGAGAGGAGGATATTAGTTTGTTTTGTAATCAGAAGGTATTGATTGTGAAGGGAGATTGACAGATTTGTGGCATTTAATCATTTTCATCTTTTTCAAGCAAAAAAATGTCAAACTTTTGAGAGTTCGAGAACCTAAAAATATTGCTGCTTTTTGTCATTCATGTGAGAAAAATAATGTTTCAGATTCTTGA
The DNA here is from genome assembly GCF_037954235.1 of Aulostomus chinensis. Classification (NCBI taxonomy): domain Eukaryota; kingdom Metazoa; phylum Chordata; class Actinopteri; order Syngnathiformes; family Aulostomidae; genus Aulostomus; species Aulostomus chinensis. The sequence continues at coordinate 11,541,815 of NC_141340.1, read as the reverse complement.
ATGGACAAAAGAGGGAATCTCTCTGGCTCTGGGAAATCCTGATGAGCTCTTTTCAAATTTTCTTGACATTTCACAGACTAAACAGTTAACCGGTCATTCGATTAATGCTGAAAATTATTCACAGACAAAGCGATGATGAAAATTATTCGTTGCAGCCCTACGTTTGCTATATTACATATTATTAGTGTTTCCTGGGGATCTCATGCAATTTAGAAATCACTCCCTACTCATTTTTGTGTAAACCACAAACTTTAACAAAAAAAAGCAGACAGAAGAAGGCAATGAAAATGAGGCATTCTGTGTGTGACATGGCAGTTTTGAGATAAAGGAGATTTCGGAAGCTCACTACTGTATGATGTAGAGCAATACTGAGGCCAATTAATTCAATAAGTAAACTGCAAACAAATGATTATTATTATTCTGGACAATTAAAAAAATGGTTTGGTGGGGATTTTTTTTTTGGTAATCTAACCTTTTCCTGTAAGGGCTTGTGAATGAAAAAATTATTTCAAAATGGACGACTGAATCCAAGACAGCTTCGGCACAAAAACAATGTACAGCCTATTAAGCGATGACGTCAATATGCAATATGCATAACTCCTGCATATGTCCCGCCTTCGTTCCGCCACTAGATGGCACCTTTTTACTTTGTTAGAGGCCAGACGACTAAACAGTGGCTGCTCCTATGTAGAGGTAACACTACTGAAATGCTTTGACCAACAGTATCATTCAAATAGTTCCTTCAGCACGATTTACAAAAAAAAATAGAATAAAAACATGTAATTTTATTTTATTTTTAATGGTGAAGAGAACACAAAGAGTCAGCAGACCACCTTATACTTTAAATATAGAGAATGGTAGAAGGACAAAGACTGATCTATTTTTAAAGCTAATTAATTGACTCTAGGTTTTTCATGGCAGCTTTTGGTGTGAATGAAATGGTAGATCGCTTAACAAATAATCATAGTTTCACTTCTGCGTTTTGTACATGTATATCTTTGTTGTCATCGTACCAAACAAACTAAGAGACTGCATGCATTTCTGTGTGATTCCTTTGAAATCTGTGAAGTAAAACCACAGGGAACACACAATACCAAAGTGTTTAAGAACAGATTGAGGCATGTGGTCATGATAGCATCACTCTCTGCTGACGGGCTAGGTGATGTGTTCCACTGCATTCCACAGCACCAAAGCGTTAAAAGCTGAGACAATGTGTACTGCCTCTTATTTGTCACGGAGCAGAGGGTGTGATTTTAGAGCCAAGCTGAGATGATCACTTGAATGCAGAGTGCGTCTGAGTTTCCCATGACCATCAGCTGCAGTGGTGCCTGTTACACCCTGCTGACGTTTCATTTTACGTCATTGTATGGGAGAGGATCTTACATAAAAGCCGACAGTGGAAGTCTGCCAGTTTGATTCTGTCTTTGGTAGTATCAAGTGACATTTACAAGACTGATATTTACCATGTATATCAGCTGCATTTATGTAGGTCATCCCACTTAAACCAGTAAAAGTGAGGTGAATTACGATAAAAGAAACTGTAACAGCTTGTAAGTAGTTTTTCATGTCTTTCTCTTTTCATTATCAGAGGATTAAAATTCGAAAGTGTATTACACGACGATATTGTCACATTGTCTTCGTGTGATCTTTGATTATACCTATCAATTTGACAAAAGATGTAATGTTCTGCATATTTAAATATGTCTGCAAATGATGCAGATTTTCACCAAACCAAGTGGAGCCCATCACAATCGGGACATATCCATTCAGAATAGCGAAAAACTGGATTCTTGTTAGATTTGATTCGGTGATTTGGCTCTGGTGGAGGTATGTGGCCTTTAAGCGCCTTTAGTTGTCGGTGTGTGCTTCAATAAGATGGAATCGTTGCTTAACCTCAACCTAGTAAAGTTACTAGACTGGTGCAACTGAAGTAAAAGGTGATGTGACTGAGGTAAATACTGGTAGTTATTATTTTTACACTTGCCTGCCAGTGTAAGATAAGGATGGGAGGTTATATCTATGCGGCTGAATTTTGCACTCCCAAAAGTCCACCTAATTGCTCGTTACTAATGCTCCCAGATCATAAGATGTTCATGTGCTGATTCAACTTTAAATCACACGAGCAGGAGCTGCCTTTCATAGAAGTGGATGCTCCAAAAAGGATGCTTCTATGAAATAAAAGAGATGTAATTTTGCAGTCGTTTTATTAAAGTCAATTAAACGGATGCTCTTGTAAATTTGTGAATTCTACAAATAGAGAAGAAGCAATGCAATATTGCCACAGGTGCTGAAATACAGAAAAACTATCAGGGTTTGATATAATTTTAAATATTTTGCAGTTTTATTTTTAATACCTCTTTAAATTTACATACATACACAGGCTGTTAGTCTATCTGGACCTTTGTTTAGCGGGTCATGACAACAAATGATGTCAGAGTTGAGGCAAGTGACACACCTACCTGAGGAGAAGATCTCTGCTCGTGCTAGCATGCATCCATCCATCCATCCATCCATCCAACATCACCCGCTTATCCTGTTTCGGGGGGGGGGGGGTGCCAGTCCACCCCAGGTCATGTTCACAAATTCTAAAAATAAAAGGGGAAATTTACACAAAAGCTGAAGGGTAGAATAGTAGAGTTTAAATTAGCCGATCACCTTTGATCATATATTTTGCACATTGGAAATTAGAGCAGAAACAACAGCTGAAGGATTCGCTAATTGCATTTACTCCTGTGTACTGTAAACTAAACGTTTGGTTGCATACCCTTAATTACCTTTTCAGCTCTCTCTGCAAGTCGCTGATGAGTTGCTTTACTCTCATTACTTGATTTGTACCTTTAAATTTGCCGCAGGCTGACAGTAGGAACATCTTTACTGATGTTTTGAAGTTAATTTATTCATCGGGTCTTTGAGTGTCAAATGTAGAAATAGGCAGGATGCTTACCAAGACCTTTTTTAATCACTGGCAGCGACTGCTTACCATCTGTATGAATACAATATGACTTCCACCTAACTGAAATATTCATACAAGGGAACAGATGGCACCCTTTGCTTTGCTCCAGATTCTGGTCCCATATACACTTTCATCTTGCTTATGAGCTTGTAGACCTTTACACTAGTGGTTGTGAATATGTATGTACACAACGCTTTGTATTTGGTAGCCTCGGCAGATCCTGTGGGCAACTTTACTGTATATTAAAACCCCAGTGTATGAGCACTGAGCACAACAGGGAGGATGAGAGTGGTTCTCTTTAGAAAAGTGTCAAGCAGCCCCCAGACTAACAGCATTCATACTGGCTTTTCATCATTAAATTTTCTTTATACTGCTCTTAATCTGTCAATCATCAGTCTTTATCTGTAGGAGCTGCATTACTATGAGTCAGACAGTAATGGTTTAAGATTCAATCACACAGACATAACCCAGAACATCTTAATTGGTCTCATTTTAATTCATTTTCAGCAGCCATCTAAATGGTTTGCATGCGGATGCCTTGCTCGTAGTTAATGAATTTGCATGCTATTGCATCTTTAAAGACTAATGATTAAAAAGCAAAGGAAGTGCCCAAAGCATGACAAGGTAAGGAGAAATCTCATTTCATAATAAATCGCAGGAAAAAGATCTAATCTTTCATATGATAGCAATCAAGTCTAATTGACCTTTGCACCGATTTTTAAACTACAAGTCGTCACCACTCAACAGTTAAGAGTACATTTCAACACAAATTTCTCACCTCTGAGGAGGTGTCTTCTTCAGGCTTAACCCTTTGTTAAAGTTCCTGGAAGGTCACTGAATGAAACAGAAAGAGAGGAGAGTGATAACAACAGACTGATATCAACAACACGTGAAGAAACTGTGAGCTTGACCTTTGACCACCCAAATCTTATTAGTTCACCCTTGAATCTCGGTGAACATTTGAACAAGATGTGAAGATATTCTCTCAAGGTGTTTCTCAGATGCCACATTATTTAATAAAAAAATGGGACAGGTATCAAGAACCTATGGGTTAACAATTAGCTTTTCAGTTCATCTTGGAGACCCCTTGGACATTTATGCTGAACGTGAAAGCGTGTTTTTTGCGGCGTATCCAAGATATCATGTAAGCTGGGACCTGCGAGCACCAAAATCTTTCAGTTCATCCATGAGTCTCGGTGGACATTTTTATCGAATGTGAAGAGATTCTCCAAAGATGTTCCTGCGTTACCACATTAACTAAAATAGCCCAAGAATATAAAGCCAAGTGAAGTCCACTGTCCATCACCAATGCAGTGGCTCTCAGAAGCTAGATTCCTCATCAGCTGGGGAGACCGGCATCACTCTGACCACTCTTGATTCCGTTCATTCCTAATTTTTTGCAGCTATTTAATTTTTCCCTTGTCTGCATTTTTTTCGTCTTCTTGAACTTTGTATCTGGGTTTTCTGTCTTTAGTTATGAATTTAGCAGTTTCAGTCGGCCCATTCAATCCATATTTGAGTAGCACTGACAAGGGTAACTAGCTATCGAGGAGTAGTGTAGAAATACTTAACTAGTACAGTGGTGGAGTGGTCGCTGTTTTATTAATTTATTTTTTATAACTTAAACAAAATGTTTCAAAAGCACAAAGACGTTTGTGGAAATACAGCCTAGCAAAGCAGAGGCTCATGCTGGTGTTGCATATATGGAATACTGTTTGTTTTTTTTTTTTCATGGTTAATGTCAAACCCAATCCTATGGTTCGTTTCGGATGCCATATTATAACATGGCGCCAACAGCTCAGATGCTTAACAGGGTTGTTTTTGAAGTTGCATCCTTCAACGATTCACAACACGCAAAATTGCCCAGTCAGTGTGTCAAGAAAATACACACGTCAACCGGGACAAGCTGTGCACCATACCGATGCTTTCCAGTACTACTAACTACAAATGATACAAAACCTTGAACATCGCGAATATTCTCCAGAATATTTACAATAGAATACTTTGAAAAAAGGTTTCATGAATCTAAGCTATGCCATCCATTACTATAAGATGCCAAACAAAAGGAGCATAACATAAACCTATGCTTTCTAGTTCCTCCACACAATGTTCCCTTTGAACTATTGTGTGAGTACATCCATTTATGAACCCTCACCTCTACACGGGTGACTCCGTAACCATTGTCCGGGATATCACTGAATGTTTTGTATTCCTTGTGTAGGGATTGTTTGTGACCTTGAGTGTTGCTGCTCCTTCTGCTGTCACCACTTGCGGAAACTATATGCTTGTGCAAACAAAACCACGAGCAACAACAACAATCAGCTGCTCGAGGAAAAATTGTACACACACACACACACACACACACACACACACACACACACACACACACATTTAAGATCTAAATAATGTATATGTTGTTCATCCGATCGCAAAGTGTTTTTTTTATATATAATAACACATTGTGAAATCTCGAAGGTGTGGAGCCCTCACCTCAAAAGTACTGTTTCACATTAAAACACTGAGGTAAATGACCTCACTTTAGAATACTATAATCATTTCTCCTTCTTTATGAGGACATTTAAAAGTTAAACATAAAACACAAAAGCATGTCATAAAAGTACAATGTATTGAAATCCTGCATTATTACAGCATGGTTTACTTCTTTTCATTACATCACTCTGGATAAGGATTACAGGGAGGAGGACAGGTTTGAAGAACTTTCACCCATTATAAACAGAGACCCTTTATTTGGGTTTGATGCTTGGAACTAATAATGTGTGCTATATTAATAAACTTTGCTTACATACTCACTTTTGTGTTGAAATACTACTACTTCAATATACACTGTGGTCAAAGGTGAAACTGTGGCGACATAAGATGGAGGCGCCCACAGATGCAGCAGCTTTGCTCCAGTCAATGTAAATGTGTCCGCAGCCCAAGCCATTCCACGGTGAAACCAAATGGCAGGATTTGCTTTTTTTTAATAGCAAGCTGGAGCCAAATCAAGTGCTTGATAATAAACTGTGTGATCTTTTTTTAACATGGTAGCACATCCAATCATTTCATGCAAGGCATGCATTATCCTTCTGAAGGAACAAAGGTGACAAAGTAAGTAGTAACTACTACTCATTGTGTCACTGACAGTTTTTCCTCAATATAAAGAAGGTGTCCAAAACATCCATTTCCCATCTGATTGAGTAAACAAGTTTGATATCAACAGGAATAACAGTTGTTAGGTGAAACAAAACAAAATCAGACATACAGGAGTAGATTTGAAGGTTTCAGATGTTTTAGGAAGATTAACATGCTCTTCAGTTTGATGAAAAATTCTCTCCTTCGAGCCGGATTCGAACCAGCGACCTAAGGATATCCATGATTCCTCTACAGTCCTCCGCTCTACCAACTGAGCTATCGAAGGGAGTTAACACCTTGTTGTACATCATGGGATTTTATTTTGAATGGAATCACAGTTCATCAATGTTGCATATATATAAGGACTCCCTTTGCCGCTTTTTCTTTTACTCTGGGAAAAGACTACAGGCGCTGTTTCGTTGCACTTGACGCATATTTATATTTACATTCGGCAAAGTTTGGGGTTAAACCCAATGAGTTGGTGTGATGACTACAAGGGTAAAGACACATGAGGTGACTTCAACGATATTAAATGGGCGCCATAACATGAGCGTCCGCTAACCCCGTCAACCAACACACAAGGCATATACCATATATTTTAATGATTTAAACTATTAATTATTCACCACAACACACGGGGAATTAGCTCAAATGGTAGAGCGCTCGCTTAGCATGCGAGAGGTAGCGGGATCGATGCCCGCATTCTCCAATTAGCCATTTTGTGTTACATCAAGTAACTTTAATGTGTCCACTGTCAGCCACCAAAGTTAGTTGCATTAAAATTTTTGATAATAATTCTCATTTAATTTTTCTTGTCGTCGTATCTCTACGCTTCCCGCCCCTTGACGACTAAAACGAATACCGTTACTGTTAAGATGTATATAAGCTTTTATTTAGCTCGCTGTCTCGATAAAAATGACTGTCACCAGACAAAAAAGTGATACTAACGTACTAACTAAGTATACCCTCAATCCCGTAGTGCCAATGTAGGTACAAAGTGTCACTTTACCGTTTTAATGTAACGTTCTCCTAATGTAACTGCAGGTACGGTCTTTTGTGTGCGAAGTTGCTGCTTTGCTAGGAGAACCGCAGTGCTGGGCTGTATCGTGCTGAATGTTAGCTTGAACATCAAGCTAATTGTGAGACAGTTAAACGTTCAATAAAAGACATCATAGTTTGAATTGGTTTACATGTCGTTAGTATAATGTTACGTTGTTTTGCTCTGTGCGTGTGCGTGCGTGCGTGCGAGTGAGTGTTTGTTTGTTTGTTATTTAGCGGAGGAGCTATTACCCAATTTTCTATATTTATTCTACAGTTCCTGGGCAGGACAGCCTGAAGAAGAATTATTGTAACTTGTGTTAAAAGTGTATCATTGAAATAATGACATTCAAGTACAGAGATTAAACATCACCTTATGTAAAAGTTAAGTGAAAAAAAAATTGAATGATACAAACACTAAAACGTTTTTCCTACATGACATTACAGAATTTTTTTTGAAATACTTTTGACTCCTGGTACATTATTGGTTAGATTCCAACCATGATTTGTACTGTATACTGTAAATGTTATTCATTATTTGAGGATATGGTTATAATGACAGCTAAACTAAACCAGTCATGGAGCATTAAAAATTGCGCTTATCATTGTCCAGCAACACTGTCTCGCTTGCAATAGAGTCACCCACTCCTCATAACCGTGAAAAAGAGGGTTTAGAGCTTGTTGGCAGCTGTTGACTACATCCCAGCCCAATTTCAAATATGGGCAGGGTAAAAATGGCAACCTTTGACGTGACAGCAATAGCTGCTAAAAACAGAACTGACACCAGCAAGATAGGAGCCCACACCCGCTAGGACAAGAACAGCAGGCCTGCTCCTCAGCCTGGGCCCACCACCTCACTTCTGCTCTCAAAGACTGTCATTTATTTCAAAGAAGAAAAAAAAATTGCTGCTTTGATTGTCTCGTCTGAGGTTTTGGCAGTGTCTCTTGTCCTGCTAAAATGAATAACATGGAGAACTTGGAGAAACAGCTGATTTGTCCCATATGCCTGGAAATGTTTACAAAGCCTGTGGTCATCCTGCCATGCCAGCACAACCTCTGCAGAAAATGTGCCAATGATGTTTTCCAGGTAAGCCGAACCATGACGATATATTATGAAACTGAAATCTGTTTAAAAATATGACAGGGACACTTGTTTTATATTAGCCCTCACTGCTAATGGCTAATGTCATTTGAACTGCGGATATTAATGATCTTGCCCTACATTTGTTGATCTATTCAAGGACTACCATGTAAGCGTATGGATGGCATACAGTACAGGTATATGGTTAAATGTAGATTGCAGAGGTTCAGCCAGGACATCGCCAGTTTTTACACCCTAATTAAACATAGATGAACAAGTAACTTTGTGCTTATAAATTCAATGGATGATTCAGTTTGATCAACATAGGAAAATATCCAAAATATTCAAATTTAGCGGTTGTTAAGTGTTAATTCCAGCATGAAAATTCCTCTACATGAAATTTAGTAATTTTAATATAGAGCGCTAATTCGGTGTTTTTCAATAACTTGACCGATCCAGTAGATTACTCAACTGTTGACTGAAACAATTGATTTTTTTTATTTATTTTTTTGGCATGGGAGATGAATCTACCCGCTCAAACTTTGCATCACTAAATTCAGGGTTTGACCATTTACAGGCATCAAATCCATACCTCCCTACCAGAAGTGGCTCTCTATCTTCTGGTGGCCGCTTCAGATGCCCTTCCTGCAGACATGAAGTGGTTCTGGACAGGCATGGTGTGTACGGGCTGCAAAGGAACCTGCTTGTTGAGAATATTATTGACATGTTCAAGCAAGAGTCCAGCAGGTGAGAAAGATAAGACATTCAGATGTGCCTTGTTTGTCTCTATTGTTAGAAAACCTAATCCAACTACACTTAGAGAGCTAATGAGGGCGGCAGGATGCAGGACATTTCAGATTATACACTTGAAATGCCCAATCTAAAACAGGATCAATGATGTGTCTTCATCGGCCGTAGCTGAAATGGCATTACTTCTACTGCAGTATTATCTGAGGGTCATAGTTACATGGTCAAATCTGAAATAAATAACTCTTGGTACAGATTTGTACTTCTGTCAGGATTTATGCAAGATGACAAGCAACAACCTGGAGTTTGGATTAAATGCAGGGATATGGTTTAAGTATCTTGTTCTCCATCAGACTCTGTTGACCCAGCTCTCTTCCCTCGTGTTCCTCACCTCCATCTTTTGTGTGTCCCCATAAATATCGTGAGCCATCAGGTGCTCTGGACTCTTATCAGCTGATCCCTGGTGTAAACAATGAGACCACGGAGTTGCTTCAGCTAACTCATCCAGCTACAAACGACGCTGAAAGCCCAAAAACAGTAGAACACCCTCTCGTAGCTTGTTAAGAGAGTCTGCAGATAAAATAACTTACTAAACTTAAAATTCAAGTATACCAAAATAAATTAGTGGGCATTTGGAGAAGGCTGCTCATGCAACCTCAACCACCCCCAAGTACAATTTTTGAAATTTCAATGATAAGTTCTGCTTTGGCTCATGCAACACCTCTCCACCGAGTCTGATAAAAATTGGCATCATATTTCTAATCCCGGTAACAGTCAGATTACCTCCGGGGTGGAGATACAGGGAAATAATAACATGCTGGTTTGTCTGTTCTGGTTTACTGTTGAGGCAGACGTGAAGGGCTCACTCCAAGCTAATTAAGTATAGTTATGGAGATTATATTCCAATCCTGCCAAATATCCCTCTATAGCTTACCTACTTTAGGTGATTAGCTGCACAGATTCACAGTGGAATGGTATGTAGTTGCTTCATTACAGATAAGGGAATAAAATCTTTTATGGATTAGTAACTGATATCTCATATATCATAGAAAAAAAAAGACATGGAAACGCTATCTTCATTGTGTAGTGGTGACACATTGACAAAAGTGCCGACAGTACATAGCCAGACTGACAGAATATCAATAAACTCTGAGTCTGTGACATTATCAACCTGACATCATACATCACATCAATATGCACTGGAATGTCCTCACTGATAATCAGGGACTGCTGAATCTCTTTAAACTTCATCAGCAGCAAGCCGGCGCCAGAGAGAAAGGAAGAGACGCCCATGTGTGATGTTCACGAGGGAGAAAAGATCAACATTTATTGCGTGACCCACAGTGTGCCCACGTGTTCCATGTGTAAGGTCTTTGGAGCGCACAAAGATTGCGAGGTGGCGCCCATCAGCAGCATCTACCAGACGAAGAAGGTGAGGTCTGAAATACTCATCCAGGTGACAGATGCAGATTGAATGATGAGTAATTGATGAATAATCGAGACACAGATGTAGATGTGACATGTGCCTTTAAGGGACACACCAACTTTTTGGAGAAAAACACTTATTTCCCACCCACCTCAGCGCCAGACAAGGAGATCTACCCTTTGTCTCCTCTAAGTGTGCATTAGGAATCTGAGATCCAGACACTCTGACTGCTAGTTAATGTAGCACAGGGGAAGGTAGTGGATGAGTTATGTAACATCCGTCCATCCATTTTCTACTGATTATCCTGTTAAGGATCGTTGGGGGGGGGGGGGGGGGGGGGGCTGGAGCTTATCCCAGCAGCCTGCGAGCGAGAGGCGGGTTTCACCCTGGACGGGTCGCCTGTCCATTGCAGAGTCCACACATATACAGTGGCTCTGGGGAGGATGAGTGTATTTCCCAAAAACTTTTAATATAGAACTTAAATCACCATATTTACATCTGGTAAAGTACTCTGCCATGTCCCCCCCTAGACGGAGCTCAATGATGGGATTGCGATGATGCTAGGCAACAACGACAGGATACAAGGCATCATTAGCCAGCTAGAGGAAGCCTGTCGTGCTGTAGAGGTCAGTATTCAACTGCTGCAGCGTCTTGCCACTCGCTCACGCAGCAAGCCTCACTCTGTGCAACCCTCACTCTGTGCAACCACTAATGCACATGCACTCACCTGCACTAACCCCACTAACACGCTACGTGTCCTTGTCATCGCCACTCTCTCTGCTTTTATCTGTCTGTGATATTAACAGAGAGGAAAGGTAAAATTTTGGTGCTTTAGTCTGCTGTACATTTACCCATTAACTGACTGTTCTGTCCCACATCCACTTAGCAGTGGCACTCTACTCTGCCTCTGGCCCTAAGAACAGGCAGTGTTATTGATGGGGAGGACACACGGCTCACCTCTGATCAAAGTGTTACAGCACGACGTAATAGGTGGCTTCGCTTAAGACGGACATTACATGAGCGCCATTGCGCATATGGCACTACAGAATGAGTGAAAGTCATGCTAAGTCATCAGAACTAACTGAAAACAACAACTATTATCACATATTCTACTCTCTGCCGTATCAACAAGTTAGGACTTTGTCGGAGGCTAAATTTCGTCTTTCACTTAGGAGAATGGTCGGAGGCAGAAGACTATGGTATGTGAGAAATTTGACCATCTGTACTCCATCTTGGAAGCGAGGAAGAGGGAGATGAGCCAGAAGGTGACAGCAGAACAGGACGAGAAGGTGAATTATATCCGAGGCCTGACCAGGAGGTACGGAGACCATCTGGAGGAGAGCTGTAAGATTGTAGAGATGGGGATCCAGACTATGGAGGAGCAAGAGATGGCTGTTTTCCTGCAGGTGTGTGTGTGTGTGTGTGTGTGTGTGTGTGTGTGTGTGTGTGTGTGTGTGTGTGTGTGCGTGCGCGTGCGTGCGCGTGCGTGTGCGTGTGCGTGTGTTTTAACCAAACTGTTCACCAACATCAGTCTTATATGTTTGCTGACTAGATTCCGGCTCTTTTCTTTTCTCTTGTCACTTTTAGAGCACAACACCTCTCCTCAAAAAGTGAGTATATGTGCTTCTAACAAAGGAGTGTGCATCAGGTAATACTCTGATAACTGATATGTTGAAATATACCACATAGACCTGTCATTCAATGCTAATCTAACATTTAAAATCACATCTAGTGCCCTTTCATTGCCTTGTTAATATTCTCCGCGTTCATCATCTATGCTTGTGTAAAACAAAGAAAAATCTACAAGGTCACACTGACTTTTTAGAGCTGATGAAAGTAATGCCATGAAGTGTAGCCAAATACGTTGAATGAATTAAACTAGCGATGTCCAGAACGTGTTTTTCTGACCCCTGTGTATCTGCTGAGTCTCACTGATAATCCTTGCATACGCACTAAACGGGGCCTGAGAGAGATGTGCAAACGTTGGGATCTCTAATTGGAATGGGAAAATGTCATCTCACCTGTTCAGTCGCACCTGTTTGTTCAATGTGCATTTGTAGAGAAATTTGAACAGACTTCTGCTTGCGGTGAGCGTAATTATTTTAACTAAGCGCTTTTCACCTCGCTGGAAATTACAGAACCCTAAACGTATCGCCAATCTGAGTCCGCACAACATGTCATCGGTGCTCCTCACGTTCCCCACCAGCAGGAGGCAGAGAAGAAATCCTTGTAGAAATTCAAGATTGCATAAAATAGCAGTAAAAAAAAAAAAAAATTGAGTTTGGTGTTTTTAATGATATAGTTGAAAACTCTGCATATCTCTGTGTAGGATCCTTATAGACAACTCTATCCACTCAAAACTCACCAGCTGGTTTGTGAAATCGTAAAAGCTGTAAAAAAAAAAAAAAAAAAAAAAAAAAAAAAGAAGAAGCTAGTAAAACTGTCGCACAATCATTTCTCCCCATATCCTCTTCATACTTGTTAGATTCATTATGAGAAATCTTAAAGATACAAACAAATCATCTTCACCGTTTAACTTCCGTGTTAAACGACACCGGGATCCTGCCGGTATCAGTCGGATTGCTGTAAACATATGAGTACTGGCACTCGCGTGTCATACTGATGGGCTCCTGTCTTCCTCCCTCTCAGTTGCTGCTGTGATTAACTGTTAGGAATCTCCAGGCTCCACATCAACATTCATGATGTGCCTTACGTTGACCTTTTATGCTTGAATGTTGGTGACGTGAGGCTGAGGATATGTGCGCATCTCCAGGTAGACTGTGATTTATGAAGAGAACATTCCTTTAGGTTTTGGGAAATGTTGATTATTTTCGGCACACGACACGAATTTCTGTTTTTTGTACGCACAAACATTTTCAATAATGATCTTACGTTTTGTTTCAGTTAGTTTTATATCATCCTTTTGTTTTCGGTTCTTTGTATTGGTGTTTATTTTAGGTTTGACTGGGACTCCTTTTAATCATCTCACCAAACAATTTCTTTTGCCTAAGTCTCTGAAAATTCCGTTAGGATGTATTTGGATGGAAAACTGATGACTAAGGAGAACATGCAAACTTGACAACAGGTAGTTTTCTGCCTGGTGTCAAATCATTCACAGGATTCATAATATCAAGTGAAATCTGATTAGATGAGCTGCTGCAAAGGTCAAGCAACAGTCACAGGTTTTACAACTCTATTTACTAACCAGGAAAAGTATTCCCAGTGTCGGCTGTTGTAAATAAGGGCGGCGTTTTGAAACTAGCAGGCTGGATTGGATTCATTTTAGTCAAGAACTGTCATAATTTCTCTTCATCCCTGATACCAACCTTCTCTTCTCTCTCTTTTTCTAAAACTCTGATTTTGCCGTCTGCACCCAGACTCGAGGAAGCTTCTAGTACAGGTCACTTGGATAAAGTTGAGCGAGGCTACGAGAAAATGGATCATTACACTGTCAACTTCCAGAAAGAGCGCAAGGCCCTGAGCAGCATCGACTTCATCCAAGGTGAAGGGCCAGAGATCAGTCACAGCAGACGTGTTCCATTTCAGGCTCATCAAACTGACTTTCTGCTCCCTACAGATGATGAAGATGATGAAGAGGATGAGGAGGATGAGGCAAGCAATGAGGAAGGAGAGGGGGCAGTGTTGGGAGAAGATGCTGTTCCAGCCACCTCCGTTCAGTCTCCAGCTGCCCCCCCGCAGACGAACTCCTCCCCCGGCGCCGCCAAAGCCTCGACCTAGTTGTCAGCTGGCGGGCGAGGCGGCGCCGACACAAGGAGCTGTGTTGCTCCCAGATGGTGATTTCAGGTTGGTAGTGGTACTTTTTCTCCCAGACGGTGAGACGGATATGTCTCTGTCCTGAAGGGGAAAGTCTAATTTACTGAGGTAAATCTAAAAGGAGATGCAGAAGTTTCGGTTCACTTCTCTCTCTCTTTCTTTGTGTGTTGGTGTTAGTGTGCGTCACTGCACACTGACTGATCTGACAACTTTTTGTGACCACATGTTTTGCTTCTCCTTTGACTTTTTTTTTTTTTGGATATACTGATAAACAGGAAGGTTATGAGTGTCTATGTTGTCTCCCCCATTGTTGTCCACACATTTTCTTTATGGGGCTGACCTTTTGCTATTCGTTTGGAATGTCACAATATGCTGCTCTTAGGAAACAAAATATTCCAGGAACAAGTCAGCTTATTGTCCAGCCTCCCCAGAGCCAGACAAGAAAAGATACCTTCCTCTCCTCTGTATGTTCATTAGGGAGCTGAGACTCAGCTCACTGGCAGTTAGCTTAGCATAATAAATGATAGTGAATGGGACGTGTTAGCATACCTCTATCAAAAGTAATATAAAACAATATAAATATAATATATAAAAATATTCTTTTCACAAAATATTTTTTGTCTGCATTAACATAACTAGGGATGTGCATGGATACAAAATCTTAGGTTACAGGACATTTTAGAAAATTTTTGAATCGGACGCAAAGCCAGACCGACTTTCTTGACTGGGTGCAGTGATTTCAAAATTTCACGTAACAAAACAAAATGTCTGTCGATGACTAGAACAGTGACTGCTATCATAGTTGACATTGCAAGCAGAACGAGTAAAATTACCTCTGAAAAAAAAAAAAATTCTTGAATCGTATCTGTTTATTGATTGTAGTCTGACATATTTGAACACTTCCCATCCATTCGCACTCATGTGTTAAGCTAACAGCTCACTTATGCCTGTGGTGAGGATTGTAATTTAGCCTAAAAGTTCAAATTTGCATACCCAGATGTGGGATGTTACCGCTTCTTTTGGCTGTCGATTATTGTGTTGTGAAAATCTGATTTTGTGACAGCTCTCACATGAGGACAAGACTTCTTGTTGTATACTTTTTTATGACTGATGTAACTTTATGAGGCAGAGCAGACTATGAGAGTATATCCTGCATCGGCCTGTGTTAGGTGTTACTTTCTTTGTTGTGTAACAGGTTTATTTAGCAGACAAAACATCCCATTTTGCGAATGTTTTACGTGTCATATTGTTTTTGAGCCCTCCATTTCATATTATTACCACATGTGTCGCTGTGCTGTTCCTGCTTGGACTGAATTACCAATGAAACACATTTAGTGCAACACCCACCCATGTCTGTTTCATTTTCCCTCCTTTTATCTGGTACTCCTGCACAGAAAAATGCAGCTTGAAAACCCCATGTACCGTTCTGCTTCTACCGTACAAGCTCAGGTCGCCACTTATCGATGTGTTTCCCAAGCGTGGTCTCACTTCGTTGTGACACCACCGCTGTTGAAGTAGTCTTATCCCTGCATCTCTCACCGAGTCGGGATCCTTCACAAATGGGTTCAATGCAGCACTAAGCCTTAAGTTTCCAAGTGGGCCGAATACACAAAAGGATGACTCACACTTGAGCTTTTGTTCAGTCTTCCCCGACACTGTCGGTCAAAGATCAGCACAACACACACATGCACACACTGGTTTCATTAGTGTTGCATCTCTGGTCGTCTTAATGAGAGTTGCTCCTGGAGGATAAGCAGAAAGGATGCTGGATGAATGATGCTCACCTCCTGCAGCACCCGTTTTGTTGTTGTTTTGTTGGCAGTGTTGGAGAGGAGGTGTTAACCCACGACTTGGCTCTTGAGCAATGGTTGTTGCACCATAAAAGAATTTTGTCAATCAATATCCGTGTAGGCAAGACTCTAGAGATGCAGTGGCCTTTTTTTTTTTTTTTTTTTTAGCTATATCTTTAGTTCCTCATAGCGCAAATCAAGAATGTGTAATTAAAGTAACGGAAACAGCTAGTTAAGGGGATTTATTATGAACCCACAGAGAAATATAAGCTTTTACATTTTTATTAGAAAATATATATACATATAAGATGTTCTCTTGCACAACAGAAAATGGCTGGTTGCACTTAAGTTTATTAACAAACATAAATATCATAAATACAGTGATTCATAATCTAAAATCAAAATGTCTAGATGCAGTATTTCCTGGCTCAACCAAAAAATAAATGAAAATTGAACAATTCTACAGATTTGACACCAACATCAAAATGGCAGTTGGATGATTTAAGTCAAGCCACTCCATAGTTTGAGGTTAAAGCTATAAATAATAGAGTGATAAAGCAGCACTATATTGTACAGAGCATGTTTTGTGCTGATGGTATAAAATAAATAAATAAACAAAAGATAAGAAAGGGAAGGGTGGTCTTTGGCGGACAGCAGAGAAGGTCTTCACTTCCCGAAGAGCTCCATCATTCTTCTGTTATTTTGCGCCTGCTGGGCAAGCTGTTCCGCCCTGGACATCTCCATCATCTCGCGGAGCAGGTGGAAGGTCAGATCCAGGGAAATTGGCGGGTCCTCGGACCTCCTTCCCCTCTCCATCGAGTCGTCCCCGCGCTCTCCGAAGCCGCTTATGAGCGCCCTGATGTTCCCAACTTTCCCTTGTAAAAGACGCCGCGTCAGCTGGAGTTGAAGCGCTCTGTTGTAGATGGCAGGTGATCCACCGGGATACACTGCCGAAGGTGGGAAAGAGTTCGAGTCCCCGTTCCCCAGTCGGATGAAATACTCCTCTCCGAGTCGCTCCAGGATGGGACCAGACAGCTGCTGTTGCTGCTGCTGGGAGTTTTGGTTCTGGGTAGCGGGGATGCGCAGAGCACCGCCGGGGCTCTCAATAGCCCGACATTCGTAGCGCGGTAAGAAGGCAACAAGCAGAATCACGGTGGTACCAAGTAAATTGAGCTTCATGTCAGGATATCAGCAAGAATCTGTAAAGAAAAACAAACCTCCGAATTATTTTCTTGACACATGCTTGTTTTTCACCTTAACTATAGTGAGAAATCTTCCGCGTAAAGAGGAATTTACGCACAAAAAACGCACATTGTTTTATTCCAGGGCTTGGTAACTGTGAATGTTTTAGTTAATTCATTAAAATAAAGCTCTTTGTGATGGACCACTGTGCCTGTTAAATCATTCAACTTCTTTTCCGAACTAAAAAAACAATCAAATCGAGTCAGAAAATACAATAAGTTTAAAAAGCGATCTTTTTTTTTGGTTCTTTGGTGTCCAAGATATACTAGGTGTCAGGACTAAGTCGTGTCGAGAAAATAAAACATATCTTTCCAAGAAAGCATGAAAATAAAGGCGCAAATAGGATTTTTTTTTTTTTAAAGCGCCTTCCTACCTTCAGTCTTTAGCGGAGGTCCAGTACAGCCGTGTAGGTCGCCAGCTGCTCGTTGCTTCACTTCTTTAAAGACACAAGTATATAATTACTTAAGGAGAAGATGCTGAGTGGACTTATATAGCCAAGCTCAGTGCAAGTGTAGCGCTCGGAAGCAGATTGAGTCTGCGCGTTCCTGGATGGGTGTACCGTGAATGGATGGGAGCCTCTGACAAAGTGCTTTAGTTGAGATGAGATGAGTCATATGTGAGTATGCGCCCCCACCTCTGCGCTTTCAGAATAGGCCTATAGGTGCCACACCTGCTGGCATTTTCACTTGAAGGGGTTAGTTCCAAATCATTCTTCAGTTCTAAAAGTAGCCAGAAGTTGAAAAGGTGGAGATAAGTTGCCTCCCTTCCCTCTCTCTCTCTCTCTCTCTCTGTCTTTCTTTCTCTCTTTCTCTCTTGCTCTTCCACTGCTTCTCAAGTTGAAATGTGCTTGACAAAATCCTTTTTGGCTTCAGAATATTTGCAATAACAGATTGTCGCAACTGCAGGTTCGTTTTGGTGCATTGTGCAAAACTGAATGCACATTAATATTTATGTAGCAGTTGACCTGTGTTTGAATCTGCATCCAGCTCAGGCTGGGAGAGGGGTAATGTCTCCCAGTGATTCATTGCTGCTGCTGCTGCTGCTGCACATAAGTACGTCACTACGCCAGCAGGTGCCACAGCCACCTCGGTCCAAAAGGGGCTGGCGGCCAAGTCACACTTTCAAGATAGAGAGCTCCTTCCGATATCAGACGAGCCGGTCCAATCTTGATGGTAAAACTTGTTTCTTTACTTTTAAGTCTTACGTAATTGATTAAAAGCAGATAGTATTTTGCATAGATTCACTTTTCCACTCCACATTTTTATTAAATAACCTTTCTTAATGTAGTAAAAAACCTATTCCCATTAAGAGTAAACCAGTTCCACCCAAACAACTCGGGCTGGGAAAAGTACTTTTCCAGACGTACATACAGAGGTCAAAGTGACTCAAGCGCACGCTCTGCACTCAAGTAAAACATCAACCAATTTGAGGAAGAGCAGCGCAGAAATGTTGATTTAGTAAATGCATTATGCTGTCAGCGTGAAATTGTTTCTCCTATTTTTTCGCTGCTTTTGTGGCTCCTCGTGCTCGGCGCCGCTGCAGGGGAGGTGTCAGGTCCCATCATGAGAAACACATGTTGGCTGACACAAATAGAAAACACCTCCAGATGAAAGAGTGACATGCTGGTGGTCAGCTCTTGTCACCTCATTTTCAAATCACTTTCCCCGAACGCTGAGAGAGAGAGAGACGGAGAGAAATCCTCTCCTGTGACGACACACCGGAAAAGATTCAGGCTTAGGTTATCATCCCTTTGTTCTCTCAATCAGAAAGAATCTGTCTGATGATTGAATTGATTGAAATTTAATGATTCCTCAAGGGACATGTTGCCACTTCTAATGACCTTTGACTCCTTCTGCAGGAAATGGACTTGGACAAAGTAAAAAAGAATCTTGACGGCAAACGGATTCTGAGGGAGGATTGCTCAGAACCATTCAGACAAATTCTCCATGGCAACACCTTCTTTTTAATTGATCATTTGCCTTTCTAATCTGAGGAGAGTGCGTCTCATCAATCTGTCCCTACCCAAATAATTAGACAGCTTTCCCCCTGTGTATTGAGCTGTTTTCCAAATACTTCCGGTGTTCTACTCGACTTTGACAAACTCATTTTAATAAACAAGGTCACTCTGGCTGTTTAAAAGGAGTATTAGCCGTTATTCAGGGGCTGATTGCAGCGACTGCAGAGCCCAGGGCTTCCCGCTTTGATCACCACCTGACCTCACTTCTGTAGCTCAGGTGTCCTTTTACTTTATAGTGCGGTGATATAAGCTGTTATAAAGCACCTCTGTAATACAAGTCAGAGCTTAACCTTTCAGCTCAAGAATACATGGGAAAAGTTTACAGAGCTGGCATTTCTAATTTTACTATTACAAACCACTAAAGCATCCGTGCGACCTACCACCCTCTATTATATAAAGTACAGTAATGTCGGCCTCGGCAGACTAAACTGCTAAACAGACTTATTAATTATTCAGAATGAAAGCTGCCGGCCACTGTCCCCCTTTGATATTGACGTCAGCTCGCTCTTGAAAAGGGAGCTACTTTGAATTATGGATTGAATTTCATAAGCAAGAATTTCAATACGATATCATAAAATGAAACACGTTTTTTCCTGAGGTTCTACCAATGGTTACGTGTTTTTTTTTTAAAGAATATTTCATATTCAGCTCGCTAGGTATTAAATCAGCTCAATCTAATGCTTGTTCACATCTCCAACAAACACAGAGATCAAGGAAGATATCCTCAGTCATAAATCCAAAAGCTCAATCTGGTAGGGTTTTTTTTTTTCCTTACTGTCGACAGATTCACTGAAAACAACAACTTCCTCGTTACAGTTTGACGTCTCCGCCTGTCTGTGTCACTCAAGCCTGTTCCAGTAGAAGATCTTTTAAAATAGGTCAGAACTGGAGTTTAATTTCTATAAAATGAAAGTACAGATGGGTTCTCTTGTTTTATTTTTTCAAACAAATCTTACCCGAACAAGATTTCCAGGACAATACGTGTTGTGGTTGGTATTGTTATGAGCGGAGCTGTAAGAGGTCATGCAAAATAATTATACAATGATGATAATTATTAACGACAGATATTGCTATATGAAAATATAAAAATGATGGTGTGATTTTGGCTCCATGTCAAAGAATATTACTTGTGGGATGAGGCGTCTCCACTATTCTTCAATTATGTTGTTACACCTAATCAAACAGAAATTGCAGCTCCTGCAAAATTAAAATTGCACTTGACCTTATTGTGATAATATTTCAATTAACTGTGCATCCCCATATGTTTGAAATAAACCAGGGGGCCCAAGTTAACGGCTTGAAAGGATTAATGAAGATGAAACCTGAAGTACCCTGCGGCTCATTCATGTGTTCATTATATAAATCTTCTTTGAAGCAGATAAGTCTAATTGAATTGTGGAATAAAACAGGTTAAAACAAACATAACAGAGGGAATTCATACTAGTATCATACACATGCATTCACAGTGTCCGGCGAAAGGTTAAAGCAGATGTTCAGAAACATCTCCAGATTGGCTCTTGCCCATAAAAAAAAACAAACGCCCTGATTAGGAACAAAAGACGACATCCATCTTCGAGAAGAGAGGCCAAAATTTGTAATTGATTTGGGCAACAATGATTACAGTGGTGCAGAGAGTGACTACGCTAGCACGCTTGCTAGTAGTGAGAGCAGTTCAGTGGTCTTCAGTCATGAAATGTTCTTATGCAACATTTATCAGGACTTATGAAAAGCCCTCAGGCTTTGTTTGCTTTCTGCAAGACTAAATTGAGGGTTACAAGATCCTACTATTGAATGAGACCCAATATTTCTGGTTTTACATTAGATTTTTAGATTAAATACCACCAACCTTGATTTTTAACCCAATTTCATTATGATATTAAAGAAGAAAAGCTTTTTAGTTATTATTATAATTACATATTTGGTGTGAAAAGGGTTAATTGAACCACTTTAGTAAAGGTCAGTGACAGTCAAAGTCACAAATGGGTTCATTAGACTTAAAGGGACCATAAAAATTCATCCTATTTTTTTCTAAATGTTGAATTCCTTGCTGAACTTTTATATATATATATATATATATATATATATATATATATATATATATATATATATATATATATATATATATATATATATATATATATATATAATTTTATTTTTTAACTGGAGTCACTGATGCTGGTTGAGCATTCCACTTTAGCCAAATGCTGCCCCTTCTTCTTGTGTGCATATTACTTCTATTATGTGAATTGGTAATATTGAGCTCTCTGTGTGCACAATCCCATTTTCTATACATTATCCTTATTTTGAAACTGGAGAGATATTTATGGAGGTTTAACTTAAGATTTGTTCTTGATTCTAACGTTCTGCCTCTGTCCGCGATTCCATATTATTAGCAGTAATGGATTTATCTAACAAGAATAATCTTTTACTCAAATGCGTGAGGCAGCTGGGGAGACTCTCCTGTAGAGCTGACTGGTTGATAATGTGACCAAAAATTGCTATCTCAAAAAAAAAATCTAGGCCAAAGCCATTCTGCCTAAATTGCAACCCAGTTTTTTTGCCCTTTGAGAAGACACTTGAAACATAATTGGCTCGTGGAGGCCCCCCAGTCTGAGCATACAATGCTTATGCGGTCCTACTCATGAACTATCATAGTGAAGTTGATCATTTATGACACAGAATTTTGATGAAATCTTTATGCAGCAACATTGGAACAAAATAACTCCCGCGGCTTCAAGGAGAAATGATTGACACACATCCGTTGCATTGTCACTGGAAATTATCCTACAGGTCAACTTTACACAAAACTGCCAGAGAAAAGCGATGGTTTTCTTTATTTTAGACATGGATGAGCATCAATGACCTTAAAAATATCTGCCCGACGCAACTACCCTCAATCCATGATGTTCAGAGACATCACGGGTGAAATGGCTGAATGGATTTTATTCTGTCTCTCTGGATTTCTGTCACTTTAGTCCGTCTAACAGTGTGTTTGTTTATACAAGCGATTCTTATCTGGTTTGCAAGTACATCAGAAGCAAGTTGTCAATAAACAGAATGTAAAAAGACGTTTGTTCTTATATCCATAGGGTTTAAGAGCTCCTTTGCATACGTATTCTTTTGTTTAGAGGGACTGATACAAAATGTGACGTGTATTTATCGTCAAACGGAGGGCTAATGAGGGACAACTGTCAGGATACTAGAGGCTTTTATTTCTTTCTTCAACCAAGCATGTCTGCTGTAACTTTTTTTAGACGCAAGCAGTCACACCAAGTTATGGTTCAAGATGAGGACAAGGCGTGATGAGAGAAGCACACATCAGCACTGACCAGCTCGGTCGATTCTAAATGCAATTTGACCTCAATTCTCCAAGTTCACGTATTTACCTTTTAAAAAAAAAATTGTCATGTGATGTGATATTCTTGTCTGACAAAAGCTTTGCCATGCGAGATGATCCTGCTGTGCATTTGCCCCTCAGCAAACATAACGGATGTCCTCCACCGCATTAAACAAGATGAAAGTCAGTCAAGATGCAGCTGGATACAGATGGATTGTTGCTTTCCAGACAATGCGTTTAAAGTCATCTAAAGAGGAAAACAATGCATGGCTGTGTTATATATGCGGCAGGAGAGGTCATAAGATATCTTGATGGCATGTCGTTGAAGAAAGAGCGTGTTCTTCTGGTGTCTGGTTGAGACCAAGAGATGGCAAGAAGGGTTTCTCTTCGAAGTTTCCCGCGGTGGTCTCTCTTTAAAAGCTGCTGATCATCTAGCTTCAATCAAAAAAGACACAATTCACCCAGAGAGCAACACTTGGGACCCAGTTGAGGGCAATAAGAGGCAACTATGATGATAATTTGTTTTTAATTAATGTATTGTGGTGTTTGTATGCCGAACTTTGTTCTTTGCGATTAATTCGACTGAGTGGCCGTAATTTAAAAGCTTCCAGAGCTCGGCATCAATCAACTGAACTAGTCAAATAAAACTAATGTAATGACTCAATCAAAGGAGATACACACATTAATCTGGAGCCTCTGACAGAAGCTTTTCAACGTCAGGCTTAACCTCTCCAGAGAGAGGGAGAGACAGTTTCTGAGCTCATGAGCAGCGACACGGAAAAGTGAGGAAGAGGAGGATGGATGGCAGGTATTTCAACACTCTTGTCTTTTAAATTCATTAGCTTGAGCCGTTGGATGATTCAAGAGTGACAGCATTTCTTGGGATGAGGCAGAGAGAGACGCTGCAGGGAACACCACTGACCTCTCATCATGAGATGATGGAGAGGTCATCCCAACATACAGGGCATCTCGTGTAACGATTTCTGGAACGTTGGGAGGAAAAATTGGACGTGGAAGCAAGTGTGTCTTACTTCAAAGATCTTTTACAGATGATTAAATGTGTTTTTGGTTCCATTTCAAAATCCCTGCATGGTTGCCTAGGAGATTTATCCCTCTTCAAAATTGTGTCAGCTCCCTAGTATCAATAATGATCAAGAAATCCAATGCTAAAAGAGCCCGATACCTAGAGGGTAACTGAGAACACCCCTAGGGTGACCTCAGAAAACCATGATGTAAAGAAATAATAATAAATAAGAAACATTCTCTCAATGTTTGAATAAAACTGGTTTAAAATAGTATGGATTTTCTTAAAATAAGAAGTGTATCTTATTTATTTTAAATGCAATGGATGGAGACTCTGTTGCACCAGCACATCTCCTTTCCTGATCTTTTTTAAAAATACTTCTATTGAAACTGATTCCAATGCAATTTTAACAGTGTTGTTATAATACAAGGTGCAACCCTAAACTACGAAACATGTCATCAGCATACTTGTACTGTAAAAATCTACAGGGATTAATTGAAACTCTGATGAGGTCGGAAAATAAATTTTTCAGATAAACAGAAAAGATTTTGTTGTGGGCGACTTTTTACTTCAGCAAAAGTACTAATATGCCAACGTGGAAATACTCCATCAAAGAAAAGAAAACTTCCTTCCAGTTTAATAGTTGCCACTTGAGTAAATGTACTTAAAATACGCTCCTAATACGGCTCAAAACATCTCTGCCTCTATTTTACTATCTATTTTATTAGACTGTACATTTAAGCGCGCGATAGAGTACCTGTAATTGATAGTGATCATAGTACTCTATGTTTGAAGTGTCTGTGTGCTGCAAGAACAAAACCATGAAACGTTTAGAGCTCAGAAAAATGTCTGTTTAAATTTTTTCAAGCTAAGCCCAGAAATCTATTTTCAGTTCATTAAAAAGGTAGAAAACAAGTATCTGCCTCTGCTGAGCCAGTGTTTTCTATATGTATAAAGTACCTCTCATTTGTACGGTTTTTGAATCTGTAACGATTGCAGTTTTCCTTGTTGGGTTCTTCTATTTGCTAAACTTCTACTTTCTGGAGTCTTTTTAGTCTTTTTTTGATATTTATTTGGTAAATCTATTTTTGGTACGTTAGGGCTCTCTTCTTAGCTCGGCTAACGCCTCCCACTTCAGCTTGGTCAGCAGCAACAGTCCCTGCTACCTCGTTATCTACAGGGTGCCAAAAATTAGTGTTTGTTTGTTTGTTTGTTTGCTCTTGATTGCAGCTGCCAGGCTCTTGTTATTCTGCCAAGCGTACCGACCTTGTGAAAGACTTTTCATCCTGATACGTTTCAGCACCGCTGTGTCTGAACCCAGAGGGTTCTTATATGGTCTTAACGCTGCCCTGCTGGCCTGCAGCTTCTTAGGTGATGGCAGCACATCAGAGCTTACACAAAATCATTTTTCAAACAAATTCTTCTTCCAAATTGATCCGCCATCTCAGCCTACCAGCTCGTGCTGCTGATGCATTGATACCAGATCTGTTTTGTGTTCATTTTGTCATCTGTGAAACCTCTGCAGCTCTGTTGGGTTACATTTTTGTTTTAGCTTCTATTTCCACTGCTCCACATTTGGCCCTGTCAAGTTTAGCACTTCCAAATCCTCTGTTCAAATAGAATAACCCATATCTCTCTCTTCAACAACTTCAGCTTGCTTGCTAACACTGACCTCTCTATGTAGTCTAATCCGCTTAGCACATCCTGCCTCGGCTCTGCAAATCTCCTCTTTGTTGTAAGGTACAAATTATGCCATCGTCCTAATCTTTACAAAAAAAAGCCTCTCAAATATCCTCAAAAAATTGTATCTTTGCCATGAAGTGCATATGTTGTACCTGACAGTTCCTCTTAACAAGTGTCTCCTTTTAGTAAATCTGTATCTAGAAACGTCATTCACTGATAATGACGTAACCTTGACATTTCGTCCCCCTCTGTTTCTTCACACTGTATCTTCTGTACCTGTGCGTCAATCTGCTGTGATGTAGCACATGTATGAGTTTTTTTTTTTTCTTGGAGATCTAATTATAGCATAATTAAATGTGTTGCTTTCACACAAAAGTTATTCTTGCGGGCATTGTACGAAACTCTTCCTTAATTTACATGAGCTGGCCTGGTATTGAAAAGAACTGTGTGTGAAAATATGAAGACTATATGTCTCAAGAATTAAAGCTGTTTGCGAATAAAGTAATACACCAACTATTTGGGAAATACTCTTATTTGTTTTCCCTCTTAGGGCCAGACAATAAGATGCATACTCTTCTCTCCTCTGTGTGTGTGTGTGTGTGTGTGTGTGTGTGTGTGTGTGTGTGTGTGTGTGTGTGTGTGTGTGTGTGTGTGTATTTGGAAGCTGAGATCCGCAGCTGACTGCTAGCTTAGCACAATGAATAGTAATGGATGGGAAATGTTAGCATGCCCTCATCAGAAGTCATCAAATAGATAATGTTCAGAGCCTTGCCTTATAGAAGTAATCGTTTGACGATGCTGATGATGTAGTGGTGTCCTGGTGCTGTTGCGTCCTCTTCTTCTTTGCTCTACGACAGGACGAAGCAACAAGAGGTGATGGTGGACCCCAGGTTCATCAAGTGTTGCTAAGGTAATGCTAGCTTATGACAGACATCATGTCCTTTTTAGGAAAGACAGCATGAGGAGAATATAATCATCTGGTGTGATAAGAAAAGAGAAACTTGCGATTTAATGCCCTAATGTACAATTGTTGTTTCCACTTTTTAGACCAGTCAGTAATATTTCTTTCATACTCATTACTTACTGTTTACAATGTCTTACTCAAGTGTTAATGAGACAGATATCTATTGATTATTGTGAGGGTTTTCCAGGTCTTTCAGCTCAATTCCTCTGTGTCCAATGTTTACAGGATCTGTGTTTGTAATTAGTGTGTTTGCTCCTTCCTGATGTGTCCAGATCACTGGGCTGTGCATGCAACTCCCGCAGAAGCAATTGTGAACTCAGGTGGGCTTCCCCCAAGCTCCTTGACCCCTCTCAACACGGACAGCCACGAATCACATTAGCCACACTTATGTAAACATTAATTAGATGAGGGATTCGCAAATCGCTCTAACACCACACTCTCCTTCTCTGCATCGATCTGGAAGCCATCGTTATTGTCGTTTATGTCCCGCTACACACTTGCATGGGTTAGTGTGCGTGTTTTCTATCACGCTCACCAACAATGCATACGCGACATTAATAAGTGGCAGTAGATGCAGCCATGTGCCTGATTGAGTTGTGTGACATAACAGGGCGCCCCAGGGTGGATGTAGTTTAGTCTAACTGGGGTTGACTTTCAAACAGCGCAGAAGGAACAGGATGACTTGTAAATAGCTGGAGGTGATTCACACAATTACAGTCAAGATGGTGCTCTGTTGTAAAGACTTCCAAAATGGATCCAGCATCCATCATCTGGTCTAAATCCTGTTTTATTTGAGAGCACATATGGCTTATGGCTGTCACTCTTTTTTACTCTGCTCTGATACCACATGTGCGTGTGGGGAGCAAATAAGTAAAGTGTAAATGATCCCCAAATCTCTGCTGCTCACTCGAGAGGAAAATCTAAAAACAAAAACTCGAAATAAACTTGAGAATTAGCACAGCGCTGGTGATGTTTGGTTACACGTTGAGACGCTTGCTTGAGGAAAGGGGGGGAATGAGAGTGAATGTGTGAGCATGTCTGTGCGTGTGTGTGTGTGTGTGTGTGTGTGTGTGTGTGTGTGTGTGTGTGTGTGTGTTATCTTATGATGTCAAAATTGATTCAAAAAGATTATATTAAATAAAAGCTGATTTTACCATCTTCCTTCACGTCCTGGGAGCAGCGGGACTTCCTCCATTCAAGCCCCCATCTAACCTCAAGAACCTGGAGACAAAATAGGAGAAACAGTGTATCAAACACCTGCGAGAGAACAGCATCATGCTTTGAATTCAAAACAGATTCTTTTAGCTGCTGTCACACCCTAAAACTGTGTGTATTGAACAAATAAAATTCCATCTTTGAAGGATGAAGGAGGTAGAAATCTTCTTTGCACGCTAAGATCTAAAACACCCCATAAAGGATCATTGATGCTCAGATCTTTTCATTTCTCAGGGGGCCAGATTTTGTGCTCCTCACGTCAGGTTTTTTGATTCTTTGTGCAGAGGCATTAGATAAAAGTGGTGTCTGAAAAGCAGCCCTGCCATACATTCATGCTGAAGGTCACAAACGGTTATCTGGAGAATGAGTTCAATTCACTAGTTGTATTTGAGGCTAAATGCACTTAAACGCTGTTCTTAAAAGTATCCATTTGGAGCCACGTCTCCTCTTTGCTAATGCACTCTCTCCTTGTAATTGTTGCTTTGCATGTATACATTACGCACGTAAAGTGTTCACTTTTACAGCAGCTAATTGGCAATCAGCATATGCAGAACTCATCTTTGCAAATGTATTTGAAATTATACCTCAAATTTAAATTCTGGTTCTCACGCCAGAGTTTCAGTTCTTTTTGCTTCCGCAACTTCTTAATGGACAAAATTTGCTTTTAAATGCAAATTAGAATGTTGGCAGCTCTAATTAAGTTATGACTTAGCAGCATAATCATGATAATTACTCACGAACCTGAGCATCCTGGATTGAAGATCAGTTTTAATACATTTAAACAGCAATAAACTTTGAGATCAAATGTTGCTATTTCTAAAGCCGAGAGTGAAATTCTTCTAAATTGTTTTACTTACTCAAACTCCAGGGCATGAGGATTAAATTTGCATATCAAAGCCAGTATGCTTGAGGGTCCTGCATAGATGTATGTGATCCATATTATTTATAGCTGAGGATCATCCCCTGGGATACTGATTGTGTTCGGCGTCGTGTCATGCAACCAGAGGAGATGGTTAGGTGAACGTAACTTGCTAAAAGGGCTTCGTGACCGACATTTAATCCCAGCATTGATCAGACAACTTCAGAGGAAATGAAGCAAACTGACTGACAGGAGTCACTTTGAGGGGACACAGGAGTGTATACTATCACCGTAGATTCACTGCTCTGACATGAATCTGGTCACGCAGGGATGTTTAGCATGCCAGCACACACTGATACGCTGTTAGTTATAAGTGACGGCGGCCCTTGGGATGAGTGGAACAAGGTGACTTCTGCCCTTTTGTTAATGAGCACTGCTCCTGTGACTCATTCACCGCCAACACTGACTGATCCAGGAGGAGTCACTTCTGTTTAATGGGGCAGAAACAAAAGTCGCTAATCCCCGGTGTGTATCTTGGAATCTCATCTTATTCACAGGTTGCAACCCTGCAGGGGGAATTCATGCAAAAGCTGCAGAAAAAACATCACCTGCCGCAGATTCAGAGTGACATCAAGTGCAAGGGCAGACTTTTGCCAGAAAAGGACTAAGAATTTGCTTCGAATTATACAAATGAAAAGTTAAACTTGACCTTGGTGACTTGGCGATCAGTATTTATATCCTCCAACTCCAACTTGATTCAGAGCTTTTGAAGCCCAATATGGAAATAAAATGTCTGAATGACTCAACAGATCCCTCTTGAAACATCACCGGCGCATGACACCCAACCCACCCTTCACTGTCAACACAGCATCACCGAAAAGCCTAATGTGTCACTTGTCAGAACGTATACTTTGCTTGAAATTTTGTCCTGTATCATTATTTGTCTTACATTCCCCCATGGTCCATTGCCATCAAATCAGTTAGCGTCAGGCTGAGGAGCACTTAGCGGCTAAAAGCCCTCTTGTCTGTGATAAAGCACGTGAAGTGTACATCACCAGGGTGGGCTTGCTCTCTTTTTTAGCAACCACATTCACAACAGACGACTCTTGAATTGTATTAAATGATATAATGCTCTCCTGTACATTTTATTGAAAACAAGCATCACAAAATAAAATTTGATTGACCAAATTCTATCTCTTTCCTGCAGTGAACAGCTCCCCAGAGGCATTAGTGGCTGTCTGCATTCATTAAACTCAGTATCAGTCTAATTATGCGCCAATGTGCACCTACAGACTAATTAGTAATGGATCAATAAGGGCCCTGGATGCCCCTCACGTAAGGGCCCGGTGCTAACCCCTCATTATTGGATATATTTAGCAATGTATGTACAGGTTTGGTGTCACTGCTTCTCTCTCTCCCTCTCTGATGTAGGATCTGATAATAAGACTGCGGGCC
The DNA here is from genome assembly GCF_037954235.1 of Aulostomus chinensis. Taxonomy (NCBI): domain Eukaryota; kingdom Metazoa; phylum Chordata; class Actinopteri; order Syngnathiformes; family Aulostomidae; genus Aulostomus; species Aulostomus chinensis. Next base: position 11,512,078 of record NC_141340.1, on the reverse strand, counting down.
ATAGAAGAAGATGATGAGCTATTTAAAAACTCCACAACTCATGAAGCCCGGTGGATATTTACCATTATCATGAGGTGAAAGACAGGAGGAATCTGTGATGGAATAAATTTAACCACCACGTCGCTGCACTGCTGTATAATGTAACATGTGTGCAGCTCTCGTGCATATAAAGGAACAGTTTTACTTTTTTGGAATGGAATTTTTCTGCTTTTTTATGTAGGGAGTTGAATGGTAAGGCAAATAACAGCCAGATAGCTTTGTTTAGCACACAGTAATAGATGCTAATTATGTCCAAAGGAACACACAAGTTGTACAGCTATCTCTAAATTTCATTGAAAAGTAAACAATTGTATAAATGAAACTATTTTACATTTCGAGAAATACAGTTTTCTTTTATTCCTCATAAATCCATTCATGTTGCACTTTTTTATTACCTTTCTTTTACAGTACCTTTTAGCCCTCAGATCAGATGTGCTGGACTGCTTTTGGTTGTTTACAATAAAAATTCAGGATTTTAAATATCTAAAATGTTTTGATTGAATGTAAATAATGGGAGGGCAGAAGGTTCTGAACAGAAGGCTATGGTACAAGCTGACAGTTCTGTTCTTCCAAGTTTAACTCAAAAGTACAATATTGGTCCTCAAGAGGCCAGAAATAAACCTTTTTATTAACAGAAAGCGTACAAAGTCAACTAAAGGGAACATAGTTGTCTTCCTAAAGGGAACCCTAATCCTTTTTTTAGGTGTGCACCTCTATTTGGGAGAGTATTAATGGAAATATATGGGGGGAAAAAGTTGGGGCTACTGATTGAATCGATTTGTTTCTTGTTCTTTCACCATTTGTTTCTCAAAGTTATAAGTCAACTTCATTGAGGCTCAAAAAGAACAGGGTCTACCCGATGATGTCAGCGCATTAAGCCCCCACGTTGCAGCTGAATACCAAACTGAGGGACGACCTCTGTAAGTTACCATGATACACCAGGCGCTCACCAGCTCTGTCTGATTCCAACATCCAGCATGGAGCCACTCCAGCTCATATACATGCATGCCGTGCTTCCTTGCTTGTACCCCCCCTCCAACACAGATATAAACACACACACACACACACACACACACACACACACACACACACACACACACACACACACACAAAGGGGATATGCTAGGAATGATAGCTCAAGGTCTTTCCCCTCCGTGCTGGTTCCAGGAAGCAGGCCAGGTTTTCACATGCTGGATGGAGAGAGTGTATTCTGTGTTCCCTTTTCACCTATGTGACCTGGCCCCTGTGGGCGGTACAATATCTGCTGCAACTTTTAGGAGATTTTAAATGAATACAAGAAATGCAGCAATGTGAGGAGTGACTCTTTACGCCCTTGTTGATGTCACTTCTCCCTGCAAGAACAGATGATGCAGTTTAACTTCTGGCTTGTCCTTCTCTGAGCGTGAGATGCCATGCTGAGTGTCTGTAGTTTGGACGCAGCAGATACCTGCAAGGCAGTGCTCAGGGCCAAATGCTGTTTCTGTTCCAACCACAGTAGATCAATAAAGGCTCTGACCTCAGCTGTCAGCCAAAACTAAACTCCATTCACCGCAAGATGCACATTCCCCTCTCAATATGGAATCAGGAAGTGGATATGTAATCTACAAAAGTGCATAAACCTATCAGCTAACAGCTCGCTCAGGTGTTTGTTTTGCATGAGCAGTTTAGTGTTAACTCAGAAAGATCATCCCTTCTGTTGATTCCCCCTCTGTGAAATCATGTCACGTGAAGCTGTCACCGATGATATTTACCACAGTGATGGATCTATAGGTTCACTGTATGTTCAGGGAATATTTTTAAGCCTCCTATATGCCTCAGGGGCACGCGTGAACCCATAATCCTCCTTGCTTTGTCCCTTTTTTTTCCCTCTGGAGTAAAAGAGCAACAGAAAAGTACAGTTAGATTTTCCTTGCAGACAACTGTTTGAAAAGTATTCCACTCAAACTCAAGTAGGTCAAAGATTTTTATGCAATAATATAACAGCTACTTGAGGAAACTGTCAGCAGCTAATCATGTCTGATTTGTGCCCGGATGGTGCTGATAAGATTATTTCGCTCTCCTTCTATATCTGGCCCTTCGGCGTTCTCACCTCATCTTTGATGGTAACAGGTCGACGTTTTAGAGGGAGAATTTTAACCCTCCGGCATGTTTTTGCATGAATGAACGTCCTTTTTTCCCCCCTCCACCCTGTGATTCATGGATCCTGCCAGCCACCAGTCAGTGGATGAACACACAGATCCTCACATTACCAGCGTGCGTATGTGTTAGAGCACATGAAAAGCTGTAAAATTTGACCTGTACGTGTGTTCTATATACAGAGCTGCAGTACGTGGTATGAATGCTGCTTGTAGCGCCTTGAATAATGCAAACCACGCGTCCTGTTAGAGTGCCTACTTATTCAACCATTCATGAATTGCATTCATTCATAAAAATATAGTACATTTTCATTCATCCCGATTATTTTATCTCTGTTGAGATTTTTCTTTTTGCACCGTAGACACAAAAGGTTTGCAAATGGCATTGAAATAGACAATTTGAACTAAAAGAAAATGTTTGACGAAAAGCTTCTTTTACATCTTCTCCAGGTGTGGAATAGATGCAGATTCAAATACATAATCCAGATTATAGCAAAGACAAGAGAGGACAGAACTTGAATAAAAAGATTAAAAGGAAGAAAGGGAGAATCGGAAGCAATTCACTGTCCGTGAGATTGGTTTTATTACCCTCTACACTCACTCGCCAGTCTGAGATACACCTAGATCAAACTAATACACTAGAATACATCATCCCTGGAATAAATCCTCCCTTTATTAGAAATATATTTTTCCTTTTTTACTGAATCTAAGTTCAACAGTTTTGGATAGACTGAGGTATGTTCCCAATATTTTGTCCTATCCATTTATATGAATTACGAGTAATACTTGACAATTAGGGTACATTGGTAATGGTTACTTCAAAATTTGTTGCATACAAGATGGCTGAATATGTATTACTTAAGCTTAACTAAGCATTTAGTCATACTTTTGGAGACCCTTATTGCAAAAGCTTCACCCTAATCCAACCCCTGTTTTCCATCCTTCTTTTGTACCCATAAATCTAACATGAACACCATTAGAAAATATCTAGACACATTAGTTAACGATCAACTCTGCATTTCTAACTGTTGTAAGGTATCCTTGATAATGACTAAATATTAGCGACCCTAAAGGTCCCAAAGAATTTCTCTGAAAGTCAGAGAAGAAAACTTAAATGTAGCTTTTCTGAGACTGTTTGGTATGTTGCAAAGGGTCCAAAGAGTCCAAATCCACTAGATAAAGAGGATTGAGCTCTTTGGCTGAAACTCACCAAAAATAAAAACTGCAACCTGTGAGGGTTTCACATGAAAGCAGCAATACAATATGAAAAAACCTATTTCTAGATCCGTTAAGCACATTTCAGAGCCGTAGAGACTCGGACATTGAAAGAGAAAGACTTTTCTGTCATGGCTACAGCTCATAGAAGTGTGTATTATTCTGTAAAAGAATCACCATGGAAAGTAATCCCGTTGGGCTGAATTCACCCTGGATCAAAAGTCAGCAAAAAAAAAAGCCTTCTACACTTGTGTTGGCAGTGGATGTCACAGCAGCCGCCGAACCCTGGACTATGTTTAAATTGGGTGTTTTTAGATAATATACATCCACGTCACAGCAGAACTCATAGCCTCCAAATCACACCAGGGACTTTGGGCCACCAATTACGCATTTCCTCAGCGCATCTCCACACAGAGCATCACTTGTGACCTTATCTTTGTGCCTGTCAGAGCGTTAGCATTCACATGGCAAGTCTGGTGATGAATGTAATTACTGGAGCCCAAAATAATAACACTACCGTCTTGGAGCAACCAGCATTGTAATAGGTCCCCCGCTCGCTCTCTCTCTCTCTCTCTCTCCCTCTCTCTCTCTCTCTCTCTCTCTCTCCACCTCCTCATCCTTCTCCTTCCTCAAATTAGTGCAGACAAGGACAAGAATAGAGTTATTATGGTGCCCCGACTTTATGGGAGGAACACATACAGATTAGAGTACAGCGATGGCTGATATAATACTTCAGTGAATCTAATCTCTGATGAAAACACTTATAATAATCCTATTATAAAGTTTATCGCAGCCGCTGGATAACTTTAAAATGATGTGCAGCCTTTATGAGTCATGCCGCAGAGACTCGCAGATACAGAACACATACAGTGGATCCTTTATTAATGACTGGAGATCTGAGTACACAAGGATACAAATAATGCTTCATCAAAGTAATCTAGACACAGAAAAAGCGATTTGTTTGTCTTTTACATTAAGTTTTAGATAATAAATAAAATGTCTATACTGAATAAAGTAGAAGATCCTGGTGAGAGTTGCAAAACTAGTCATAAACCTCCCAAGAGAATAAATAAAGAAAGAAGTATTTGTGGCAATAGCGTCTAAATTTCAATCATCACTTCACTTCATGCCTGCGTTTGTACTTTATTTTGTTTTTTGTTGTGCTGTTTTTTTTTAACAGGGGGTTAACAAACAATCCACTAATTCAGAGCACTACCAAAGGATGTGATATTATAATTTTTTTTTACAGGGAAATTTAAAATAAATTAAGCATTTCTCTCCTTTCGTACCTTTACTGTAATCAGATGTTCATCAAAATAATTAAATATATTAAGAACATTTAGCTTTTGAATAAAAAAGAACGTCAACCCTGCCACATAATTTGGTTGCACAGATGGGAGGGTCTAATGCCCCCTTTGTGGAATTTCACATCCCAACACGTTTATATTTTTATGTATAGGAAGTAAGAGATATTTCCTATAAATCGCTGATTGAATACCAATTTTAGACAATTTATTAACTATCGCTACTTGTGTTAGAAATGAAGTGCCAAGTTGTATCTATTAGTTACGTTTTTGTTACTTTATCTAGGCAATCTTTTGTATAAATTCACATAGAAATGCAAAATATTTGTGTTGTTTAAATATTAACAATTAAAATAATGTTAGGCCTGCACAACCAAGGAAATTGAACAATGTCGCCCTCTTGTGGCGCCAAGTGGGACTGCTCCACGATCACCCTGACCCGGAAGGGAAGTACGTGTGTTTTTCTCCGTCACACGTGGGGAGCGAAGCAGCGAGCAACATGGCTTCGTGTAGTGTCGAGGAGCTGCTAGCAAAGGCTGAGCAGGATGAGGCGGACAAGCTGAGAAGCGTCACCGTCCTCAAAGACCTGGACCTGTTGTTTGACGTCGGGAACTTGCTGGCGTGCGACAGTAACCGCATCGAGGTGCGGGACTTCAGGGAGCAGAAGAAAGAGGACTTTCTGAGCTCGCTAGCTCGCGACAACACGCAGCTGCTCATCAATGAAATCTGGAAGCTACCCACCGAGAGGGTCGAGGAGGCGATAGTGGCTAAACTCCCGGATCCAGCGACCCCGCTCCCTCGAGAGAAACCCCCTCCAAAGCCTAAACCTCCTACTAAGTGGGAGCAGTTCGCCAAGCTGAAAGGGATCCAGAAGAAGAAGAAGACCAACCTGGTTTGGGACGACACTGCGAAGGAGTGGAGGCGACGTTGGGGCTACAAAAGGGCCAACGATGACACCAAGGAGTGGCTGATCGAGGTCCCGGAGACTGCAGACCCTAATGAAGACCAGTTCGCCAAACGCGTCAAAGCCAAGAAGGAACGAGTGGCCAAGAACGAGCTGAACCGGCTGAGGAACATCGCCCGGGCGCAGAAGATTAAGGTACCCGGCGTGGGGCTGACCCCCGTGGCGCAGCAGTCTAAGGACGAGCTGGTCAGAGCTGCGAACGTGGCCAGGACCTCCACCGCCTCCGTGGGGAGGTTCCAGGACCGTTTGCCCAAAGAGAAACCCGCAAAGAACACAGGCAAGAAGAGAAATTTCGACCCGCTTATTGGAGACTTTTCATCTGAGAAACAGAGGCAGCTGGAGCTTCTGAAGATCATTGACAGCAAGAAGCCCAAGCTGGACATCACCAAGGCTGTCAACAAGCAGATGAGGGAGGAGGACCAGGAGGAGGCCGCGGCTAGGCACAAGAAGGGCTCCGGGAAGAAGGGAGGACGTAAGGGTAACGCACCCGGGAAGGGCAAGGGCAAGGGGGTGAGAGGGAAGGGGGGCAAGGCTGCAGGAGGCAAGAAACGGTCCAAACCTGGGAAGCGCTGAGACCTCCTGGGTGGGTCCTGCCTCCTCTCTTAGTGCCTTCAAAGCTTTGAACTGGACACATGATGACGCTGAGTCGCCTGTTGGTTTTGTTGCCTGAACATCAATTTAGTGTGTAAATACTGTTTAATATTGTTACAGGCTTGCAAATGAAACAAAGCACAGTGAACTGGTTCAAATAAAAGTCGGATGATTGTTTCCTTTCTTCTTGAATTTCTGAATGTGAACATGTTTACGATCATGAAAGGTCTTATTTGACTTCAAGCAGAACATTCTTAGGCGATATAAGAACTGCACAAGTTCAGTTTTAACAAAAATAACGAGACAGAATGCGAACTCTGACTATCGACTGACAAAACAACAATCTTGAATACGACATGTCAGGGTTCATTTAAAAAATGACTCCATCCAGGCTTTAAACTGACATAAAATGTTACATTTCATTGCGATTGTAATTTGCTTCAGAAAATACCAAATATTAAATGTGTAGTTCAATTAAAATAGATGGAGGAAATGTCTCTTTTGACTTATATTGATTTTCTTTGTCACATTTTCATTTTGTACCAAACCTGGTAGCTTGTTCCTGATTTTTAACATGGATTTCTACTTATGTTTGATGTCTAAACACATTTTAGGTGATGTTTGGGATATGAAAATTTTCCTCAAAAGGTATGAAAAAGTCACTGCGTTTTTTTGGTTTTTTTTTTTAGATAAACTTTATTGTCTTTCCCAACAGTGACAGAAATTCTCGGTAGTATGCGTGATTCGCACACATTTAAACGTGATAAAGGCGCAGTGTGGGTGGGTGATGCGTATGAATCCTGATTCGTTCCTTCTACGTAAAGATAGTCGTTATTTGAGGAAAAGAGTAATGAGAGGTGTACAAAATGAAAACAAAACATCTCTGGGGCCTGCAGGGTGGTGTTTACTCACTCTTTAACTCTCTCTTTTCATATAAACATCAGTCGATATCTGATCACATGATGTTTATTGTAATACGTTGGATCTGCAGACTGTCAATTTCTATAACTTTACCTGAGTTGTTTTGAACTCGCGTCAGTATTTTTGTCTTTTCCTTGAAGTCGGGACGCCAGCTCGCTTTTCTAATCGGCTTAGCTGAAGCTGTTTCGGTTATGTAAAAGTTTGGCCTCGGCGTCCAGACTGGAAACGCAACACTGAATTAGGAGGAGACTTATCGAATGGTTCGCGAAGCCTGAACACGCACCCAAAAATAGCTGTCGGTTATGTTTTCTCTTTGGTTTGTGGTTTGAAAGGAGTCCTCTCGCGTCCGCGTGGAGATGCGCAGGAGTAACGAGGCTGGAGATAATGAGGCTAATCAGTCGTCTCTTCCATTTACAGGAAGTTGTTGATCAGTTCACCCAGATAATCCGCAGACCTCTTATCCTGCTGACTCTGATGCTCATTACCAGCTAGGAAAAGTAAAAACATGAATTCATTTTGTGTTTATCCAAGTTTTCATGAATTCTAGTTTGTCTGTTTGAGTCATCTTTCCTGTAATTGATGGATGGTTTTTAATCACTGACAAACTCACAGCCAAGCTCCATCACAGCTGAGGGGATGTCGGGGGGGTCAATCGCCATCTGTTGAGCAGCCCCAAGCCCATTCATCTTTGTCCCCGTTCACCCAGACCACTGGAAAATAGGACACAGTCAATAACCCTAAATCAATCAAGCACTCCTGATGAGGCAGAATTATGATTCCGTGGCTTCTAAACTTCTCTGACATGTGACCAGATGGTCAAGGAACAAAAGGCGTGAGGATGAGCTGGTCAAGCACGATGTGAGAGGAGAATAGCTTTTTATTCCTTTAGAGCAAGGATTAAAAATAAAGACAGAAAGAGAAACAAATCCAAATTATTAGTGTAAAAATGCCACCTCTATTGACTTATGTGTGTCCTGCAGTGGGACGACCCAGCTCCAGCCAGCAGTGCTGCAGTGGATTAGTCAGCTGCATTTATTTTAAGGCTGTGCAGAGCGAGCGCAGGAGTCTCCGTCAGTGTGAAAGTGTCAGATCTTCGAGATGCAGCGAATCTACATGCACAGCAATGAACACTTTGAGGTCTTCACGACTGTCCTCGCCCCGCAAGGTGAGTGGAACGGTCTCTGCAGAGAAGACATGATTGTTATTGAGAGCAGGATGGCTTCCCAGTGGAGATGCTTCATAAATAATGGCTAGATCTCTCCCTGACGACTGGAAGACAGGCTTGTATGTGAGGATGTGCATATTTGGAGTAGTGACAAATCATAAAACTAACATTTCTGCTGATTCATCTCCTCCCTCGGTGGCTAACAGGGAGGTATCGATACAGGGCAGAGGCAGAAAAGGCAAGTTGATCCATCTCTTTCATTCTAAGAAGGAATTTTGCTTTGCTGTTCAGTCATATGATGTGAATCCTTCTTGATATTGACTGACATTGACGTTATATAAGGTCAATCAATTTCCCCTGGTTCCATTTTGTGATTAATTCTATTCTAAGTCCTCAAAAAAACAACAACCACGGAGCACATTTAGGAGGAAGAGATAATAGATCCAGATTTAGGCTTCTGTTTCACTGCACAGCAGCTAATCTCTTGACACATAATCTTGTCCATTCACTGTATCTGACCTGCAGCCTGCTACTGTTCCTCCAGCTTTTATCAACAATAGCAAAAAAAACAACCAACAACCTATAACTGTATTTACCGGTGAATCTGTTGAATTGAATTTGAACTGATGATTATAAGAGTAAACATGACTCCAAAGCTCCAGATGTAACTCTCCCTCTTTCCATTAGATGGTAGTGGTGCACAGCTACAAACCCCAATGGCCAGACGAGCTGGAGCTGTCTGCCGGTGATGTCATCCTGGTGCTGTCTAAACATGAGGAGGAGAGATGGTTTGGGCGGCTGCAGGGCAGCCAGCAGGGCTACTTCCCCGCCTCCTGTGTGATGGAGCTGGGCCAGGTTGGTGGGTCCAGTCTAACAGGATTCTACTGTAGCTGATTTGGCCATATCAGATAGAATGATGGGCTTCAACATATAACAAGCGAAGAATTTTTTTTTTTTTCAAAACAAATTGTGTGTCCTAAACTCATCTAAAAACCCTGTTCACTCAACATGTGAAGCAGAGGTTCCCGATGATGTCATATTTGAGGCTGTAAGGCCGCATTTACACTGAAACAGTTCTGATTTCTTCCCCCGTGTGTGATGGATGTAGCCTGGATTTGTATGATTCATCATGAGCAGGAAAAAAGGTTCACCGAATCTGATATTGTAGGCCACGCATGAAACTAAACCCAGCCAGGGGGGTGTGTGTGTGTGGAGAGGGTTGCTGCTCTGTAGAGGAAGATTGTAGTGAAACCTGATAATATTTGGATTTTTGCAAGAAGGAGCAGACAAATGCTTGTACTGTGGCGCAAATATTTCTTCCTGCATCCACCGGGTGGCGCTAAAGAACACATATTATGTTGACGTAAGTCAGGCAAATGGCTTCGAGATCGACAGATGGTCAAAAATATCAGATATAGGTGAAATGCTAAATTAAATGGGCATCAAGCCTTGCAGTGTAAATGTGGTCTGAGGACTGGCATTGTGGGACATGTAGTATCAAGGCCTTCAACAGCTCAGCCCAGGCTTTTTTGGGGGGCGGGGGATTTTATATCATCCAGAGAGCTACAATACAAATAAATGTTCTATGTCAATGTTGTGATTCTACTCAAGAGAGAAAAGGACTTGAACTTTTTTCTTAAGGTGAAAAAAGATCGAAACAAATGACCAGACTGCACAGGAGACAGTTTGTGGGTTATTTCAGGGCACCTGTGTTACCTCACACACACACACACACACACACACACACACACACACACACACACACACACACACACACACACACACACAAGCACACACACACACACACACAAGCACACACACACGCACGCACGCATGCTGCACAGAGAGGGAAATGACAAACACTCAATGCTTTCTCTTCACAGGAGAACCTGCCTCCTAAGGGTTTACGTCGGTGTGCCTCCTTGAGAGCTTGGGACAATGATGCGTGTCTGCGCAGTAAATGTGGAAGGTAAACTCCACACATCCCGCTCAACAAGTGCGCGCGCGCGCACACACACACACACACACACACACACACACACACACACACACACAGCAGCTGTTCTACAATCACCCCCCCAACACACATACACATCCCCCACACTCCATCCCACTGCTCTCCGCCCAGCACCCCTGAACAGGTGGCCCCTCTCTTCCTTCATTAGCTGACAAAGCACACTGATTGCTGAACCCCCCCCCCATACACACACACACACACACGCATACACACGCAAGGCAATTCCCTCTCACTGCATCTCATTAAGTCCAAAATGATTATGTAAAAGGATATGAAGATTTATGGGTGCACAATTAAAAGGTTGCATTTTTATGATGAATTTAAATTCATCAGGGCAGTTTATTTTACGGCCTGCCTCACACACACACACTCACACACACACACACACACACACACCACCGTACAGCTCTGTGCCTGTCTTGTCTGCTCGCGGTGGAATTTGGGTCATGAGGAATAAACAGCGCCTTTGTGTTTGTTATTTCCTCTTTGTCCCCCAGTGGACACATTCTGCAGGCACTGAGGAGGGGGAGTAAAGGAGGTGGAGCAGGAGGGGAAGTAGCGGACCTCGACGGAGGCCAGGGTGGGAACGAGGGCCCCATGTTGGCGAGGAGGCCCCAGATCCCTCTGCCTCAACCTGTGGCATCCCACCCACAGGCACAGAGATCCCCGGGCCTGCTCCACAGGATCTTGTCCAAGTGCCGGAAAAGGAGTGAATGCCAGGGAGCCACCAACGGGGCCTTTGAGGGCGACTAAGAGACCCCACACCCCTGTTCCAGGGGGGTGTGGAGTGGAGTTCATGTGAGGAAATGTTTAAATGAAGTCTTGAATATCCTGATTTTAGCTGCCACATCAAATATTCTCGACTTGGCTACATTTCCAAAAAAGATTAGTGATGTCACAAATGACATCAGAGAAGGGGCCAGAAAAGCAGCATGCCAAAAATTTTAAATATCAACAGATCTGAGCTATGATGGAGGAATCTATTGCCAGGCCTGTGCTTTTAGAAAATATGTACCAACATTCACTGCAGTGTGCAACTTTGAGATTGGTAACAGACATTGGTGGCTTTTGATTCACTAACACAAATAAGAATTGTGTGTGTATTTTGTTGCCGGTCATGTTTGTAAGCCACCTCATCTTGTGTGTATCTGTGTTTGCATATATTTGGCTGCAAGTTATGATTATTTTTATGATTATAAAAACCAGCAAACCCTTACTGGCTGTTTTATTTCAGTGAAAACATGCATCACTATATTACCTCATACTTCTTTTGAACACACTCCTTTTTTTTTAATGGGGGTGGGGGCTCCTTCAAGCGAAAGGAAGTGCAAAAGCCTCGCCAAAAAAGCCAGCGGATTGTGTTGGTTGCCCCGGACACACCAAAGCAGCTCATGCAGTCTTCAGTGGTGCCTCCCAACAGTGGGATCTCTAAAGGGTGGCCTGTGGATTACCTCCTTCCAGAACCCTAAACCTTGGCCTTGACCTCCGAGGGGAAATGCACCCCTCCTCTCCCTCCAGTTTGGTATAATCCTTTGTGGTAAAGGCTGGAGGAGGCAGTCACTCTGGGGCCAGCAGGGAGCACAGGGATGGTTATAAATTTTTCAAGGAGAATATCTGAGCCAGTCTTTCCACGGGGGCTCATCTCTCTAACTCTTACTTTCATGGCGAGGGGGAAGTAAAACCGACACCGAACAACATTCCTCGATTAAATATTCACCCTGTGTATAATGTTCTTTCACCTGTGACACTTTTAAATCTTACAGCTCCCAAGTCTTACCTCACACAGCACACACAAGTGGAAACAGTGACCTATATCAGGCGGAAAGGCCAGGGTCCAAATTTTACACATACACACATACACACACAGCTCATGGCTGCAGTCTCCCGCCTAAAGTGCGTTCTCCCTGCTGTGTTCTGCTGGGTGTCTTTGGGAGTGGTGGGGGGGGGGGGGGGGTGACAGGGTGCCTGCCAGATGACTGCTCTGTCAGCCCTATAATGGGCTGCCATCTGCTGTCTAGCATACACAAAGGCAAACAGTGTGTGCGTGAGCTTGTGTGCTTGCACGAGTGTGTTTGTGAGGAAGAAGGCAAGGAGCGATTCAGTGGGACGCCTGCAGGCTCTTGTTTATGTCCTCAAGAAAACACACTTAGCCTTATGTCCCCCTCACTGACCTGTGATATGGCGAGGACGAGGCCTGTGAAAGAGTGCTGCAGCAGTTAAGTATTTTGTAGCCCATCTTGGAGGTCAGCATCGCTGTGGCGAACAAGTTTACACATTTTGTTCTGCAAGATAATCTCCACAGATGAATGCCATTTAATGTCTTTAGAAGCATAGACTCAGTCGTTAGCAGTACAAAGCTAACGTTGTGTTCAGCACAAACTGAGCCAAAGATGCATGAATTCCATGTGACCACAACGAGCTTAGCCCTTCTTCTGTTGCCAGGGTGATTTGTAGTCTTAAACCACTACGGGCATTTTTTTTGAAGTACTTTGGAATTCACAAATGTAGAAATTACTGTCATGTTTTATTTTGTAGAGCAAAAAGTTAAACTAACTTATGCCAACTGACCTTATGTTGGGCATTTGACAGAAATTTTGACTATGAGACAGGGGAACGAGACATTCTGCTTTGCTGGGACTCATTTCTACACCACTTTAATACAGGTGGTGAGATGTGAAATAAATGTATTTTTACTACCATTTTTCAAGTACACGTATAAACACTATAAAGCACGTATCTACATGTCAATGTTGGATCCATACCGGAAGCACGCTGAGGAAGAGCTGCTGCCAATAACCAATTAAGAAGAAAAGTCTGTCTCTGACACCTTTCAACTCTCAGTGAGGGTCACACAAGAACAAAAGACCCTCTTGTAACTGCACTAGAGCCACGGCAGGCAGATTGATGAAGTGGACATGGCGTGTGTGTGCGGCGCCTGTGTGTTTATATGCACATTGTATGTATGCATGTGCACTGCTGCCCCCTCCCTAAGCACAAAGCAAGTCATCTTTGCCTCCCTCCATTTGGTGGGCAATTGAGTGAATGGGTCTGTAAAACCAACAGCCTCAAGGACAAAGGAGCCCTGGGGCATTAAGTCATGGGTGAGTGGGCCCCTTTAGGGCCAGCAGCTGACCCTGTGGAGAGGCCTCTTGTTCTGGCGGAGGGGGCTCATGTCTTCGGACCCCTGGCCAAGATGACAACATACACATACACACGACAGCAGATTAAACCACTTTATCAGTCCTCGATTCACCTGTCACACCCTCCTGAGGTCATGTGACCAAACAGTTATCGGTGGAGGATCTGATGCTTTTTTTTAATCTTATCTAATACTATCAATATAAGTTGAAGAATTTGTTTTTGGAAAGATGCGGAGATGCCTGCTGTCAGAAAATCACCAGAAATCTTTATCACATAGAAAACAGCATGTCATGTGAACTCACTTGTAGTGTTGGAGGAGAAAAGAACACTTCAAAAAATGTCATGCAGCAAATGCTTTTATTTTTCCAAATCAAGCACACAGTTTCAAAGACAGTTGGCAGGAGTTCTACGATACCATGGTTACGCTTTGACATCGCTACAGAACATTCAGTTTTACATGTGTCCAGCATTGTGTGTATTGCTCATGCGTAACTACAGTAGTATATTTATGTACTTAATTCCCTCAAAACCTATGATGTTACAAGTGTTAACACGTGTACTCGGGCTCGTAAATGGAATGTACAAACAGAACACATAACACAAATATATACAGATTAAACAGCCATGAATTTGAGCACTGATCTTCAGCTTCAGAGTTGCAAGCTCCTGATCTTTCTATGTGATCTCCCTGACAAGATTCCCTTCTTATTCTCACTCACATGCTTAATGCAGGATAATCCAGATTATAACTGGACTCCCTAATGCCAATAATACAAAGACCATTTATAGCTGTAGTGTTGCCTCATCAGGGATGAGAGAGTAGAATCAGCCCGACAACATGGAAGCACAGTGCAGTACAATTCTTCAGCATCACACCCACGTTAATGTTCTCGTGTCTAATAAAGAGTGAGCAGGTAGAGTGATATATCAGCAGGGTACAAGCTTGGTGCGACTTTCTTAAAAGCAAAACAAAACAAAAAAGGTATGAATTCTCCCGAGAGTTTAAATTGGTGATGCAGTTTCTTTTTAAACACTGTCAAATAATTGCAGTAGGATTATTTTCTTAAAAATTTGATGAAGAAAAATAGTAGAAAAAAAAGGGGAATGAAAAAATGGAGAAAAAACCAAAATAAAATACGGAATTTTAAAAAAATGAATGAATTAACAGGGGAGAAAAAAAACCTAAAAATGTGTCTGCACAGTCAAAGGAACAATTCAAGAAAAACAAAATGAATGAAGAAAATAAATGAAAAATAAAGGGCGAGTAAAAGAGGAATATCTTATGAATATACTTAATACTTCTTTTTTTGCTTTAACTTCCTGTATCAAATGATTAAAGTGGAAAAAACATTGAAGGCAGTTAAACACGTACCTCATTTACAGAAAAACGTTTCCTGTTATTTCTAAGTCTTCAAGTCTTTTCTGTCCATACACTAAATGTTAGAAATAACACATCAAAAGGATGAAATTCCAATGAATGAGGAAGTATTCATATCTTTTTTAGGAAAGTAGCATAAAGGGATTTAATCCCCATGCCATAAACATTTCTGCGTGCATGTTGCTTGCTACAAGCTTGTTGGGAGTCACACCTGCGGCCCCGTGCAGTGATCAGATTTCGATGACATATCTGATTGTAAAAGGTTGGCTGTGATTTTTTTTTTGCCCCGAGTCATCGCTGTTAAAAATGTTAGCTGCAAGTCCTTGCTGTAGTGTAATTAGGTACACAGTTTGGCAGCAGAGCGGGAGAAAAGTACATGTTAAAAATTAAGCAACATGGTCTTTATGTCAGCATTAATTTTGAAAAAAAAAAAAAAAACTGAGGGGAGGGGCATCCAACTAATACAAACACACACACACACACACACACACACACACAAATAAACAGAGCTACATCATAATAAACAATCATTTAGAATTAAATGAGTAAAAAGTGCAATTTGTCTATGATTAGAGGTCAGAGATGGCGTCCTGCTACCTAATAGAAGAAGAACACATCCTAAATGTTGGATATTATATATATATATATATATATATATATATATATATATATATATATATAAACACACATACACATACATATATGTGTATGTATATACACACATGTATTATACATATATACATATATATATGTGTAATAATATGTACATGTGTATATATTTATATGTATATATACATACATAGCTAAATAAAAGAACTAATGAATGATTATTTGCCTGGTCAGGAGAAAGAAATGTTAAATCAGTGGCAGTGAATGATTTTCTAACTGAAAGGTAGGCTGATCCTGATTTTGAAAAGACAATAAAATTCTTCAATAATTTCTCTTAAAATGCTTAAAAAACAAATAAATAAATTAGTAGACATTAAATAAATAAAACCTACATCCTTCACATGGAAAAGAAAATCCTCCTCAACCAAATGCCGATGATGATGTTGATGTGATATCTCACCATAGCGATGGTCACCTTTCATTTTTTAATTAACAGAGATTGAGACAAAGTTAGGGTCTTTTTTCTTTTTTTTTTTTTAGACTACAACGTTGTTTTTCCCCTTGAAAAAAAAAAAATCATGGTGTCCGATTTATATTAATATCTCAGCTTTAGAGCTGTTGGATAATAAATAAAAACAAAGATAAACATTAAAAGGTACCCTTCTGTGTTTGAGGTTCTTCTTAAAACATGTTCATCACAACAAAATACATTCAGCCGGTGGACACTCTGCCATCACAAGTGCTATCCAGTTTGCCCTTAATTCAAAACACTGCTTCTGCTTCAGCAGCAAAGTCAACTCAGTAGTGCAATACTGACAGCGTCCCTCCTTAAAAACATCACATCACCATGGTTACGCATGTTCAGCAATCTAACACTGCTGCATCTTTGTTCCTCTAATTTGAAAGATTATTAACGTGTTCGACGTGTTTCATGAACCCTTCAGTCCAATAAAATTTGGTATTTAAAAACACGGGTGCCAATAAAAAGCTACAGATTCTGCGAGGTTTTAGTTGGTAACAGCAACGGGGCAGTTTTGCAAAAAAAACCAAAAAAAAAGCAGAGGTTACACCATGAGTAGCATTATAAATCATAAAATGTTCTTGTCTTGTTATTTAAACAATATATTAGCAATATAAACTCAGAAGCAGCCACTGCTAGCAATAAACACTATTTCTACAGCCAACTGTGTGTGTAGGTTGCGGCGACAGAACAACTAGCCTTTACATCTGTGTACTAAAGGGTTTGTGTGTCTGTAAGGAAATACAGGTTGAAACTAACTGGGCAGTGACCTTGAGACCATGAGCAGCCGTGTCTGTTTGTGCATGTCCTTGGCAGTGCAGTTCTGCTTCTACATTAAAACACTTGACTGGATTGTCTCTTACAGGATTCAGTGGAGGTCGTGTTCCTGTTGCCTACGCAGCAAGGGAATGGTTTTATAGCACAAGGGTCCTCGAAGTGGGGCCAGATGACGGGTAAGGGTTCAGGTACTGGCGGGCCTGTTCTGTCATGATCAACTGGTCCTCCGTCTTTCCATAAACCACCGCTTCCCACTCGCTCACCTGCAGAGACCGACTGTTACCAACCGTCACATTTGCAGTTTCCTGCTTCAACAAGTTTGGTAGCCACGTACCGGTGCCGCAGCATGTTTTGGAGCTTTGTGGGAGGCATGAGGCTTCTTCACCTTGGGACTGGTGAAGCGGTGAGGATGTACCGGGACTAAAGAGGGCTCTTCCCTCCCTGTACTCAGAGGGCGGCTACTCTCTTCTTGCTCAGGGATGGAAATGCCCAGAGAGGAACTCCTCAGTAGACTTTCATCTGGGGTCTGCAACATGAAGTTCAGCCAATAGATTGCTTTTAAAGAAGAATAAGTTCTTTGTAACAAAAATGATGCTAATCCATTTTCGCATACCAGTGGTAGCTACTGAGTTAGGATAAGACTTCGTCGATTCCCTACATTAGTTATTTATGTGTCCACTCACTTCTGCGTTGTTGTGCTGCTCTTGTAAGACACTGAAGCAGTCTTTCCCCCAGGGGTCAAGCACAAGGGACTTGCGCACTTTTCTTGCTGGACCGTCCATCTGAAATAAAAAATACACAAATAATCATGAAAAGCAAACTTCCATCAAGTCTGAACAACAAGTAAATTTTGTGCATTCATAAGAGTTTGGTTGTGGAGATAATGGCACAAAGCAGATGCTAATATGCTAGTTTTCCAAGAGTCCACGTACAGTGTGTTTCCATACTCTGTAGTCGGGCTGAAAGTCTGTTCTGTTAAAGATGTCTGCTCCAGTCTCCTGCTTTAGAACTTCTCGAATGTCCTCTTCAAGAAAGGCTAAAGGTTGTGGCTGAAAAACAGAGAACTGTTTAATATACTTATAGGAAAATAAAAACGCATTAATATAAACACCAAAATCAGACACTTACCTCAATCCTAAGAGGCCCGTGCATTTTCTCCTGTGCAGCAAGGGCGTTTTTGAAGGGAGTTGGTGTCCTCGGGGTTGGAATCATGACGGTTTTACGGAATTTAGGTGTCCTGGAACTGACAAATAAAAGTGTTTACACACACTAAACTTTAAACAATCAGAGAATCCCCTCAGGTGAAGCAGTATTCTTGTATAATTTACCCATCGTTCTCTTTCTGGGACTTGGGTGTGGTTTCTCTCTGAAGCGGCGTATTAAGGAGACATTTTTGTCCACACACAGGAGTGGAGGTGAGGGCGGGGTTATCAAGGTTCAAATGTTCAGCCCCTAATATGTTGCAGAACTGGAGAGACAGACCGACAAGTCATAAAAATGATGAGGGTTGATGCGGGAAGAGAAGAAAATACGCTTTTCTGTGTTTATTTTACCCGTGATGGGGTGAAAGGCAGTGACTTTGTGGGCGTTTTCTTGGGTGAATTTGAGACGTTTTCTAAAAAGGAGGAGCAGGTCCTGTCACACAGTGGAGATGGTTCTCTATCTCGTTTTCTCCTCCTCCCAGTGGACGCCTGACTGGGTTTGGATGAATGGATGTTGGTCAGGGAGCTGACTGGACCCAGACTAACTGGAGTACAGTCCTTATCACAGTCAGCGATAGCGGTCGGAGTGTTGACTGTGAAGCTCATTGAACTGTCGCTCATTCTCTCTTGCAGGAGGGTGGTGTAGCCAGCCTGGTTGTGCCTGGGTGGAGTCGCTGCCTCTGACAAGTCGAAACTGGCCACGTCGCTCCATGACACAGGGTCCTGCAGAGCCATGCACATCTACAGTAGATCTTTAATACATTCACTACTAATTCAACAGATTTATATCCAGATATTTGTGCTCTGTTGTGTTCCTCCTGTTACTCACTGAGTCGATGAGCTCCATTGTCTCGGCAAACTCTGGAATGGTCTGCAGGGTGGAGAGCACTGTGCTTGCCTCAACAGCCAGGAACTTGCTGGGGGAGATGGGAAGTTGTGTTGGTGGTCCATGGGGGATCTCAGGGTCCCTCCAGGTCTGTCTTTCAACCTGCTCCTCCAGGCTGCTGCTACTCGTGGTTAGTGTGTCATCTGAAACGCTGTCAGTCCAGGCTGAGTACTGATCCAAGCTCTGAGGGGCAGCAGAGACAGAGAGTGAGACAGCACCGGTGTTAGAGTGTCTGAGATGATGGTATGCGAGAGGAAGAATTTATGAAATTTTGTCCGTTTTGAATTTTTCTGTCACTAGGAAAATGTGTAGCAGACACTCTGTATTAAAATGGGCAATTAGATCACAAGTGGACAATGATACAAGTGGTGGCACAAGTGTTGAGGGTGCCATAGATAAGATCAAATAAAACGAGACAAGATCAACAAAAATGACACGACATAGACATGAAGAAATATAAAAACAGAAACAGTGTACAAACAAACAAAAAAATCTAAAAAAAATGACGTTATGG
Organism: Aulostomus chinensis; assembly: GCF_037954235.1. Lineage (NCBI taxonomy): Eukaryota > Metazoa > Chordata > Actinopteri > Syngnathiformes > Aulostomidae > Aulostomus > Aulostomus chinensis. The sequence continues at coordinate 11,492,700 of NC_141340.1, read as the reverse complement.
TGCACATCTACACACATAGTTGTCTTCAAACTTCTTGTTAGCCAGCCCATGCTGAGCAAATCTGGTGCTTGACTACTTGGTGAAAGATTGACACAAATACTGTGCACTTGACACTGGCAGAAATAACATAGCCAGTAATAAAATCAGCTGATCTGCTAAACATCAACGTTACCACTTGTGATACAATTGACCAAGATACATTTTAAAGTCAAGTGTCAACAGGGTCCTTGTGTAAAAAAAAAATCAGTCAAATCCTGACCAGCCAATCTGACATTTTAAAGAATGAGATGAAGTGAATGAAATATGAAAATAGTGCAAATGAGAGAGAACAGGAGCAGGAGAGATAGAGGAGAGGTGCTGGTTCCAAAACAAACAGCTGGCTGAGCACAGCAATGTGAGGACTGGAGGGGATGGGAGAGTTTATGTCTTGAACGGTAGTGATAAGGGTAGATGGGGTGGGGGTGGGGTAATGTAGCATAGCTTCAGGCTTCAATCTTGAATGAGTAGCGAGATGGAAGCTAGTTACTATAGAAACACTACAGCAAATCAGGCTACAGGCACGCATACATGTGCGCCATTCGTGTTCTCGCATGGATACACTGCAAAAGGTCCATTGCAATAAGTCTTCAAATATTTTCCTTGAAGCAAGGAGTGAGTCAGCTGAAGAGAGTTCACAGGAAACATGTCTGTGTTATTAATCAAGAAAAATTATGGCTTAAAAATATCACCTGACTCATGAACTTTTGTAAGATTCAAACATCTGACTTTGGTTTGATTGCAAGACTTAATGCTAGGTTAAATTCATTCAAATGAACCTTTTTACAGTGTATGCAAGTTCCAAACACGCAGGCTATGCTGACTAATATTGCTAACACACATTCAAAGTGTGTTCTTACACATGGACCTCTGCACTGCATTTGTCGCTGGACTTCATTCTCTGCTGACATAAGCAGCAGCTCAAGCTCCTTAATTCTTTGCTCTCTGTCAGGATCATCCAGGCAGGATGGCTGAAATAAACAAACAACGCCAGGGAGGAGAAGTCGAGAGGACGGGAGGAAAGGAAGAAGTTAGGAAAAAACAGGAGAAAATGACAAAAAAAACCCACACACACACACAACAGATTCACATATAAAATACTGGATTTATCCTCTTATATTTGTTATTGAAAGTTAGGTGAAAACAACAGGACGTTCAAGTGTTGATTTGAAGTCCAGAGTTAGCGATCACAAGGTTAACAACAGAAAGTTCAGGAAATAGAGAATTCGCGCATCAGCAGGACACCAAGACTCACTGGTGTGAAGCCTGAAGTATCAGGGAGACTATCCATCAGATGTCTGCTAAGAGGATCAAAACTAAATCCTGCCATCTGAAACAGAGAATCACAAAAATCAGCAAAGGGAACATATCAAATAATCACATGATCCGGTGTGAAGTCCAGAGAGAGAAAATAGACCTGGTTGGATCCAGTCATGGGCAGGGGGCTCTGGTCACAGCGCTGTGGCTCTGTTGGCATTCGCGGGCACTGTGAGTGATGGCGCCTCTTCGCTCCGGGGTGAGATGAAGTGAATGACTTGCAGCCATCTTGGAGGTAGCCCTCGTGCTCTACTTTTCTCCTCATGGTTGAGTTCCAGTGGTTCTTAATGGAGTTGTCGGTCCTTCAAGGATTAATGCAGAATATAAATTAAATAATCTTCACCTTGACTTTTTTTAGGCTGTCAGATTTCCCACCTAGAATTTAGAAAATGGATGGATGTGTCAAAACTAGTATTTTCTGTTTCAACTGCAAATACCCACAATGCATTGCCTCAGAGGCTACACAGTTGTTGTATTGATGGCAGGTGACGCTCTTCACTGTCCAACTGTTATTATATACCGTTATCAATTTCTGAAAATATTTCAGTTGATAAAGCAACCATGGAGATATTATGTGGCCATTATATCCATATAATTTGGTATAATATTGCTGAACATCTGTCAAGCTAGCTCGGGGGAGGAAAAACAAACAAACTGGGTATTTTCCAATATTAAAACCCAAATAACAAAAAATAAATTAATTAAGAGGGACAAGACAAATACAGCCAGTGCAACAATACATATTTTTTATGGCAATATTATGGCAGTACATTGTTCCTAAAGTTTGAGAATGTAGCTGGCAGTATTTTAATAGGATGTAGGAACTGATTATCCAACAATCATCCCTGCTTTTGAGGTGCAGAAATCATTTTTAGCAAGTGTAAGGAAGTAGCAAGTACATGTGTCTGATATTATGTTACCGTCCAGGAAGAAGCTTGGAGATCTCTGCCCAGCGGTTGCCCAGTCGCTTGTGGGCCTCATAGATGATTTGATCTTCCTCCTGAGTCCATGAAGACTTCTTAACTTCTGGGTTAAGGTGGTTATGCCACCTTTCACGGCACTGCTTCCCAATCCTCCCCTGAAGGTGCTTCGCAATCACCGACCAGCGTTTGGGGCCATACTTGTGCACGAGGTCAATAACCTGCACAAACACCATCAGTAGAGTCATTGTTCCTGAAATATCATCCAAATACACACACTTTTCCGTATACTTATAACATTCCGTCATTTATTGCAACTTTAAGTGAAACTCAATTGGACTTATTCCAATCAGAAGCTTGCCTGAAGAGACTAAATGCAGCGCTTTCTTTGTTTCTCATTGACAGCCAACAGCTGCACCACCAGTAGAAAGCTGCAGAGCTTTTTTGGCTGCCTCTGTCAAAGCTGAAAAATGTTGTGACGTTGTCATTGGCAACCGAGTGAATTGATAGGTCTGTGTTAGTGATATGATGCCAAGATTTTGAGAGATGCACCTTCCTGACAGTGCTGATCCATTTAAGGCAGGGATTGTTCATCTGAGAGCTAGGGTTGAGAAGAAGGGCTTGGCTTGAAACCGTTAACTTGTTAGTCTGTGTTTTACTAGGGATGATGTAGTGGAGCACTTACTTTGCAAAAAAGAAAAAAAAAGAAAGAAAGAAAGCAAAGAATGTTTTGGCGGGAATAAACTTGTGCAGCTCTGTTTGTCTGGGTGTAAAAGATACATTGCATACTGTGGCCTCAAGACTCCCCACAGCTTCCCTCTGTCGCTGCTATCACTTACCTATGTTGTCATCCATCTCTAAAGACAAAACAGGAAACTCCCAGCTCCTCTTACCTTTTGATCCTCCTCTTTTGTCCAGGGTCCTTTCACCAGCTCTGGGTTCAGCACCTTCTGCCAGCGGTGCTGACACTGGCCATCTGTCCTCCCCTGCAACAGACACACAACCTCATTACCACACACATCTCATTAGGCAGAATACTCTTAACACACCAACCATCCCCCCCCCCCCTTTTTCCTGTTTTCTTACACAATGCAGACACATTCCATTATAAACTTACTGGAAAATAGTTTGCTATTGATTTCCAGGAGTCAGTGCCATGTTGCTCTACAAGCTTTTTCAGCTTGTCATCCTTAAAACAGCGAGAAGTGGCAATGTTAGACAATTAAACAGAGAATGAAGACAACAAAACAGCAAGGGAACTTTATACATTTGTATCAGCACAATGCTTAGTTTGTTTCATGAGTGATTAAGCGTCCTGCATAAGCTTACCTCATCACGGGACCATTTCACTTTGCAAAGGGTCTTTTTGTCTTTGCTCTTCTCTTTAGTGTCTGGGTCTGTTGAGTGTAGCTCTTCGTCCTCATCATTGCTAAAAAAAACACGTGGCAAATTTGTATAAAGGAAGTGCTTGGAAAAAAAAAATCTTCATAGGGTTAAAGACTGTAAGCAGAAATAGTAACATGAATATTGTATGACTGGGGTCTGTGCCCAACAAACATATGTCATCAGAATATGACTTGCAGGCCCTAAAGCCCCACAATGCTTCGGACTCAAAACATTGCTGTGATCTGGCTATTGCACTTGGCTGAACTGTAATTTTGATAAAATTTCAAATAATTGTGCAGCCCTACTTGCCAGTATACACCAACACAAAATTCTTCTCTTCTGACACAAGATGTTGGCTACCGCTCTACTTCTGTGTTCCCATAATAGTCGCTGCTGGGCAACACTGTCTTTGTAGTAGTGATGAAGACTTTCAATAAGAGGGGAGAAATTAAGTTTTATGATCACACTAAAACGCACTAACACAGGGAGGGAAACACTGCTTTCTGCAGGCATTAAATCAGAATGTGGATGAAAGGTCTTCTTCACTGAGCAGCATAGGGTTTGGCACTGCCTGATTCCCTCACTGGAGCAAAAGGATGTGTGGAAGTGAGTCTGGACTTGTGGCAATGAAGGAGGGGCATAAGGGGCCTCAAGGAAAGGGGCGATCCCAGTCGATCAACAGGCTCTTTCACCTCCAGAGGTGTGTGAGAGTGTGTGATGAAGTAGGCGGTGAGCTGGGGTGTGGTCAAGGGAATAGCAAAGCGCTAACGGTCCAGTTGTTCAAAAATTTTCAAAAAAACAAGCAGACTTATATAACCTCACCACATTTGAATGCATTATTTAACCACTCACTTTAAAATAATACTGACATGCAAAATGAACTTTTTCATCCTACAGCCAAATTGTCCATTTTTGACCAACCACTCAATGAATAACCACTTGGGTTTTCTAGGTCATGAGTGAAGCTCCTCCACCATCCATTTCTGTATTTTAGCCAGCATTTAGTTGGTTGATACAATATGATATTACAATCATTTTCAAAAGTTTTAAAAGAGAAAGTGAACATTGCTGCTGTAAAAGCAGTAGCCCTAAATGTAGCAAGCATTCATTCTTAGTGTCCATTCATTAGTTGAATTTCTGCAATCAGAAACAATAGCAAGATATTATAAGATGCAGTTTATCTGTCCCCAAAAAGACCCTAGCATCTCTCTCCAGATGTCAACACAAGAACGTCCAGTTGATGAGGACGATAAATCAGTTAACTCAAGCTGGAATAACATCTTCAAAGTTTTATGTGATCATAAGTATTAGACAAATTATATTATCATTTTGATTTTTTAAAAATTAATTTGTTACATTGTTCTGCAACATGTTTGAAAATGTTTGGTAACACCAAGTCCTGTCTTCATATTTGCTTGTTTTGTCCAGCCAAGTGTTTAATTACCAGTGGTTTATTATGGCTCTCCTCTTGATAAGTGACTGACATGATGAATCAGTTATTCATAATACGATGACCAACCCTTCGTTTCATGGTTTTGGCCTGTATGCTGCACGAAATACTCATTTAGTAACATCTGTAAGATCAATATCTGTTAGTATTTTGAACTTGTATTTTAAATGTATCAGTAAGAACAAAAATGGTATAATTCATCATTGTTTTTTTTTTGTCCCAGGAAAGACAGATATATAAAAAAGCTTGACAGATCAGCAGACTCACCTGCCTGCTTTGTTTTTTCTGTTTAATAGGTACATGTAATGAATTAAATTATCAGACTTGAAGGGGTCTACGGGTGGGAAAGGGAGGGAAGAATTATTCACTGGGCTATATTCAGTTTATTGTTGTTTTGTTCATATTAAGGGTGGTTATTGTTAATTTTTCTAATATACTGGTAGCAGTCTGATGGCTATTTATTGGCCTAATTTTGTTTAAGTCTCTTCTTTGTTCATTGCTAACGATGAAGGAACAACAACAAATTTATGATTTATGGACTCTCCCATTTTTTGGTAACTTTCTGAAATTTACAACTTTTAGATGTATTTACTATTTATAAAATGTGAATGTCATATGAACTTATTCTTACACAGATAAAATGACATTGTAAACATCAGCTACCAGTCAGTCAGTTGAAAAAAAAATATCATGCATCTTTAAAAAAAAACAATGTTTAGAAAAGTAATATTTTCAATGATGTTGCCATTACATAACCCCCCCCCCACACACACACACACACACACACACGGCAATAATTTATGCAGGCTACATTGTTCAGACTACATGTTGAAGATAGATTTCATGTTACAGACTCCTGGTTGGGTCAGTAAACATCATCAGGACACTTATCTATGCTGCTACATCAGGGGATGTAATGATGTCACTGACCTGACTACATTAATTGGGGTCAGAGGTCAGGGTCTCCATCATAAAAAGACTTGAAACTGCACTTTCTTGGGATCTCGCATTTGCACACCCGCCAAGTTCGAAGGGAAGAGCTAATGAGCTAATATTGTTCAAATTTTACACTGGTATTCAGCCAAATATGAGAGGTGTGTTATTGACCATCAGTTATCATACAGTTGAAGTGAATTTACTTTCATTTAGCCACCAGTCATAAACGATACGCTGGACCTTGTAACAGGTGCACGAAAAATCCATCGTGAAAAATAAAAGCATAGTCAAACACAACGTATGGGGTCTGTGCGTTCATATTTATCGCTAAGGAGAGTAATTGACCAATTCTGGAGTAATTCAGATAAAGATGCAAAGAAACACAAATGAAAGTGAAAGATAACAAATTGGATAATGAAACAGCATTGCATGTAAACTACTGCCACTCACCTGCGGGACTTCACATTGTCCATGACAACCGGTAGGATGAAACCTTTTCAACAACGAACAGATATTTTGCAGATCTCTCAAATTCCACATTAATAGATGTTTATCCATAGAAGTCGCTGTCAGTCGTTTTCTGTAAGACGCAGCAGCACCCAGCTAGTATCATTAGCTAACTAGTCAGCTAAGGTAATGTACGCTTCATAATATCAATATCTCTCCGCAAAAGCCGTATTTATTGTAGATAACATCCTTCCAAATGAAGTGTCACTGTGTCCTCTTCTTGACTTCACCAATAAATGAAACTATCATGACCTAAAAGCAGATATTACGCTGAAAAGACCACAATAATGCTTTCTTTACTCGCAGCTTGTCCACGTCTATCTCACTTCCATTTGGCATTATGGTTTTTGTCCAGCCCGCCGATTCTCGCGCCCACCCCTCTGCGCAGGCGGCCTCGCCTCTGATTGGTCAGAAATAGGGCCGTGACAAGAAGAGTCAATACTTGATGATGATAGGTCAGAAATGACGGGCGGCTCTTGTGTGATTGGTTTAGAATGGGGGATAGTTTAGTTTGATTGGCGGAGAACTTGAGGAGGCGGAATTAACAAGGACGACTGTACTGTCACTTTTGAAGCAGAATGGTTCTTTTATGCAGCCTGTGGGGGCTCAAAATGGGGTGTGGGGAACCTTTAGGGGCCCTTCAGGGGGTTTCCAGTCAAGAAATTAATTTCAGTGGTGGGATGAGCCACTGTGTTTCAGCATCTCCGTTTTTATCGTTCTGCATGAGCAGCAATTTCGTGTTAATTTTGAGGTGCATTTTTTTTAAGCTGACGGCAGCATAAGTATGAGCATTCCTGTTTTCTTTTGGTGGTGCGCCTCTTGTGATTTTGCTTCATAATATAAGGTGAATGAACAGCAATTCAAAAGTGGCGCTGTCTTGCAAGACATTATGTCAGTGATTCACACAGTAACTGAGGGAAGGACATAATACAAAATATCTATAGAAAACTAGCATAAATACATATTTTCTTTGGCTTCTATCGGTCGTATTTGCTCACCCAGAGTGCAAACTGCATCAGCTTTAAACTGTGTTTTGCTGACACCTTGTGGACAAGACCTGAACTTCACTGTTGCATTGAAAGTTACTATTTCCCTCTGTTTTAAAAATATATTATATTCCACCCAAACTGTATACATGACACAACGCCTTTTAGTTATCATAGCAAGGCTGTGCATATCACCTACAGTCCGACAGGTTTTTGTAATGCACCAGGTGTAATAAGTCTGTACTGAACTCGTCTATTCATTTAATTCTTTTGTTTGGATAAAATTAATAAAATTTGAATTTAAAATAAAACTTAATAAAATATTCATACCTTTATAAACATATATTTCTTCATGAAGCAATGAACATGTAATTCATGTGTTACTATTAGATTTGTGCCATGACATTAACAATTTCATTCATAGAACTGATTTTTCTTTTTTTGGTCTTTGACAACTATCATTTTTCATTTACTCCATGATTCTCATGCAGTCATAGTCTTAGCAAGTCAGACGTGCGTGTTTATTTCGGATCCTGCCTTCTGCCTGTAGGTGACACTATTTTGTTTGACTTCAAATCGTGTATCGGTTCTTGACTCGTCTGCATCTGTATGAAGTTCCCTAGCAAATCAAAAGCTACCCGGAAATTAGTAAATGAAAAAATAAATCGTTACATCCTTGAATCCTGACACGTGAGGAAAAATACAATTATTGGTCACAGAAATAATTTTGTGTTGTTTGAAAAAAAAATATCAACAAAGACTATGAGCCTCTTGTGTACTCTGTGTCTGTTACTACTCCACCGTGTAGCGTCTGCGATATTTCTTGGCTTCTTCCTTGTGTAAAGTTCCTCACACCAACTCATACAGAGGACTACTTTTACTGTTTCTTAGCATTATTTTGAAAGGGTGTAGCGGGATTCGAGTTGCTGCTGTAGACTAGCTTGATACGATCCTCACCGCGAGGTCCCGTGACTAATTTCATCGGAACTTTCTACGGTTGAGAAAGACTGATGTTTCCTGCTTCTCTCACTGTACCGACGCTTACAGGTAGCAAGAAAACACACTTTCATTTTGAAGCTTTGGGGGCTTTTTCTTAAATAAAAAGACACGGATGTGAAGTTAATTGACAGTGTAAGAGGCGTAGAGCGAATTATCCCCAGCGGAACCACCAAAATAGACGACCACAGCATCAAAACAATGTAAGGTACGTGATGTTCATTTAACACGGACGCCAGAGTTTTGCTAACGTTTCACCGGCTAGCTACTTGGTGATGTTGCTCCTATCTTTGTATGTGTTGTATGTGTTGTAAGTAACATAATGTTTTATATGAAGAGTGTGTGCTCTTACGTAACATTAACTTTTTTTTTCTGTTCGAACCTCAGATGAGGCTAACGGCAAATATAGTCATCGAATACGGCTGTTTAGCTGTGATAACGCACAATATGAATCTTTTCTAAAGAAGGAGGCGTTTACAGCCCCTCAAAGGTATTATTTCGTGTTTTGTTTTATGTGTGTGTCCTTCCTGTGACTCATTTTCTCTTCCTCTGGAGGAGATATAACCCTATTACTGTAATACACATGGTTCCTAAAAGTTACAGTACACATGCTGACCTATCATATTGCTCAGTCATTATAAATGAGGTGCATCACCATCTCTGTGTATTTGAACTTATGTGTCAAGTCATAGTAGATGTCAAAATGTCACCTCAGATGTGCTGTGACCATACACAACCCAGTAAACAGTCAGTTGTAGGATTCTTTTCCTGTTCATCCCTCTCATCACTGTCTTTCCCTTTTTGTTCTCTTCTGTAATGTTTCATATGTTATGTTCATAACTGCATATTTGAAGTTTTGTGCCAGTTGACAAGGGTCAAGCTGGCTTCTAGGTGTTAACAGGTGGTTAGGAAAAACCCCCCTTTTCTCCTTTTCAACTGTTCATTTTTGTCCGTTGTGCATGTAATGTTCTAGCATGTTAAAAAAAAATTACGTTGTTCCTTATCTTTGCTTTTCCAACATGTGACATGATTGTTTTGCAATAGGAAAAACATGCAGGAATTGAACAGCTTGGAGGCACAAGATGTTTATTTTCTACAGTTCACAACAGAGGTTCAGCTTCATCTTTATAATGCTGCCAGAGTGACGTTGATTTGTAGGCCTAAAGTAACAACAATGTATTGCCCAAAGAACAATACAGAGAAAAAAAATGATGACCACACTAAAACAATACAAAACACAAAAGTTAAAAGGCAGACGACACTTAAACAATACAAAGTTGATGTCAGACATTTTTTCGAACAATACCATACCAGTTAGAAGTGGGTGGGGATGGAGTGAAATGCAAATTCGGACTCAGTAAAGATTAATTTTCTGGGCCTCCATCTCTAATTCAGACGCCCTTTTAAGGCGAGTTGGCACCTAAGACTGTCTGGACAGTTAAACTAGGACCTGGTCCAGATGCTGAGATGGGCTGCACATGCAGTAGAGGAGTTGATGGAGTTCTTCCCCCCGCCTTACTCCTCTGCAGCTGCCCTTCCTCTGTTTGAAGGAGATGTGTCTGAACTAAGATGGTCTGTAGTTATGACATTTTTAGCAGTGACCGACTATAAATCATTGTTGTTGTCAATTGTTAAATTGTTCATTACCAAAGTTGATAAAAAAATTTATATCGGACATTTTTCTCAGTGATGCGCTGTAAAAGCAGGTGTTTGTGTGAATATATTCTCAGCATGACCTCTTTGCTTTCCCTGAATGCTTGCCTGATTGAGCTTTCTGCCAGTCTAGGATAACTTCTGCTTTGTTGTCTTGTTAAAAGTGCTTGTCACGCTCGACACACAAGTACAGAAAAAAACATGTTCAACATCCTCCTCGGAAATCCACAGGCAAGGATGTGTGTGTGTTTGAGTGTCTGAGCTAGGCAGGAAGAATTCTATTTTTGATTCCCTGCGCTAGTCAAGCATGTTTGCGCCTGTCAGCACTGGTTAATTCACGTTGTGGCATGAATGAAAGGAATTCTTATACGTAAGTTTATGATAGTCTGATTTCTCATCTGTTTTCGACCCTTTGAATGAAGCACCTGATCATATCTGTCAGTGGGTGTGATGATCAGCAGCATTCCATATGGAGGAGTAGCTGTGTCAGCTAAAAATGTGACGTTGTAATAGGTGATTTCCTCCTCAAACGCAAGTATTCTGTGGAATGTTAAAGAGCGGGTCCTACCCAGCGACACACTGAGTCTGTTAGACGTGGAAAGAGGCGCAGCTCAGGGAAGTAGCCTGCCGCCGGTTTTATGTTGTCAGCCACATTTACACAGAGTCACACCACTACATGAGGCCAACTGGGGGTTGGAGCCAAATAGTAACTTCTGTTTGTAGTATATTTTCAATATGTTGTAAATCCATTTTTAAAGTGTAGCAATTATATTTGTCATCCGTTCTTTTATTTTTCACGCAAAATGTGAAACATTCACATTTCCTGATATTCATGAGCCTGAAATCAGCAAACATTTGATGTTTTTATCTTAAAAAAGACTGAGCCTATTCATCAAAGATGAAAATTAACGGCCTTTAATTTTCTTTCGGTCAAATGAAGCTCCTGACCCACCAGAGTGGCTGGTAGTTAAGGCAAACTGGCTGCAGAAATGTGGTATTTGTGGGTTGTTGGTCTGTATTTCTCTCAATAAAAACTGTTTTCATGATCTAGTTTTAACAAGAACTTGAAAGAAATGAGAAACATTATCATTTTGTAACTTTTTGAAATCTGCTTACTTTTTCTTTTTCTCTGGTGAATTCCTTTATGCTTTTGACTGTTTATTGGACAACACTTGACATTCCTAGATGTCAATTTGGGCACTTAGAAATGGGCGTTTTCTGACAATTATAGAGATTAAGAGATTATGACAAGTACTTAAAGTGAAAGTAAAGGATTAAGCAAAAGTGAAAGATGATTTGAAACAAACCAGAAGATTGAAGGGTTAGAGATGAAGAGGCCATGAAGGTCCCTCTGACTGCACACGCATTTTAAAGAGGACCGACTCTTTGGCTGCTCCCTCAACCCCGACGTGAGCAGAATCTTGAAGGTATTCACTTCACGATCGGCACACACAGACGGAGAGAGCTGACCAAAAGCAGGTTATTCTGTGTGCCTGCGTGCGTGCCTGTGTATGTGTGTGTGTGTGTGGTGAACAAACAAGGGTGAAAGTAACAACGGCTGTGGAGGAGAAAACAGCTAAACAAACTTGACTGACCTCACTAACATCAAACAATGAGCACAGTCAGATCACCAAACAAAGAACTTTGTTGTGAAGGAAGCAGGCGTGACATAACCGTGTGGAAGGAAAAGAGATATGCTTCTATAGATTTTTACCCGACACAAAAGTGTCTGAGTGTGCCTCCATCATCTTTAGTAAGATGTTTGAATTGCTTATAGATGCCAAGTGATGGAGTCTATTACAGGTCAGTAATCAGCTCAATCAGTTCCCTCTGAAGATTGTGGGGAATTACAACTCCAGGGACATTATTCTTTACCTGTTGTGTAACTCCAGCTTCAAAGACCCCTGCAAAGTTATATAAAATTCCACTGGCTGGAACAAGCAAGAATGTCACAGAGCCAGAGAGCTTTTGTGTGTGTGTGTGTGTGTGTGTGTGTGTGTGTGTGTGTGTGTTACAAACTGTCAGTTCAGCTCCAGAAATATTTACGCATGGATAGATATAGATATTATAGTAACACAACAAGGTCAAGAGAGTTAAGGAAGGTATGTGTGTCATTTACAAGTAACAAAGTTGTTCCTAGTCTGATGAGAAGGACGTTAGGATGTTCATGCTCAAGGAAGGAGTGAGTTAACTGGCCTGGCTGGGGGAGGGAGCCCACCGGCCTGCTGTCATGTTGCAGCTCACTGACCCTCCTGTTCCTCCTTTGTAGACTCAATATCTAGAAAACTTCTGAAAAGCCTCGTAGCAATGAAGTTTCACTAGCTGTATGACTGAGTGATCCGTTCTTTCTCATGTGCCGCAGGATGACAATGGGCCAGTTGTACACTTGATATCTTAACCCAGGAGGAGCCACTAATTCAAGACCTTACACCTTTGAATGCCAGCAGCAGCCAAGATGGAGGAGCAGCCCAGTCTCCCCAATGTCAGCATACCCTGCCACAACGAGCAGAGGGACAAGAAAAAGCGTTACACTGTATGTGAAATACTTGTTGATTTGACAGTACTTGATATGATTAATTCTATCTGGGATGTCCAAAGTGTGGGGTTAAGAAATATTATTGATATGAAATAATATGATCTCTTTTCAGGTTTATAAGGTGATAGTCAATGTTGGACAGCAGGAGTGGTTTGTCTTCAGGCGATACGCAGAGTTTGATAAACTTTACAGCACAGTGAGTAGTGGGAGTTTTGCTTTTACAACATGTGGGAAACCAACATATCAAAAGAACATACCAACATTTGGGGAAATAAGCTTTTTTGTCAGACCTCTCCAGACCCAAACAAGAGGACTGATACCCTTCTCTCCCCTGTATGTATTGGTTAGCTGAGACCCACAGACACAGTCTTGCCGCTAGTTAGCTTAGCACAGTGAATGGTAGTGGATGGGATGTGTTAGCATATTCAGTCAAAGGTCATCAAATACATTTCTCTCCAAAATGTCTTTACACCTAAATTAATGTATAAACTAGAGTTGAGTATAACATTTGCTATGAAATAACAAATCGTTAAATTTCCAAGACTTTGTAATTTTAGCATCACACACAAAACTTTCCTTACTTGGCGCTGAGAATTCATGCAGCACCTCCAACAATTGCTTCTACTAATTATGGCCGACTTGTTTTGAGGATGAGATCCTGAGCCTTGTCTATTTGAACCAGAGCTCAGAGAAATGGAACCTCCAGTTTTTCAAATGTGAGCGGGCATGATGGAGGCATGCTAACCTGCTCCTCTGCTGTCACTCGGATGAAAAAAAGTCAATTTCCCAAATGTTGGTGTGATCCTTTAACATAATTGTACCTCATGTTCATGACATATTGATTAAAATGTATAAGTAAACAAAGGCATTCTCTACCCTTTCCATTTGCCTCTCTGTTCATATCTCGTATCCCAGTTAAGGAAACAGTTTCCGTCCATGAACCTGAAAATTCCTGCCAAGAGGATATTTGGGGACAACTTTGAACCTGGTAAGTGTTCACACTGGGCTCGTTTGAGGTCTTGAGATGCGAATCGTCTTCAGTATTCGTATGCATGTGTGTGATAGAGTTCATCAAGCAAAGAAGAGCAGGCCTTCACGAGTTTATCAAGCGCATTGTCTCTCATCCCCAGCTCTGCAACCAGTAAGCTTTTAAGTTCACATTTTAAGACCGCATTCTGTTTCATTTTAAGATACCAGTAGATGAGCCGTGCTCCACACTTGATATGATGGAAATAACTGACTACTAACGCTGCTACACTACTCTTAACACGTTTGCTTGGGTTCTACGTTACAGTCCAGATGTGAGGGCCTTTCTTTTGATGGACAAAATGCAAAACTTTTCCGATGCCTCTGAGGATGAAGATGACAGAGTGAGTAACTGAAAAATCCAGTTTAGGTGAATCGACTTTGTTTCTTTATGTGCTGCTAAACACGAATAATTATTTGTGTGAAGTTGGCAACCTCTTTTAGTCATCTTTAGTTTACTGCAACACCTCAGATGCTGTAACACTCATCATACTATTTCTCTTCTATTTTCTCTCTCTCTCTCGTTTGCCCTCTTTTAATATCCCAGTGCTTCGTGCTTAGTCCAAACAGATTAAAAAAAAAAAAAAAAAAAAAAAGAAGATCGCACCCAAGAAGCTGTCACATCCAAGCAGCTAATCTTGGTAATGTTTTCTCTGCCCTTTAACAGAACAATTCTACATCCAGAAACATTAACCTGGGCCCCTCTGGGAATCCACAGTATGTTCCACCACTATACGTTTTTAATCATATCTTATATTTTAACACAAAATTGACTCTGGCTGTCTTTATTTTCTATTTCTTATTTTATTCATATCTAGATTAATGCTTTGTCATTTTTTTTTAATTATTATCATTTTAGTGCCAAGCCTACAGACTTTGACTTTTTAAAGGTCATTGGAAAGGGAAGTTTTGGGAAGGTATGTGAACAACAGCAAACTGGACAGTACAGTTGCTCTCTGTTTTTCTTCTACTAAGAATTTATATAATTTATTACCATTATGAGAAATAAATAATCCATTTAGATATGGAGTGGTGTTATTTAAGAACTCGAGCTTCGGTTCTCTTTAGTTTCATGACATAAAATGCTTCATAAATCAGCTTTGTAGGATTATGTCAACTGAAAGCCCCGAGTTTTTGTTCCATATGTGTTGACCTTTCCATGTAGGAAGTGAGAATCAAATTAGAAATCACAGTGGTTGCACTGTTGCTGCAATATTTCTCATGTTAACTTTTCCTTGTGATGCAGGTTTTCCTAGCCAAAAGGAAACATGATGCTAAGTATTATGCAGTAAAGGTCCTACAGAAAAAGGTCATTCTCAATAGAAAAGAGGTAAATTACGATTTAAATTAGACTCTTAAAACCGAATATACCAGATAAACATCCTTTTTGATTTGCATTACTAAATCACCCCTTCTTCAAATCAGCAAAAACACATCATGGCAGAGCGCAACGTGCTGCTGAAGAATGTCAAACATCCATTCCTGGTGGGCCTTCATTATTCGTTTCAGACAACAGACAAGTTATATTTTGTCTTGGACTTCATCAACGGAGGAGAAGTGAGTTATTTCAGGTTTATGAATAATGCGATTGTGCAGAAACGACCCACAAGGCCAAGAACAGCTGATAATACTAATACAGGAAATTAATAAGTGAGTAAGAGAATTCCTCAAAGCTGCACTGTGGCTCATAAACAAACCAAATGCCATGTGTTGAATTCTTATCAGAGATCACACTATTACTCTGAATAAAGAACAACTCTGAGTGTTACTTCCTGTGTGGGCCTCCTTCAAGTGTGATCAGGCTTTTTTAAAGCTACCATGTGAGAGTGACTAATACAATCTGTAGACAAGTAAATCTGCCACATACACATGACTAAAAAGAAAAGCAACACAGATTTTTCATCTCCACGAATCAAAACCTGCTTAAAGATCAGCAGTAGTACTACAAAATGTGTTATTGAAGATTTTTCCATCCTGCACATTAAAAAAAAAAAAAAAAAATCAGATGAGCATATTTATTTCTCCATAAATTTATGATGTTTAAATGCATCCGAGTAATCCAGTGGTTTGTTTTCATTTC
This sequence comes from Aulostomus chinensis, assembly GCF_037954235.1. Lineage (NCBI taxonomy): Eukaryota > Metazoa > Chordata > Actinopteri > Syngnathiformes > Aulostomidae > Aulostomus > Aulostomus chinensis. Next base: position 11,476,871 of record NC_141340.1, on the reverse strand, counting down.
AGCTTTTCTTCCACCTTCAAAGAGAGCGGACCTTTCCAGAGCCCAGAGCTAAATTCTACATCGCTGAAATGGCGAGCGCCCTGGGTTACCTGCACTCTCTCAACATTGTTTACAGGTAAACATCAACGTTCAGCCACATCCTGTAACCATTGCGCGAACAATCAGGCCCTTTTTTCATGCAGCAATTTGAGGGGCTAGGAAATGTTGGAATGAGGCTCAAATTTTTCTCCTCAATCTTGCTCTGCACGTTTTAAAACAATTGTTGCTTTTTATGAGAACAAGTTAAAGTAGTTCAATGGATGTCATCGAGGAAACATCATCCTCATTTATACTTTTATAATGTCTCAAGTTCTCCCTGAGTTTGTACACATTGCTGTTTTGAAAAGGCTATAAAACAGTTTCCTTTAAATGTGGTCATGTGAAGCTGAAGTGCAGAACATTTAACTGGTTAGATATTGCAGCTAGTAAGATGACTAAATCCCACATTAGTGGCAAAAAGTTTAAGTATCTAAACTCAGCTAACTTCAGCATGTTCTCGGCGATGCAGGCTGGCTTCACTTACATGACAATGACTTTTAATAAATAAACTAAACAAATGTTCATGCTTTACAGAGACTTGAAGCCAGAAAATATTCTTCTTGACCATGAGGTGAGTATTCATGCACACACCGTTTTCAGGTCAGAAATTTACAGTAATGTGAACGATGGAATATATTCTATGAGTGTATGACTTTTATTTTCCTTTTTCGGGCCTTTGCGTTGCATTGTGTAACACATACTGACGTGACAGTGTGTTGATTCTAAGACAGCTGTGTGATCAATTAATAGTTGTGAGGAATATAAATAGGCAGCCATGTGTAATGTCGATGCGTTTCAACAACAATGGTGGTATTGTTAGAGCAAGTTGCCAATTTAAAAAGGAAGCCATGCGCTCACCTATTTTGGGGAGAGGTCTCCTGCTCTCCCCCACCTGTGGGCACATTTCTTTACTCATGGTTGAGGTCATTTTTACTCCCAGAGTTCCAAACAAATTGTTGATGACTTGAGTCACTTACTTGGCTCTCAACATATTTGATTTTCTTTCTGGCATCAAAGAAAATAGCTCTTCTCCTCCACTCATCCTTTTCACTTCCATGTTCAGGAAAACGTACACTTTATATTTATTTCCTCTCTGTTGCCACGTCTAAGAAAAAACTAATAAGCACCAACTGCGGTTTGTAAGGAAACAAGCCTTTTGGGGTGTATTAACCTTAGTTTTGGGCTGTTTGTGGGCTTGTGCATGTGAAAACAATTAAGCAATACATGGGCATGCATGATGTCATAAATCTGACATCTGTCTTTGTGTTAACACCGTTTTCGACGGGTCCCACACGACTCAGCATATATTTGTTGCACAATATAACAGTGCAGAGTTATAATGCCTAAAGACAGATGATAGCTTTCTCACATAAGACACGCAGAGTCAAAATGTAATTTTTCCCCCACCAGGGAATAACAGTGCCATGGACAGTTTTAGCTGATCAGAATGCATGTGATTGGATTAGGTCTTACTAATGATTTCCCTGGCTAGCCTGGCAGAAAGTGAGCCACCATGAATGGGAGTGAACGGGCTACGCTGCAGCCAACATTCCAGTGCAACAATAGAATCCTCAGTCTGCAGGGATAATGAATTGCTTGTACAGCGCATGCTGTCAAAAAAACGTCCTTGTGTCCTCTCTTTTAAGGGCCATATCATTTTGACGGATTTTGGACTGTGCAAGGAAGGCATCTCCCAGACAGACACCACCTCTACATTTTGTGGAACACCCGAGGTATGGTGTGATGGAGCTGGAAACTTGATTTTCGTCACTAATTGTGTGAGCCATCAAAGTATCACCTTTAGTGTCAAAAAGTGGTAAATATTAACAGGACTTTTGAGTTCAGTGTTGGAAGTGTTAATGGATCTTTCCTGGGGCCAAAGTGCTGTATGAGTCAGACTTTCCAGGAGCTTTCATGAACATTAATAGTAGTTAATATTCCTTTAGTTGGTCTATTGTAATGTTGCTGTTGTTCCATCTAGTACTTGGCTCCAGAGGTCCTCAGGAAGCAGCCATATGATAACACTGTGGACTGGTGGTGTCTCGGCTCAGTGCTTTATGAAATGCTCTTTGGCCTGGTGAGTTTTTATTTAGATCCCCTGTTTCCTTCAATAGACCAGATTTAAACATATTCTTAATTGGTTACAAAAGTGATAGGAATGCTTTTGTCATATTCACCACGTATTTTTCTTGTCCTAGCCACCATTTTACAGCAGGGACACACACGAAATGTATGACAACATCCTCCATAAGCCACTGGCGATGCGTCCTGGTGCATCCAGCACAGCCTGGTCTCTCCTCCAAGGTCTCCTGGAGAAAGACGGCACACACAGGCTGGGGTCAAGGGATGACTTTGTGAGTCTTAACCATGATATTGGGCTCCCTCTAGTGGACCCTCTATGTATATCATGACACTTGAGCAAAAAAAAAAAAAAATACACAAAATGAAACTTCTGAATGCTTTGAAAAATAAATCATTTTTGAAATAAGTTTAAAAGAGCATTCAGTATTTTTTACTAATTTGGTATGAATTCAAAATTATTGAACAAATTGTTTTTTTCCAGAATGAGATCAAAGCACACAACTTTTTCTCCTCTATCAACTGGGATGACCTCGAACAGAAGAAGATACAGCCCCCCTTCACACCTCATGTGGTAAATAGTTTGTCTTTCCAAGTAATCAGAGAACAGCTGTGCTTTGTTTTCAGCTTTTAAATAGAAAATCTATCCAAAAAAAGTGTCGTGCATAATTATATGCCATTTGATTTTCATTTGCTACATGAATTAAGTGAATATTGATCCCATGTTCTTTTTACAGAGCTCTTTCTGCGATATCTCCAACTTTGATCCTGAGTTTACAGATGAGATGGTCCCCAACTCCATCTGTTGGTCTCAAGATCATTCGATAGTTAACGCCAGTGTCATGGAGGCGGATGATGCCTTTGTGGGTTTCTCTTATGCCCCGCCATCAGATGACTCTTTCCTATGAAATATTTCCAACAAGATTTTGAATTGCCTTCACATTCATCCATCATTACTTCTTTTGACTAAAGGGAAGAAATTCATTCCATGTTAAGAACTTGTTCTATGAAGCCAAAGCAAGCAGCTGAGATGACACAGCACTAAAAACAGATGATGTTTGGAAAAAATATGACAGAAAATCTTTATTTTTTACCAATTTGTATTTATATAGATATATATATAGATATATATATAGATATACATAAAAGATAATATTTTAAGAAATATGGACATCCATTGTCTATTAATGATATGTCTGGTGGTTTCTAAAATGAGCCTTTATAAAGCCTTAAAATTTTCCCTTCAGTGAAATTAAACTTTTCTGAGAAACTTGAACAGTTCACTGTACTTAAAAAGGACTCTCATTTAACTGTCAGATGTATGTGTGTTTGACCATGTAATTACTGTAAAACAAACCCTAATATATCCATGGTTACTAAGCTGGAAATAGGGATTACTTGACGGACCACTGAATAAAGCATTTTGGTTTATAGGTCACATTTAGACAAAAAACCTTTTCAGTTTGTCTCTACAAATACTGATTGAATTGTATTTTGTTTTTTATTGGATTGTACATTTTTGTTATACGCTTTTCTTTAACTCAAGTATTATACTTAATGTCAGAAATTAGACAGCCACAATGTTTTGTTTATTGGGCAATAAAATAGGCTTATACTCCTGCACAGTAATAAAAAAAGAAAATCATGAAAAGTGGTGTGTGTTTGTTGCTATATAATGCTGCAATAGGAAATAAGCAGTGGCATTGCCAGAGTTTAAACAATATTTTGATAATACCTTCAGGATATTATGTATTTATGGCATAAAAAGTAAAAGCTGTTGTTTTTTTTATATACAACATAATTCATTTAATATTGTAAAAATTGGAGAAGATGAAATTTTTATTTTATTAGGATTTATTTGAATATTTTTCATTTGGAAAATAATTCAGAATATTTTTTATGAAATGATATGACAGGATAATTTCTAAAACAATAAAGGTTCTTGATTATTGAGTACAGTATTTGCATACATTTCCTTATAACATTTCTAGCCACCCCTTGATCCCGCGGGTGGCCCAGGTTTTGTTTCCATGGTGACAGACTAGCATACAGCATCAACATAAGCTAGCTAGTGTATGTACAGTCTAACGTTAGCTAAGGAGCTCATGAGCGCTACTGAGAGGAAATGGCAGACATTTTTTCATTAAAAGAGTCCATTCTCATCTACCTAGACCGAAGTGGTGCCCTTCAGAAACTTGTCGAGGACTGCAAACAATTCAACGGTACCATGAGTTTGTTTCGAAGAAGCACAATCCTCCGGCTGAAGTCACACTTTGTAAACTTTATGAAAGCCCAGTTTAACTCTACTGAGAGGCACGCGCTCCTTCTTTTCAGAACCCCAACACAACGTGGCCGTGTACAGGTTTTGTATCAACGTGAATCCCTCAGACGTGATAGAGATGGATCCAGAATTGGGTGACTGTGTATTACATGACCCCTTGACAGCAACAGCGTTGTTTCAGTCTGTAAGTGACGTGTGTGTGTGTGTGTATGGAGAGAGAGAGAGAGAGAGAGTGTGTGTAAATTTGTACTGTAACATTTGCCACATTTCCCTAATTCGCTTTTCAGGTTTGCTTTGTGGCCATAAAGACACTTTCTCTTGTGGAAAAAATACACACAGCGAATCAGGTTTGTGTAAACTGAGGCTATTTCCAATTTATTGAACCTTTTCCCAGCAGCCATACTGACAGGTGCATTCTGACAACTAGAGGTCGATGTCATTAGAACAGGATCATTATTAGTTGGATAACCTGTGTTTACCTTGATGCTTGGCAAAATGGCTCCTGTGAGAAAGGTCCAGTCAATATCCTTAAGTGCATGCACGAGTGCATGCACCTAACTGAACCTGGATTATCAACTCTGTTCAGGAATAATGTCTTATCTGTTGTTGTTTTTTTCCTTTTTAGGTGAATGTAATTTTAAAGCTGACACACCTGCCTCCATTCCCCAATTACACATTGGACCTTTGTAGTTTTCCGCGAGGATATGGCTCCATGAGGCCTGTCCTCATGGAAGGCTTAGTCACTGCAATGACGAGGGTCACTAAATACACTCAGGGGGCCCGCTTCCTCTGCATTGATGATGACTGCCCTTGCTCTACAGGTACTGCAGGGAAGGCATTCACTTTCAGACTTAGCCAGTGGTTCTATGAGTGCATATAACATGTTAAATATTGAGCTTATTAGATATCCCTAATGCTTGCCTCAGGATTCCATCATATCCGGGTCCATGCGCCCGGTGCCACAGAGTCAGCTACCATGAGGAACGACTTCATCTGCATGCTCTGCAGCTCCCCACTGAAAGAAGATGTGAAGTTCAGAGTTTTAGGAGGTGAGGAGAAAGTGTCTGAAGTCTGACTTAATTGAAATGAATGACTGGGCTCAAGAGGTTTACAGCAAAAAGTGTAATTTGTGTTTGTGTGTCTTTGTGGAGACAGACAAACAGCTGGTGGAGCTGATCCACATCGGAGCACTTGATGCTCTCAGAGCCTGCCAGCAAAGCTCTCTCAGATATCAATCAGTCACATTATTTCTCAGAGGTAGGTGTACAGCATCACTCTAAGACAAGTCTAAACCCTTGTTCTATTAGTATGTCCCTGATGACAGTATGAATTGGCCAGAAGGTTGAGTGATTTAAATTGAAGATGTCCCAATCAAGTTTTTCTGATCAGACGTTTAAAATTTGTTATCTGTTAATACTGAGTCCTGATCCGATACTTGTATTTTCCTGGTTAATGCAGTTGCACAAGGCCACTTTACATTACTGTTTATTTAATCAATCTAATATTTATGCCTTGTAAATGAAAAAGTCTACGTTAAGAAAAAAAAAGTATTTTCAAGAATAAATACGGGATCTTTCTGTGTGAGTCTGCATGTTCTCCCTGTTCCTGTGTGGGTTCTCTCTGGTACTCCAGCTTCCTCCCACAGTCCAAAGACATCAAGAGGGGACGAGGCTGATTGATACTCTAAATTGACTGTAGGTGTGACTGTGAGTGTGAATGGTTGTCTGTCTCTATGTGTTGGCCCTGTGATGGACTGGTGACCTGTCCAGGGTGAACCCCGCCTCTCGCCTGAAGGTTGAAGGCTGCTGGGATAGACTCTAACTTAAATGTATTTAACTGCCACCATTTGAAGCCACATAATTGAGACATTTAGACATGTATTGCAACACGTCAAAAATGACAACACCACCACCTCTCATCCTTTGTCTCAATCAGAACTTGAATCAGTTTGTTTTTCTTGCCATCTTTGAATGTATTTTGCCTGCTGCAAACACAAGAAGAACTTATTGCTTTACTCTGTTTTCTCTGTGAGATCCACACAGGCCAGACAACAGCTCACTTGCTTAGCACAGTGAATCATGGATGAGCAGGTTTGCATACATCCGCCAAGTGCAATCAAGTAGGAGATTAGTGAATTGTTTCTGGACAAATCAAAATGCAAAGCCTTATTTGGCAACCTTCAACACATGTATGCTGACACTTTCCATGCTGTAACATTCAGTGTGCTAAGCTAAGCAGGTGGTCTCTAGCTGGAGAAAGCAATTATCTTTTCTTCTTTTTTTTTGGCTCTGGGGATGAGGGCAAATTAGTGTTTCCTAAAATGTTGTTGTGTTCTTTTAAGATTTGCTTAGGAGCCCTTGAACATTTGGGACCAGCCGATGGGACTAAGAGGGCTCAGTCCTGGGGCATTTGTTGTGTACAGCATAGAAATCAGTGCTTTTTTGGGTCAAATGGTTCTATTGTCATTTGTAAGTCAAAGGGCATTCTGTGAATTAAAACCCTATATATTGAAGCGGGTTTTGTTTGTTTGCAAAATGTTATTCTCATCCGTTATATTCACTCCTTGGCCTGAATAATGTTCTTTTAATGGCTTGTATTTACACACAGTCAGATGCATCTGGGCTTGTCATTAATATTCTCCGGCTTTCTAAATGAGGCTCACTTTAAAACACAAACTTAGCAGAGAAAATTCAAATAAATACATTTTTGTGCAGTGAGCTACACTGTGTGCCTCATGGTGGGATATTAAGTGTTTCTGTCCCCTCTAATAACATTGTCCAGCCAGTGCCCCCGAGAGTTTAGCAAAACTCAGCACCAGGATTAACATATTCTGTTGACCCAGTCTTGGGCAGGAATTTAATACTCCAGGTTCCCGTTACTAAACATATATGTTAATAAGTGCAGGGAACACTCATTAGTCGACTCTGCGACTCACACACAGAGAAATCTTTGTTCTGAGGGCCTTGCTCTGTTTCTCTTGGCAGCCATTTGTAGGTGGCATGCATGTTTCTTCAATAATCACCAGGCAATGGAGGGCAGCTCTTTTGAGTGTTATTGCTTTGTTTGTCTTCTTCACACAGATGAGGTTTGTAACTCGATGAGAATTGGTGGACTCTACAGGGTGCTGGGCATACCTGCGCATGTGCACCAGTGGCCAAATATTACCTGGAGTGTTGAGGCAAATAGCATCCAACCATGGGAGCCAGAGTGTAAGGGAACATGTTAAATCCTCTCTCAGATTGAGATAAAGCCCAACTACAGGCTTACTAATAGTTACAGTGGGGATCGAAAGTTTGGGCACCCCAGGTAAACATTTGTATTATTGTGCATAAAGAAGCCAAGGAAAGATGGAAACATCTCCAAAAGGCATTCAATTACAGATGAGACATTCTTATAATATGTCAAAAAAAGTTAGGTTTTATTTCCATCATTTACACTTTCAAAATAACAGAAAACAAAATAATGGCATTGCAAAAGTTTGGGCACCCTGCAGAGTTAATACCTTGTACTGCCCCCTTTGGCAAGTATCACAGCTTGTAAACACTTTTTGTAGTCAGCCAAGAGTCTTTCAATTCTTGTTTGAGATATCTTCGCCCATTCTCCCTTACAAAAAAGTCTTCCAGTTCTTTGAGATTTCCGGGCTGTCTGTCACGCACTGCTCTTTTAAGGTCTATCCATAGATTTTCAATTATGTTGAGGTCAGGAGACTGAGAAGGCCATGGCAGAACCTTCAGTTTACACCTCTTGATGTAATCCATTGTGGATTTTGAGGTGTGTTTAGGATCATTATCCATTTGTAGAAGCCATCCTCTCTTCAGCTTCAGCTTTTTTGCAGATGGCATCAAGTTAGCATCCAAAATTGGCTGAAATTTAATTGAATCCATTTTTCCTTAAACTCGTGAAATGTTCCCTGTGCCACTGGCTGCAATACAACCGCAAAGCATGATTGATCCACCCCCATGCTTAACAGTTGGACAGAGGTTCTTTTCATTAATCTGTGCCCTTTCTTCTCCAAACGTACCTTTGCTCATTCCGGCCAAAAAGTTCTTTTTTAACCTCATCGGTTACAGAACTTGTTTCCAAAATGCATCAGGCTTGTCTATATGTTCATTTGCAAACTTCAAACACTGATTTTTGTGGTGAGGATGTAGAAGAGGTTTTCTTCTGATGACTCTTCCATGAAGACCATATTTGTACAAGTATCTCTTTATAGTGGAATAGTGTACCACAATTCCAGTGTCTGCTAGATCTTTCTGGACGGATCGTGCAGTCAAACTTGGGTTTTGACTTGCTTTTCTCACAATCCTGCGAGCTGTTCTGTCAGATATTTTTCTTGGTCTTCCAGATCTTGCTTTAACTTCCACTGTTCCTGATGACTGCCATTTCTTAATTGCATTCTGAACAGAGGATTACGTTCACGTTCAATGTTCTAGACTACTGGTTAGCACGCATGGTGCTGATTGTTGGGGCAAGGACAGGTGAGTCTGGGCATTTAAAACCTTTGAGATTGACATCACCTGGTCTTTCCAAACGATGATTGTGAACAATCCATGGCACTGTCAGCTCTCAGCTTTCCAAAGGGGGCAGTACAAGGTATTAACTCTGCAGGGTGCCCAAACTTTTGCAATGCCATTATTTTGTTTTCTGTTATTTTGAAAGTGTAAATGATGGAAATAAAATCTTTTTTTTTTTTTTTTTACATACTATAAGAATGTCTCATTTGTAATTGAATGCCTTTTGGAGATGTTTCCATCTTTCCTTGGCTTCTTTATGCACAATAATACAAGTGTTTACCTGGGGTGCCCAAACTTTCAATCCCCACTGTAAAGAAACCTGCTGACTTTTTGGGAAGCATGCTCATTTGTTGTCCAACCCAGGGCCAGACAAGATGATTGATACCCTTCTCTCCTCAGAAGGTGCAGCAGGATACTGAGACCCAAAAATGACAAGCTGACCACTTGTTAGCTTAGTGCAATGAAGTAGTGAGTAGGAAGTGTTTGTGTACCTCCATCAAAAGTCACCAAGTACTCTTTTCTACAAATTAGCCTTGTATACATTAAAAGAGCTACATTTGTCATTAAATAACAATTTTAAATTGAGATTTATTGTAATTTTAGAATCAGATACATAGCCCGCTCTTCTCTCCTGACTGGGTGCGGTAGTTTGAAGCAGCTTCTCATGGCCACAATTTTTAAGAGAGGATGATTACTTCTGGATAAATCTAAATCCTCAGCCTTATCTCTTTGAAGTAGTATACAAATAGGAGGAACTGCAGGTTTTGGAATCTAAGCGGACAAGATAGACGTATGCTAACCTACCCATCCACTACCATTCATTGCACTAAGCTAACATGCAATCAGCCAGTCAGTATGGATCAGCTGCCCTATGTAGCACAGAGGAGAGAAAGATATCTGTCTTCTTGTCTGGTACTGGGGAGTATGGCTTATTAGCATATTTTCTAAAAGGTTTACCCTTTAACAATAACCCTTGACATAGTACACTCTCATCATCATTTTCATTTTGTATTCTGCATATAAAAAATCTACCATGTTTCAAACTTCTGCCTACAGATCCTCATAAAATCAGCTCCAACTTCCAGGAGCTGTTGAAGACCACTGCTGGTTCTCCCTGGAGGTTCTCTGCCATTGTTGCTCACTGTTTCGGCTTGGACATCGCTCCTCCTGGCCTCTTCAACACCTTAAAGCTGGGCTTGTTGCTCAGCTTGGTGCAATCCAGAGAGGATACAAAAAACACTTTTCACAGTTTGGATGTCCTTGTCGTTACCACTGACACTCTCATAGTAGACAGGTAAAATGATCGTGATTACCCGGTGGACATGTTTGATAGTAGGGAGCTTTGTCTATTTTGAATGGATTATATATCTGAACCCAGATCAGAAAATACTGCCTGTTTGTGTTCCAGACTCTTGACGTACAGCTTGAGCTTGGCATGTCGTGGAGTCAGGCATCAGGCCTCAGGAGAAATGTTTGCCTCTCTGTCCCGGGACGAGCATGGTGCAGGCACTGCTAATATCCATGCTGGCTCCGCCTTGTTGGCCTCTGGAGGTGTTTGCATGCTGGGAGATTTGAGCTATTACAAAAGGGACAAACTAGACGCCATTCAGTCAGGTAGCATACCAGACAGGTTTGGATGAATTACTTCATAGTGTATAAATAACTCATAATTTCTGCCAGCTAGAATGTTGATTTGCTTCCCTCTGTCAGTTCTGGAGAGCCGCACAGTGTCTGTGTTCATCCCAGGGAAGAAGTATGGTGAGGATGTGGATCAGCAGCTGTCCTTCCCTGTCCCTTGCAGCTTCTGGGCCCAAACAAATTCTGCTGGTAGCTATCAGCGGTCTGGAAGGGCAGATAATGCTGTGCTTGGAACAGCAGTGAGTTCTGTCTCAACATTGTGGGCGACTACTTTTGTACAGGCCACTTAAAATGTGATCTGGATGGATAGAATGTTAAATATGTAAGGAATCAGAACATACAGTAACAGAAATGTCCTTGTCTCATCAAGAAAAGAAGAAATAGACAAATAATTTGTAACACTCCAGTGCAGTAGAACCCTTGAGAATAATCATGTCTTCTCTTTTGAAAGGAGGACAATGAACATAAATACTTTAGATCTCTAGACTACACACTCTTAAACCACTCTTCTTCATGAGCAGGAAATGGGTCCTGTGCCAATCCAACTGGCTGATACTTTTGGCCTGCTTATTCAATGTCGGGATAATGCAGGAGAGCAGGCCTTGCTAGCCCAAACTGTCCACACCCTCCAGCAGGCGGTACAGCTCGGAAAACCCCTCTACCCCTCCTGTGTGGACTTCTCAACCCAGGACTACAAGGAGGTTAGCAAATATATTCCGCGTTAACAGCTCTGACCTGTAATTGCACCTTCGGTACTAAATCCTGTCTTCTAGCTTGTAGCCCATGCACAAAGGCTGCAAGTGGAGCTTAGTCCTGGAGCACAGAGGATGATCCATGGTTACTACATGGCCAGCCGCAGGGTTCGATCACAGAGTCAGGGAATCAAGATGTCTGTGGCGTCAGTCAAACTGTTGTAAGTCATCAATAGTTTAAATCAGGGGTGGGCAATCATGTGCCATGGAGCCACAGAATAGTGTTAATCAGTGGAATCACCTGTTAAAGTGTTTGGTTGGAAGGAAAACCTGCATGCACACGGCCCTCCATGGCACATGATTGCCCACTCCTGGTTTAAATGTTACAGTCTCTGTGACCCAGGACTTTGAGCTAATATCACAGTAGTCCACCAGATGGCGCCATGGAAACCTGTGCCCTCAGATGACTATTTCTCATCTATTTGACAAATGTTTATAAATCTTTTTAAGTGTGGTGTCACATTTTATGTGCAACCAAATTTATGAAAATAAATGTTTGTGTAAGAGCGTTGACAAAAGTTCCTTTAAACTTTCAGTCTCCTTCCCGCAATTTTGCCGATATTTCATCTTGCGAATAAAAAAAGGATCTACTGTTCTGGCAGTGATCCCTTTCATGTTTGTCACAGGATCTCTTTAGCTGAGGCCCACTGCAAGTTGTGCCTCAGAGCAAGAGTGCTGGAGGAAGACGCCGTGATTGCAGTGCTCCTTTGTGAAAACTCTGTCACTCTCAAACACGGTAAGCTTTAAATCACAGCCCCCTCCTTCTCTGCAAATACATTAATTCAATGAATAAGAAATCAGTTTATATCAGTTACATAATTTACATGCAATTAAATGCAATTGTCTATAATACATCTACTGCTGCATATGAAACACCTGAGAAATGTTAAGTCTAGTTAAGGACTACTTAATCATTTGTGGGTTTTAATAGAGTAAAAACAGCTTCATGCTTTCAGAGGAAATTTTTCATGACCATTACCTAAACCTTACTGTAATAGTTTTGTTTTGTTTTCTGATGGATGCCCCCCTCTTCCCACAGGGGCATCTGCCCTCATTATTCCACCTGATGCAATATTTCCCTGTGAACTGAGTGATGTAAAGGACTTGCTCAGGAGAGATGCAGCCCTGGATGAACTTCACCAGAACATCCTCCGCTTCATCTATGCCTATGCACCAGGAGCAGATGCTTACATCACGGAGCAGTAGATGCATGGATATGCTTCAAACACAGGTAAGCAGCACAGTCCTGACCCTACATCCCCTTAGCTCAATGAGTGTCTTCAGTTCGTGGGCTGGTAAACCTGTATTAAACAGCATATTTTAAACACATTTGGTGATAGTTGGATGACAGAAAAACTTAAATTCACAAAGATATGCAGGGTCACATTTACACAAAATTAGTTTATTATGAAAAGTTGTATATTTCCATGTGGAGAATTTCCATCACACTAATCTGGCAGATGGTGGCCCGGCACATCTAGCAACACTGTAAAAGATAACACACTGGGATCAATCTCATACTATTAACCTTCAATAATAAGTGATGACATCATACATGTTGATCAAGACACGTACTGTTTAAGTGCAGCTCCTCCCCTCATGGCCAGGTTAATCAGTCTTCCTTAAAAAAAACAAAAAACAACCAGGAATCAGTTTGTATGACAATACGGTGATTTGAAGAGATTCTACAACTCCGACGTAAATTCAGTTAGTCACAATCTCAGCAGCCCATTATGGTCTGATGGGTAAACGGCGAAAAGTGAACTCATCATTACTACTCTGAGATTAATGCCATCAAGTGAGCAGGCCAGTTGGGATGACAAACACTTCACTTACTGCGATCAGATGATGCCAGTACCACTTGTTCCTGCTGCTTCCGCTCATCTGTAGATCCAAAGGAAATAGACTCACTTTAAACCTCCGTCGGTAGGGTTACAAACAAATCAAGACAATTCCCGTCAACATGAGAATCCTTTGTGTCGCTCATTGGCAGATCTACAGCTGGCAATTCAGTAGTCACAATCTCACCACTCAGGTGTCTGATGGGTAAACGGCGAAAAGGTGAACTCATCACTACTCCAGCAGCAAGACTTGCCTGTGTTTACAACTAATAAATGGATCCAAAAGTCTGAGATCAGACAAGCATTCCTGAGCCTTCCAGACAAAACCACAGATAGGAAATCATTTTAACTTGCTTGAAATTGTAGCCAAACTTTAACAGGTTGAGGTGGCAAAAAAATTGATAACTTTACACCTTGATAGTTTATTGATCTGAGACCACTGCAAACAAAGTTTAAGTTTAACCTTGATTCTTATCTCCATAACCTTCCATCACCCCAAAAAGAGTTTAACTGCTCAGGTACACACGAAAGTGAAAAACTCACCTACACTGACCAGCACAAGATGACAACTGGAGCTTTCCCAATGAGCACTGGACAACATGTGGAGCTGATGGAGGAAAAAGGACACAGTGAGATTCTTTTAATCTTGCATGCTATTACATAATTGTTAACGAGTACTTCTCAATGTTACGCTGGTGATTCAGTTGGTCACAGTTTCACCACCTTTTTGTCTGATGGGTAAACGGCAAAAATGTAAACTCATCACTATTCCAGCGACGGCAAAACTATAAGAGCACAACCAAAGAGACAAAGCACTCACCATCAGGTCCACACGTCGAAGACACGGCAGCCATAGTTTATAGCCACGCCCTCACATCTGAAATGAAGCAGAAAACTGAGTACACCTCCACCACTTAGCATAACTTTAGTATCAAAGTGATCCTGCAATTATGTGATTCATTGATAATATTAACAGGACAATGACGAGACCTACTGTTCCTCCATTGTAGTGTTCCAATATAGGATCAGTTTGATCACTTGGTAGCTCAGGCAGCTCCAGAGGTCCATCATCTGTCAGGCTCTACCGGTCACACCTCATTGTGTGTACAGGCTGCTGTTGGAGTTGGCCATCTTCATTGGCACTGCTGGAAAAAAAGACCATTTTCACTAAAATGCATCTAAAAATGCAGGTAAACTTGCTCTTGCTCTGTACTGTCATTTACACTTTCCCCAAATCTTTCAGCCAATTATTTGTGATCTATTGATTTTTGGCTGGTATGAATAAGATGTACTGACGGAAAAGCCAATATGGTGAGGACATTTGACTGATCACCAAAAGGTCAGAGAGTACAATCTAACACAGCTTGGGAGCACGACTGGCATAGCAGGGCTGAGGACGGGTTCAACAGCAGGTCACGACCTCTGCCATGGCCTTACGTCCTCGGAGGGGAGCATGGAGCCTCTTCCCAGTTAAATAATGGGAGAGGGCAAGTCCCTGATCAGCGACTCTTGTGCTAACCCCTGGACAAAACCACACATGATCAGTGCTGAAAGAAACCCAATGACACCGAGGGTGTTTCTACCCTTTCAACTGTCTGCAGGAATGATTTATTGCGTCACCTTAGGGATAAGAAGTGTCTTTAGAGACGTTCAGCAAAGAAACCTGTGCGTCACATTATTATACTACATTGAACTTGGATTGTTTTCTTCAAGATTAGCTCGAGGAGTTTGTTGACAAAGCTCATTAATATGCATTTGAATTCACACGCAAATTTCATTCATGGCAAATACTTGCTACAATACTGTAAAGACCTGACACCACGTTCTTACTAAATCTCAGGTGAATCAATTAGTAGTACAGTGCACGACTTCGTCACCGATCACATACACACATACATATATACATATATATATATATATATATATATATAATAAATCTGGATAGGATTCAAGTTGTGAGCAGCGCTCCCTCTCCCACGTGGCCCGGATGCTAACTGTAAGCTAGCGTGCTATGACCAAGCTCCCAGAGCTAATGTGAAGTTAGCTCTGGGAGCTACAACACAACGGCGACACGCAATCACAGTTCGCTCACCGTTGCCCACATGGGTGTTGGCGGTCAATCATGAAGAAGTCATCATTATAGTCTGGCTGAAGTGAGTGGCAGAGCCGCTCCGCGAGCTGCAGTTCTTGCAGCGGGAGAGAGAGAGAGAGAGAGAGCGAGAGAGAGAGAGAGAGGATATCCGGTGGGACCAGCCCGTGGTTACTGCGTCGGTCAGCTGCGCACTGCAGCTCCTGAAGGGTTCAGATGAGCGACAACTGTCCGCGCCGGCTTCAAACCATTACGTTGTTCGTCCGTGTCGATCACAGCAGAAGACGTTTTCTCTTTCTTAATTCCTTTCTGTATAAATCTACCTATATCACAAATAATAATGATAAGATTAATCATTAAAACCAGATTGTTAAGAACCCGTGTGTGTCTATATATCTATATGTATACATGCATTTATTATTTTACTTCCAACCATGTTATTAATAAAATAAAAGAAAACCGACTGGTAGACATTTTCTAATTTATTTGATTTGTTCTTGCATTTATCAATATAAAAAAAAACTATCCTCTAATTACTACAAATGGCCTAAAAATGGCCGTAATAAAGACGTATATTGTAGGATTCATTGGCACAATCTGCCTCCTTTTTGCTCCAAGTAGCATTTTTTTCTTCCTGCGTTTAAGGTTTACTATCTTTATACTCGAGTCTGACGACTTCTCTTTTCTTCCTGCCTCCTGTACTCGTGCTGTCATTTTAATTTGACATTTTCTTGCAATTAAATGTGAGGCGATCGCTGCAACACAGGTGTATGCAATTGATTTAATTAAATCCTCCTCGTTGCGAGAGAAGCGGTAGAGAAGCGAGAGAGCAACGGAAACAGTCTAGACTAGCAAATATCTAAATGTGTAGTATCACATTATATACAGGACCGTCTGTGAATTGTCTTTAATTATTTGGCGTATTTGGTTGTTGTTGTTTTTTTTCTTCCTTTTTAAAGGTGCAGCCCGTGTTTTAGTACCCTTAAAACTCGTGAGACACGTTTGTTTTCACTCGAGTCTTTTATTCACAAACACATTTACAACCATGCATGTAAAAATAAAAGGGAACATGAGACGGGGAGCCACCATTGTTGACTCTCTGACAGACCACTTCACATGACAGATGTTAAGTTATTCACACATGCATTTAGTGCAAAGGTTTTCAACTGAAAGTGCACACTTCAAGCATGACGGACTCGTTAGCCCACGGAATTTCTACAAATATCATACCTGCATGGGACGTGTATGGAACTGCATAACGCAGCTAAGAGAGGATTAGCCAGAATAACAACATCATGTATGCTTTCTCACAATTCATACATTCAAAATTCAAGAAATATATTAATTTACAATGTCTTATATTGATAGATAGTAGAGGTCAAATCAGCTCAGGCTAATTTCTTCTACAGTCATAGCCTTGCTGCTGCTGCTGCTGCTGCTGCTGCTGCCTCCACTCATGCAAATAAAGTTTCATACTAACGACTGAGGATCGTTATTGGGATTTGGACGATGAAGGGCCTTGATTCTCTGATTCTGACGGATTTGTTGTGTTCAGGAACTGTCCGGAAGCTCCGACATACAGTCTGGACCGCATCGGCCATTTCTGTAAGAAGCACGTTATCTATTATTAGATTAAAAACATCTAGAACCACCAGAAAAGCTAAAACATTTGACATTAACAGTCAGACAATCAAAAACAATTTCGCAAAGAAAATGCTGACCTTGACAGGGTGCAGGTAGCCGTCACCCTTTAATGAGTGTAACGCCTCTGTGTGTTTTGTGTTCTCTCCCTCCTCCGTGCCTTCCTCCTGGAGTGTTCGAGTCAAATGGGCAATGTAAGTGGTGGCCAGTATCAACACGTCGAGTTTGGACAGCTTGGTATCCGGCGGCACGGATGGCAAAGTCCTTTGTAGCTCCAGGAACGCGTTTCTCAGGGTTTGCACCCGGCTCCTCTCCCGTGCTGCGTTTGCTGCTGCGGGCCGCCCTCTACCGCCGAGCCCGCCGGCCTGAAGCGCCCTGGCCCGGTGCAGCTCCCGCTGACGACCGTCCGGACTAGGACTGGAGCTCGGACTGGATGCAGGGCTGTCGTCCATCACTGCCCCGGGGCAATTACCGCTGTCCATCCGGAGCGTGTGTCTTCAAACCATCGAGGGGGCACCTACAAACCTGAAGAATTAAATAAGATAAATTATCCAAAAGCACCACCACACATTTAGTAGACTGTTATATCCACATATTGCACGTTTGATTTTAAGTCAATTTAAAATAAAAACACAAACGATTTTGTTCATTCTTTAACTTAACTTTTAAATTCTAGTTCTGCCATGTTTGCGCTGTTGTGTTAAACTCATTCAAGCATGTTGTCTGCTGCTGTCCTGCAAAAATAAACAACACATCCAATAACAACCAAAACCTGAAAATGTAAACCAGGCTAAAACACCTGACCTTATCTAGACTGCACCGTGTCATGTCAAACCATTCAGATTCAAGTCCCTACCAGGCGTGTTGCCAGTGCGTATAGATAGGAAAGTTCACCTCTGGTATTTCTCCAGGACGCTGTCATGAAAGGCGACATGTAGGCAACCCAAAGAAGAACTGTAAAGGAGAGGGTGAGTGTAGACCACTTCCAGTCCGCGTCCACCTAAGGGGATCCTTATAAACCGGCGTGCCTGGTGCATGCGCCCCTGTACGCGCACCCAACGCCTCACCTGTGTGCGTAAAAGTCCCAGGAGCCGAGTTAATTTATTGGTTACACTAAGTATTTCCCCCTGTTGTAATTAATCACTCTCTCCATAACACAGTGGAGAGAACTACTTTCCTCTTCGCTACCTTGTACTTCGGTCTGAGGGTAGCAGAGGTTGGTTTTCAGCGCCAGAGGCTGGACTGTGTTTAGCCTTAATGCGCTCGGCCACGTCCCGCTGTAATTGGCTGCGAACCCGACACTCTATTTTCTTTACGAGCCTATCAGAAAGTGGCAAGAATTTAGTCACAATCGCTCCTAAATATGCATCCAGAAACGCTTGTCTATCAAAGCGCTGCTTGCAGTAGACCATGACGACAAGCTGACATGTGTAAGATGAGATGCAAAACATATTTTACTAATTGCCAGCGTGTGTTGGATCGGAGCAGCTAATAAATAAAGTCCAGCGCTGCAATCAACAGGCAGGCATTGAGGAAATTCTTGCGAGGCTCGTAAATTAATCACTCTGATTTTTGAGGTGGATGTCGGCAAATTAATGAAAGGAATTATTCATAATATGTATATCCTCGGACTGTTCTTAATAAACATTGTTTTTGTAAGGATGAAGTAACAGTGTTGCTCCAGGCAACTCATTATAAGAGTAAAGGAAAGGTTAAGTAAGCTCGTTTCCCTAATTACCCGGCACCTTTTAGGGGTTACACACCCACGTGGCTCCTCATTCAAATATTTAGGAACAAGGATGACAATTCGTACTTTTACTGCATTTTATACAAATGATGGTCATTTATCACAGCTGAACAGTAAAAGCATGCGTTCTGCTGTTTATTCTGGACAATGTAAGAGTTGGGCAGAGGGATCATTTAGATTATGCCACTCAGCGTTTCTTTCAAGTGGATACAGAGAAATATTACACCACGGAATACAATTCAGTTATTAGATGAATTATACATGTGTTAATTTAATTACAAAGAAACCAGCTACAGAAATAAAGACAACATTTAATTGTTTTTACTGGTTCATCTCTTTCCTTTTTATTCAGTTACAAGACTGAAAAGAGCAAAATAGACAAAATAACAGAATCACAATGATATTACAGACATAAGTGTGGGGAAAAAAGGAGAGGGGAAATAAAGAGGAAACTGTGAAAAGAGAGACAACGCAAGGGTTTCTAGCTTGATACTGAGCAAGACACGAGGAGGGAAAGATGATGTGATCAGGACTTTAGAGTCTCACATGGGTCAAGGTGGGGAGGGTGGAGGCTGCATGGAGAAGATAATTAGTGCCAGAAAGAGATTCCACTGCAGCTGTGCAACATTTCATTTTTGCTCCCAGTTACTTGAACATTATGTTTAGAAATCCCTGAAAAACAAAAACAATGACAATCACCTGGGCGGTGGACGAAACCTGTCAGCTAATTCAGCACAAGTAGCTAAAAAAAGAAAAAGAGGAACAAATGTGAGCGTGAAGCTGTCGCAATGATTTGAGTGTACGTGTGTGTGTGTGTGTGTGTGTGTCTTGATAAGACTGAGGGCTATGAAATCTGTGGGAACATGAAAGTCACATTGGTATCTAAAAGAGAAAAGGACAAACAAAGAAACAAATTTGGGAGGTGTGCGAGTGAGGAATGGAAGGATTGGAATATGGAAGATTCTAGAATGAATTAAATATACAAAATTGGATTTTTAGTAGATGCAGTCGTTGAATTCCACTGCCAACAAATTGAGTCACTGATTTTATTTTGTGCGCGGTTAAGGACTTGTTTTTGCAGGGGTCATTGTAATACCTATGGCTCTGCGGTGTTGAGGCAGCGGGAAAGTAAAGACGTCAGGCAGACGAAGGATTTAACCCCCGAGTGCAGGACTATTGCAGTAACTGACTCGACCGCAGCTGTCGAAGTCACACTGAGTGACAATGACGGTTTTCTGTCCTGTCAAATATGTGCAAATTCAAAATAAACCAGTTTGGTTTTCTTCAAGCATCCAAATGACTGCAGACGCCTGAGTTGTCCCATTTCTGGGAAGATTAGGTTTTTGTGGTCTTTAAAACAAAATAGCATACAGTCCAGACTCTTCCTCTAATGCTGTACTCTCATGAAGTAGGATTAGGAGCACTAGGATCATCTTTAATATTTGTCTTAATACTATTTTGTTAGTTGTCGTCTCTCTCTCTCTCTCTCTCTCTCTCACAAACTCTCACTCTCTCACCCCGGCAGGTCAAGGCAGGTGGCCACCCACCTAGGACCCGGGTCTGCTCCAATGTTTCTGCCTGTTTTTTTTTTTTGGGGGGGTCAACAAATGCCTCTTCGTGAGAAAATCTAATTTAAATTAAAGAGCCTGATTCTATTTGGAATGTGTGATGAAATAGCACTTACATTGATTTGGGGCGATAAAAAATAAAATTGGCTTTTTAAGCTCATAATATTAATTGAAGCGTAACCTTATAAACACAAATAATAAACCAGTTTGTCATCAAATGAGGAAAAGAAACAGCCTGACGTAAAATGACTGATAAACACGTGTATTTATTCTATTCTCTTCTTCTGCGGGGAAATCTGAAATGAATCAGGATGCGCGATGGGGTCACACATTTTACATCATTTGTGTATTTGATCACATCTGATCTGAGAATTCATTTTCCACAGTTAATCGTTCGTTTGGTGAATGAGTCAGTGAAAGGTGTGGAGCAGGGTCCGAGTCACCTATGCTGGGTCAACATCTGCCTCCCTCACCACTGCACGTGAGTGTGCGCGTAGCTCTGGGATCAGGGACGTGGATCCTGATCGTGGATGAAATCATCTGAAATACAAACAATTTGCAACAAAACACACACACACGCACACACTCAAATTTAAATGAGCACACAAAACAGCAGAATACAGTCCAGAATGTTGTTTACCCAGAAGATATTGCCTTACAGTTAAATTTAGCTGAAAATGATAATAAAACAATGAAAGAAACAACTGATAACATTTTTTAAAAATTAAGGATTTTTTTAGTGAAAAAAATCCCTTATTATTAATTATAACAGTGATAAAGTAAGAAATAATATGACACATTAAAAATAATGTACGGAATTGCGTGAGGTGCTTGGGGACTGACTTTCAGGTTAATATGTGTGCAGGGTTTTCTTCTTGGCTTCTTTGAATGCTTTCTGGTTAGTAAGGAACTGTCTGGTCAACTCATTAATTTCTTTCCCATCGAGAACGTCTGTGAAAATAAAGACAACTGTAAAGACTCCTCAGTTTGTTTGAGAGGATAAACAGAGTTGTTGTTGTTGTTTTTTTTAAATGAGTCAGGAAGAAGGAGGGAAATGCTTCACCGAGGGTTTTGCAGGCTGGTATCAGACAGTCTCTGTACTTTCGTTTTTTACAAACAGGATTCCCTCTTAAATCCAACTGAAGTAGCCGAGGCCAGAAGCTGAACACGTCCTCCAACTCCTGAAAACACACAAAAACATCATCTTTAATGTAGTTTTGTTTCAAGTCCACTAAGTGACTAAACATATATGATGTTATAAAATGATTAAGAATCAGATCGGAGACCTAAAATCTTTTAAAAACATGATATTAGTGAATGGTTATGTGAAGCATGATGGAAAGTCCATAAACAACACATCAGTCTACTTTAATAAACAGTGTCGCCGGTGTCATGTAACTACACGTTCTCTCCCGGGGGCCATGTGAGGCTGGCTCCTCCAGCCAGTTGCCTGCAGTTGTATGTTTATCTAAAGGCACATTAATCCAAGCCTGGAAATATGAATACTCTCTGGACACGCTCTGATTGTTCATTGCCTTCCTGTCTTGGCCAAAGCGCTTCCACTTTTCTAGCTCGTGCTGCAATCAGTTCAGTGGGGACCCCTGAGCGCCCAAGCTTTGATAAATGATCGTGTCAGGGCCGTCACTCAGAGGGCCCTCACTGAAGAGCAGCCCAGCGCCAAATTACCCCCCACGCGGGGGAGCGGAGAACAGCAAAGGCGCACTACTCACTAAGCTTGGCTGAGTCTCTTGGCCGCACTAATGATGGGCCAGTTATGAACCTGTATTTGACCAGAGCTTCGATTCCTCCTCGTCCTCTCTGCCCCTGCACACAGCTAACGGCCTCCAAAGATGCTCCCCATTTGTCACCCGGGCTGACTGCCTGTCATAATCTATTTTAAAAAATCCATAATGTTTCCTCTGGATTCAGACCAAATGGTGCAGAAGAGGGGATTGATCCTTCGGAGGGCTGTCTTTGCTGAATCAATGGTGGCAGACGGGTTGTATAAATTATAGGAGATATCTGCACCAAAAAAAAAAAAAAAAAAGGCACGTGCACAGCAATTACCTGCTTCAAAAAGACAGTCACTGGCGTTAAGAAAGTACAGCTCTGGCGATGTCATCTATTATCGAGTGCTTTCCAAGTGTCATATACAGCCGGGAGAAAGACGGATTAAACCAATGAGCTTCTCAATCAGTTCAAAAAAGAAAAAAATATCCAGTATGAAAAAGCTGGATGGTGAGTTTAAACTAAGAGCTCGATACAGACATTAAGCGCTGTTTCAAGTATCAAACACAAGCTTCTAAGGCCGAGAGAGAGAAAGAAAAAAAAAAACAGCCTCGCAAGGAAGGAGAGAAAGTTGTGCTTGTTTAAAGCTGTCAGCGAGAGAAACTCTCCGGGGAATAGCTTGCTGATTTGTTGAATAATTCTGTGAGTCATGCAGACTGGGAATGTATTGTGGGATTTGCAGGATTTGGTTCTTTAGAACCCTGCTCTCCATAACATTTCACACATCACTGCAGAGAGCCACAGAGCAACGCTAACACAATCAGCTAATATGACGACGGTATGTATTTTAATACGCCGTCGTGCATCATTGATGTGATGGGGTTCTGTTAATATTGAGTGAACAGTACAAAGCAGACAAAGCAGCTACATCTGTCATGCTGGGGCGGGGGGGGGGGGGGGGGATAAAACCTTACCTCCACATTGTGTAGTTTATTGTAAGCAGCAGAAAAATGCTGGATTTCCCGGAGTGCTGCCAGGTCCTGGATATCGTCTATGTTGTTCTTACTGATATTCAACACACAGAGAGATCCCTGGGAGGAGGATCCAGATTCATGCAGAGAAGAGTTCACTTTTAGGTTAATACAGGGACTTCAAACAATCCTCCAGTATATCAGAGAGGCTAAAGGAGACGATCCAACACACTGAAGGGTTTTTGTAGACGTGTGCGTGTTACTCTGTGCGTTTACACTGACATATAGCAGTGCTGCTCCGCGTGCCTCCCATAAACCTGCAAGTTAACGTAGCCTCTCTTCGATGAAGCAGCCTGTACGTCTGTGCTACGACAAACAGAGCAGATTGTTGCTAATTCTTCATCGGGGAACTCAAAAAAAAACCAAACAAAAAACACCAAGTTCCTCAACAAAGGAGTTTTTTTTCCTTTTTTTTTTAAATAGTCAAACTCAGTGTACAAAAAAAAAAAGTGTTTTAAATGGATTTGCTCCAAAATTCAATACCCAACGCAAAACACCTCCTCCAATTCAAGAAATCTGGCGTCAGAGTTCTTTTATTGCTGACAAACGCCACCCAAAATATCACCTCCGTACAGCTAAGAAGCAGGATCCCTACATTTTCCTGGGTTTGATGGATTTTTTCAGGGTTGATGCAGATTAATTGTCATCAAGGATGCAGATAACCAATATTTGGAATAGATGTGCAGTTGCAGTAAAACTGAAAGTCTTAAAGTCTAAAAGCAGAATATTGCAAACTCCAACACTAAACTTGTAGCAATATTCGCTTTGGTGGAATTGGATTTGCTCGAGTCTGCAGAGAGCAGCAGAACTGAAACCATACATTTAAAATGTATTTAATTTACTGGCTATCTATGAAGCTCAGATGGGAGTAGAGGAAAAAAACAAAAACATATTCTGTACTTTGCAAGATCAATCAGAAAAAATAAAATTTAAACGAACAGGCTGAGACCTTAAGTGTGTTTATCTAAGACCTTTTCTAGTAAACAAAGTAAACAGCTAACCGACTTGCTATAGTGGAGAAAGAGCAAGCCACAAAGGTCTCTATGACATCATCAAAACCAGCACAAGTGATGTAATGATGTGCTGCTTCGCTGACATTTAATTCACTTGGAAAATATCATTTCCAAGTGCAGACACCCAAGGAAATGATTGAGGAGGTGCGATCCTTCCCCCTCTTACATACTATTTTTGTTCTGAAAAGAATGAAAATAGGTCATACAGCGAGAGAGCGGAGTGTCCTGGGGTCAAGGAGCAGCTTCTCCCCTGGTGCCAGCCTCTGGCTCTCCAGATGAAGCTCCTTCAGCTCACTGAGCAGCTCTAAGCCCTCCACCACTGCGATCCTGTTCCCACTAAGATATCTACGGAGCACAAGCACATTTGTACGACTCCAAGTGACGACCCCACGCGTACAGCCGCCAATCGTCCACTTACAGTTTGGAGAGTTTCTGGAGATTAGAGAGATTATCTAGATGCGTGATGTCGTTGTTCTGCATGTACAAATGGGTGAGGTTGGAAGCAAAGCCGAGGTTGCAGATACGTGTGATCTGGTTGTCGTACAGGTAGAGAACGGAAAGGTTTCTGCACATGGAGAGGTCCCCCTGGAAATGGAAGGGACACAGGAGGCTTGTAAAAGGACAGGAAAAACGCCACAGAATTCAAGGGTACCTGCAGCTATTTGAAACATGTTTCCAAAATGCATTTTAATTCAAATGATTAATAACGTCAAAAATGATTGAAATCAATCATCCACCGCACTAGTCAAGGCAGATGGGCGATCAAGTCCCCTTCTCAACTTTAATTCCCTCCTGGGAGTTAAACTTGGGGGGAGAGGGCAGCATGGCTCAGAGGTGGGGTAGCTGTCTCGCAAGCAAAGTGTTGCTGGTTCGATCCTCACTTCCTTCGGCGACCACGTCCAAGTATCCTTGAGCAAGATACTGAGTCCCTAATTGCTCCTGATGGCCCTGTGACGGACTGGCGACCCGTCTAGGGTATCCAGCTTCTTACAATAAATTCACAAAATCTTTGCACATGTGACTGGCTCAAGCCAGTCCGAGGGTCTACTGTCTGAGATGACAGTCAGACAACCGAGATGATTTAGATATTTTGCTTAATATTCCAAAATGTTTTGTCCAAGTTGATGGGAGAAGGACCTGTGGCTACTTACAATATCCTTGATTTTCTGGTTGGACAGGTGGAGGTGGGTGAGGGTCCTGAGGTACTCTGGGAAGGAGAGGCCCCTTTTCTTTTTGTAGTTATCTTTAGATTTTTCAATCAGATCAACAGTCAGGCGTACCATGGCGGCTCCTCACAGACGCTGCCCCAGAGTTGTATTCTGGCAGAAATATGCAAATGAAGTGAAATATTCAGACCTCATCATGACAACAGAGGAACCCTGAATGACACCGTCTTAAATTATATTTTATAGAAGAATCACTCTGACGGTCAGGATTGTGATCTCAACAGGATGTTGCCATGTCAAAATGTTCAGGTTTAATGGTTGTTTTGACTTCTCACCATTTGACTTGATCAGAATTTGCAGAAATGTTCTTCTTATTCCACCTCTGGTATAAACTGTGAGATGAAAATCATAAGGACTGAGATCAAAGTCAGAGGTTACCAGGCAGGTTTTGCTAAATCGCACTATGCTCCTAAAAACAAGTGCCCTGCACAGGTAGTTACTAATTGAACATTATTTTAAAATATGTAATCGAGCAGAGATGAACTCAAACTAAAGCTAAAATCAAATTGTCATTTCACATTTAGACTGAAAAAAGAAAAAAACAACTTTTGGGGAAACTTGAAAGCCCAAAGGTTGGACAAAAATTCGACTGTTGTAATGAAGAGAAGTCAACTCCTCTAACTGGATACTTATGGGACTTGTTTAAAATCTTGATTTTAATTCTACTTTGCTAACATGAAACAGTTGGTACACTCAGTTAAAAAAAAAAAATTTTTTAAAAATGTTGGGGATGACAGCAGTTTTTCTTAGTGTAATCCCAGGACATCAGTTTGGGTTCGGAGGACAAAACGAGGAAATTAAGCAGAGCTGAAATGTGGAAAGCAGCCACGGTTAACTGGATTTACACACCCCTGCCCCCCTCCTCTCCAAGTCCTCCGAGACAGCAGTTTATCAATGTCAAACACAGAGTGACACTCGGCGAAAGAAAACCACTCATTCATCTACAGTGAGTTTTGATAAAAAGTCAAAGTTTGTGATGGAGCCACGCAGGCGCAGAACACTGGTGGCTGTACTTGCAGGAAGCTACAAGTGTGTCGTATTAGCACGGAGCACGGTGAAATGATTACACACGCGTGAAGTAAACATTCCTACCTGTCTTGTGCGGTAATAAATAAATCAATCAATAAATAAAATTATATCCCAGGTACAACGACTGCGGAGCAGTTACTCTACGAGTTTCTGGCAGCGTTGTTTAGAATGACCTACCTGTTGCCAAGGGAACCCAAGAAACAGTGCAGATTTAAAGCGGAAGTAAAAAAAAAAAAAAAAGTAGCACGCGTAGCGTTTGCATGGTTGAGTTCACGTCCAAATATTCATACGGACAGTAAAAATTCAGAAAGAATTCTAATAATTATTGTATTGCAACTACGCTTAATAAATGTCTGTATGATGCGATGTTGATTCACTGTAGTTTTACATGATGTATTTTTTTTTTATTCATATATATCTGCTTACTGTTTGAGTATTAACATTTCTTTCATTCTTCCTTGGATTCTTCTGCCTCCTTCCTATGGTTAACTTTTTAAAATGTTTTGGGATAATAGTACGTTTTCTAATAGTAATGCATATCTAACATGAATGTTGCACATAATTTTGTGTAAAATTAGCAAAAGGACATTTTACACACACAAAAACGCAAAAGCACATTGACGTACCCTGCTAGTTTTATGCCATCAATATTATTTACTTGCCTTCTCCTTCTCTGTGGTCAAGATGACTCTTTTCATAAATAATAGTCCATCTTTTCTGGAAACATGCCCAGTCAGAGCCCCCCCCAATTAGAGTTGTTAAATGGTAAAATAGTAAGGTTAAATACACCAGTAATAGTTTTTTTGGCTGCCCACTATTTGACTTGATCAGAATTTACATAAATGTTCTTATTCCACCTTTGGTCATGCATACAAATGTCCATCTGGTGATAATCACAATATTTACACATCCAATGAGTTCAATATGTTACACTGATTCTTAAGTCGCCATGAAAGACCAAACACCTCATGTAAGTGTTTTAGACGAGCATACTTGAAATTATTTCGCGGCTCTATGAGTCATGCATGTAATACATTTAAATATTTGGCAAAAACACCGGCTATTCACAGCAGCTGAAGACTTAAAAAATGATAGAAAAATATTAAAAGTTAAGTTTCTTCTTCGTCAATGCAGAACAGCAAAAAAAAAGAATAAGTTAACAAAAAAAATCATTATGAGATGTAGAGCCAAAGTTCATCTAAATGAGAATAAACAGTCACCTCCACTGGCCCTCTGTGATTCTCTTCTCAGTTATACATGACATCAAAAATATACATGTAGCCATTACAATACCACAAAAAGAGACATGACACAAACCCCGGCCAACGCGTCTGTCTTAAAAAAAAAAGGAAAAGAGGCAGACTTGGTGAGCGTCGACGGAGAGCAGACGCGCTGGGTGAATAGATCCAGTGTGTACGGCTTCTGTTTCTGTGCTGCATCACTGCCACACCGCAAGCCGCCGAGAAGCCCACTCTGCCGGTATTTGTACCACTCAGAGCCAAACCGTCCGGGGAGCGACTCCGCAGAGACGTCCCACACACGCCAGTCGTGAACCCTCTGAGGCTGCACAGACCCTGGAGTTTGTTGTTCCATTATGTAATGCTATGACAAGCTACACTTGAGTGATGGACCGGTGCGAGGATACGTCGTGTGTTCAAATACCGAACTGAATGCAGAGAATAGAGAACAGGAGTACACGAGAAAAGAGCTAGAACATGAAGGGACAGAACATGTAGAGAAAACTGGTAAATACTGTGAAACTAAAACATCACAACATTTTAGTTTAAAAAAATAATAAACAGATACTGTACAGGTTTAACTTTTACTTTTTAATGAGACCTTCGGCACTCCTTATTTAGCACAAAAGATGAGTAATTGGAAAAAAAAAGAAAAGCATCTCCAACAGTAGAATCATCAAATACGACCATTAGCAGTAGAAGTGCTAGACATGCCTCCTGGTCAACTCTAAATGAACCTGTCTAATTGCTGGATGTGTTGATTTGATTGAAGAGTTTGTCCTTAATGACTTGAGACATCAGACCGTGAATGGCCTCTATGGTCGTCTTGCAGCTGAAATGAAGAACAAGGAAAAACAAAGTAGACTTATGACCTCAAGATTTAGAGGAGGCGTTGATGCACTTCACAGGAATAAGAGCTGATATTTCAAGAGGGCGTCTGGCTTTCATAAACGTTGCATCAAAATAATTTGTTGCAGCGTTTGTTCAATGAAAAGTTTGGAATTAAAACAGAAGATGAGATTTTTGAATCCGTCCTACTCTAAAAGACGGAGTTCTGCTGCCTCAAACGGTATTGGAAGCTTGATCATGGCCGGTTCAGGATAGAATTCTCGACCCAGACACACTGAGGTCTTTTCAAGGATTGTCAGAGGTCATTGTCTTCATCAGGTTTGTGTCCTTTGATACAAAACAACAGAACTGAGATACAAAATCGGTTCTGTACAGCACGACCAGTTCCTGCCTTTATTCATCATACATAAAGGTAAGATTCCTAAAAAAAACCAAAAACAAACAACAACCTCAAATGAAAAAAAATAAACAAATTGTACTTTTGGCAAATAATAGTGTGGACACTATCAGGCTACTATCATTATTTCATCTACTGCCGGCTGTTTTAAGCTGGTATGAAATAAACTGACTTGACACGATCAGTGTGAAAGGAGAACTGACAAACTTTTTAAAAAGAAAAAAAACACGTGTACACTTTTGCATTGCATCACTATTTTATCAAAAATCTTAAATACAACTGACTCCATAATTGTTAAATAAAAAAATGCAATATTTCGATGAACCAATATAGATATCATACACATAAATAATATAAAATATAAAAGCAAAGGTGGTGATATGATAGACTCCTATTTAACAATATAATAAAGACATATTATTAAACTCACAGAGTAGGAAAATCATGGTTTTGTTTTTAGGACATACATTATAAGAATTTTTATGTGACTGGAAGCGGGAGCAGGCAACGCCGATAGGATCACTGGAGTATAAATTCAAAGACGTACCTATCCCGTGTTGCTTTGGCGAGCTTGTCCTCAGACTTCCTGTCGTGTGTGTCCAAGCCGAGCATGAAGCTGCCACGACCCAGCTGGGCCTCCGACTGCTCCAGCTTCTCCGACAGGTCAAACACCTGGCCTGTGGTGTAGTCCGAGTTCTGAACATCCAACACACACACACACACACACACACACACACACACACACACACACACACACAAATTCATGCACAATTTCCCAACTAAAGCGAGACAAGATATTTTTGACTAAGAACACAGATTTTGCAGGAACGGCTGCACATCTGTCTATCATGTCTTAAGAGACGCTTTTGTGTGTTGCGGTGAATGAGAAGAAGTCAGTCAGAAGTTTGCTTAAGGCGAGGCCATGGTTTTTAGTGGACAAGGTAATTAAAACACAATGACATAGGGCCCCCTGACTAGTGTGACAGTGTAGCGACCAACAAAGCCCGTCACACACTGAGCGGCTCCTTCTTGACATCTAGTCAATTCATCTTCATCTCCAATGCCAGAGAGCTAACTGTTTGGATAAGCCTGCTGCCTATTTAGGCTGTTTAGTCAAGCTCAGGACAGAGTGACTGCATCCACAATGGGAATTCACATGAGGGGCTTTCAATCTTTCCAACGACCTGAGACGGGAAGGGAGATGATCCATAGTGAACCACGACAGCCAAATTTAATACTTATCTTCCTCGTCACACAGTCGTATTTAGCTGATCAGTTAAATCAATAAACAAGGCGTCTTAGCTAATAAGCTGTAATAAATCTCAACATCCCAAGCTGGTGACCACATGTTTCCATCTGCTACAGTGTAATAATTAACCATAAATCAAAAATGTCAAACAATCAGAAAACATGTTGATGTTTTGAAGTTGTGTACATACCGTTAGGAGGCTTGAGGAACTCAAAGTATTGACCCAATATTTATTCCAAAGGAGTTCCAGGAGCTTTCTATCAAGGGAGGACTTAAAGTAAGTGACCTCCAAGGCGTAATACCTGAAGAAATCAAAGACAAACATGAGCTTAAATAACTGCGTCCCAGAGAGAGAAAAAGGTCAATTACTCTTATAAATAAGAATATCATGGAAGTGACTGTCATTGTTTATAAGTTTTAAATTTTAGAGGATTTTGTGATTAATATGGACACTCAGCTGTTTGCAGTGAACACCAAAGTCTTCGATCTTGTTCAGGGGGATTGTTTGATATTCTGAGGGTCCTTCATCAGGAGGCTTGTAACCCTGAAAATCCACACAGGAAAGATATTAACAACTAAAACAGATTTTCATTTTTCAATTTCTATGAGTAGATAATTGCAACTACAGATTACAACAATGAGGTATACAGATGCTTAATGCCCTAAAAAAGACAACACACATGAAGTATAATTCTCCATAAAAATAATTTTAAACTTAGGCTTTACCTTTGGGTAGGTCCTGAAGGCTCCAAGGTTGACTTTCCCTGCAGAAATAGTGCGAGTGGGGTCGATCTGAGGGAAGCGAGATACACAGAAGAGGAAAACAAAGTCAGGGTCATACGAACCCCCCGGGAGCTACTCAGATCCAGCCACCAGGAGCCTTCGATGATGGCTGTCAGTGTGCTGGAAATACACACTTAATCATAGAACGCCCGTGGCAGTAGAGCGCCGCTAAACCAAACGAAGCATAAATAGAAAATTCATCCAAACTACATGGAAACATACAAGTAATGCATCAACAATTTCAGCTATATGAACTTGAGTTGTTACAGTGACAATTAAAAACAAAATCACATGAAGACATTGAATTTTAGCGTAAAAAAAAAAGTTAATATTTCGGGTCTTACCACAACAGCCACAAAAGGTTCCTGAAACTGCTGGTTGAGCATCTGTGTGCTGACATCTATACCCGAGAGCCAGCATCCGTAACCCGGGTGACTGTGGTACCAGCCAATAGCGTTCTCCAGCCGGCCAACCTGAGGAAGCAGTCATTCTCTGTAACCATGAAGCATGTCCACATTTTGAAAATCACCAATACAAAGAAGGACAGCAGAACTTTTTTTTCCCTTTTTAAATCCCTACAGTAAGAAAAAAATAGTTTGAATTATATTTAGCTGCCTATATTTCAACATGGTCTAGAACTGGTATAGAACTGCACTGGCAGCATTCTTGTTATTAGTTTTATGCGAAACAACAAAGACAACTGTAAATTTAGCAACAGAATTCTAACCTTTAATAAAGCCCATGTTAAAGCATGGCAATACAAATATGTACAATAAAGCTGCAAATCCAGATGAATATAATTTTAAATAGCAATATGTATATTTATATATTTACAGTGTTAGCTTACTGGAAGATTTATGAAAAAAACAAGAGACACAATCAGTCAGGAAATATCCATTCCTCTTCGTTCTTGATAATATTTTTGTCACCCTTCATCCATAACACCTTCCAAATCGAGCTAATTTATCAAGCTGATACTAAATCCTTAATAATTATTATATTATATTATATTACATTACATTTTACAAAAAAAACAGTAGACCAGCTAACAGAGGTGCGATATATGCTGCAGACACAAGTACAGAAAATCAAGTGACTCCTCCAATATAATAATCCTCAATGGCAGATTAATTTGAATTAACTGGATAAAAAATGTCATCGTTTATGCGTAACTCATTTAGCACATGGTATCAATGCATTTGGCTGGAATTGATATAAAAACATGATAGAATTTTGCTTTCTAAGATTCATCCATATACTATTTTTTTAATAAAAAATCTGCTTCTTTACTAAACCTGTCCACTTAATCATGCTTAAATCTATATTTACAGGTACAGAATTTTTTTTTTTTTTTTTTTAAAACAAGCCAAATCATGAGAAGAATTCATTATATAAAATTAGGGAGTAAAATGAAGGTTGTAATCTTTGACATTAATTTTCATTTTGATTTCAAATTGTTACATTTGTATTTTACATTTATGTACATCTACATTTACGGTGTGGGCTTTTTGCATTACTGAGTATATCGCCAGTTTACAGTTAAGATTTATTGTTGCACAACCGAAAAATTTAACAGGTAATGATCTGTCATGAACACTAACCAGTACCACTCACTACCATTGAAATGCCACTAGACACCGTTATTTGCCACTGAGGTGCCACTTTATGCTGTTATTAGGCACTAGATGCCAGTGAAGTGCCACTGGATGCAACTAAGATGCCAATGGATGCAACTGAGGTGCCACTCAATGCTGCTATTAGCCACTAGATGCTAATGAGGTGCTGCTAGATATCTGTGAGGTGCTGCTAGATGTCAGTGAGGTGCCATTAAGATGTTAGAGGAAACTGGTCTCTTGAACTCTTGAGGTATGTGTGTGGAGGTCAGTGTCTCACCTGTTTAGCATTTTCAATGTAGGCAGCCATATACTCATAGGCTGCAGCCTGAGCATTGACCCGGGTCTCCGTACCCTCCACAGGCAGGGCAAAGCTGTCCATGATGATCATGGTTTCACCGTCCACCTTCCCCAGCATGAGGCCCATCACCTCCAGGTTTCCTCCTGACCTGGCATGCATCACCATCTTTAGCAGGGCCAAAGCCGAGATTTTGCAGTACTTGAAGTAGTGGTGACTAGAGGTGGAAGATAAATATCTGATCAGAACCTGCATTACAACTTTGATAGAAGGTAGCTAGTACCTTCTAGCAGCTCTCCCTGCTGTTTCTGTAGCAAAGCATTGACAATGTTTAGCCAAACCACCAAAAGTGTTCCAACAAAAAACATACAAGACAAAGAACATACTCGTCATTTTAACTGACTACTGTTTTAACTTACTCCTTGGTCCATGGCTTCGCTGCGAGGATCTCTTGTTGTTGCTTTTTGTCGTATTTGTAAATTTCGTCGATACTCTGAACTTCCTGCATACTGTTGGAGAGCTCCCAGGTTTTCTGGGCCGTGCTACTCCCCGCCATGATGAATTATCGAAGCACAAAAGTGGTCTAATTGGTGCCAAATAGCTGAGAAATGTATTTCTTTGAAGATATTTGTAGATAGCAAGGCGAATGGTTCTCTTAGTCAGGAGGAAGCCATGACAATGAACGATACCAGTACTAAGAAATACGGCAATGGAGGGGGGCAATTGTGGTGCAGAGATATAAAATTGCCGTGCACATATGGTTCTTGGACAAACACATACAGAGTTAAGCAACATGAAATAACAGAATCCCTCATTGGACGCGATTTCACTATATTTATACCTTATATGAAAGCACAGTCACCCCTAAAACGGAGAGCATGGTTTCGTCCAAGGGGGACATCAACAGCAGACGGGAAGCTACGGACATCTAGTGGAGGGTTTGTGTATTGTGGGTATACAAGCTCCGGTCATTGGTGGCGGTAATGCGCCTATAAGATGTTTTCCCAACCGCCATTAAGCCGAAAAGGAGAAGAAGAGGCAGCAAAAGAAGAAGCCGAAGAAGAAAAAGAAAACGGCATTCAAGTGAATTATTTCTTCGACACTCTGAGCTTAAGTATTTAACTCTTGAATAATCTACAGTTAGTCATTTATTTAGGCGAGTACCGAATGAATAAGTATATGAGTAAAGTTCCTAGCTACCAAATTAGGTAGCTTAGCTCGTGAGCTGACAAATTTTATGTTAGCAAGATCAGTTACCCTTCCCTGGGAGGACCTTTTGTGTCATGGTTGGCCCTAGCAACGGAATGATGCTTTGCGCCGAGTTAGGAATCGTAAGCACGGTTGCTGTCTGGGAACGCAAATGATAAAGCTATGAGAATTGTTGGTGCCCTAGAATTCTGCCAGAGTCATAGCTGATTCGGACTCGTTACAGTTTACAGTCACTGAAAAACTGAGACGCTTTTGACGAAGACGAAGAGGAAACGACTACGTATAAATCAGCAGTGAAGAGCGATCCACTATCAAATCGAGGTAATTGAAATATGAACACTTTTATAATTAGCACGTATTTGTTGCCAACAGAGTGAACATTTTAAGGTGGTTTGTACATTTCTTTGATGAAGCTGAGTGTTATCATTTACATTTGTTCTCCAAGTCAAGTAAATAAGCAACACTGAGGATATGCCTCCAGCATCAGCAGCACAAGGACTCACCCTTCATACAGACAGAGGTATTGTGCAGCAGGACTTTCATATGGACAGAATATATGAACTAAGATTAGTCCGAGCTCACATGTTGTATATTTCATAGGTTTGGGCTTAGGTCAGCTGTTGGCAGCAGACTATGAAAGAAAGAAGCAGAAGCTTCAGCAGGAGCTTCAACTGGATCACAAACATTTTGTTGACAAGGTCTGATTGTGTACTTGTTTAAATTAACTTGTCAGGTATCCTCACTATTAGAAGGCTTTTTTTTGTTTTGTGCCACAAAGTTTTCTCCACTGACTCACTAGCACTCTCCTTCTTTGTCTTTGTTTCATCCAGAAAAAGGATTTGAAAACAAGTGAACCTCTTCAACAACAACCCCAGAATTTCTTTCTGTGTTTTGATGAGAGAGTATCATTTAAGGTGTGTGCTGGATTTACCAGTCTGAAACAATTTTTGTGTGAGAAACTGTAAGCAGATATGGTCTTAGCAGTGGGAATGCTAATATTATTAATTAAATACCCGCTAATATATGTCTATTTATAGATGCCCAATATAAGTCTATTTCTGGACGTCCAATACATGTCCAACAGACCTCTATTTCTGGACGTCCAGTAGACCTCCAATCAACGTCTATATCTGGACGTCCATGAGACGTCCATTTCTGGATGTCCAACAGACGTCTATTTCTAGACATCCAATAAACGTCTATTCATAGATAATGATTTATAATGACAATTTAAATAACCGCTAATATACATGTATTTCTTATTCTTCATCTGCCTGTCCATTGAATGTGGGTCACTTGCGCTTCCTTACGTTCTTCATCTCAGTAGCTGTGTGTAGCGGGCCGTTTCCTCGGTTCACTGAGTTTAGCTTGCTACTTTAGCTCGTTGTAACTACAACAAATTGAAAATCACTGTACAGACACATTACATGTCCTACCTCAACATAGACGTTTAAATGACTGCTAATAGACACATATTTATAGACATCTATTTTTCTATGTATATTAGCGTAATTTCTATAAATTTACTTTTAATATTTACGGGGGTTTACAACTCAACCGCTGGGCTACCGTCGCCGTGTCGTATCTCTGCCGCACTGTTGTTAACGAGCTTACCTGCACGGTGCCACGGCGCGTATGGGCAGGGCACATACGGAAGCACTGTTAATGCGATGATTGGCTGCATAGCGTAAGTGAACCGTATCGTATCATTGGCTGGACACCTGTCACTCACCGAGTCGATGCGCTGCATAGATTTTCTTGTGTGCTGAGAATGTGGAGTATAAGCGAGTGGTGCGCGATTGCGCAAGCGTGCAGTTTGGAGGGAACTTTGGTGGCGAGTATAAATCCATCACTTGCATGCTTAAACTCAGATGTGTGGAAGCATTTTAGGTTCAAGAACAAAAAAGGAAAGCGATGATTTAGACAAAAGTATGGTGGTTTGCAAATTGTGTCACACAAACGTGAAGTACTCTGGAAATACCACCAACCTGCGAGCCCACCTAAAATGTCTTCACCCGGGCAAGATGATGCTAACTGAGACCGAGCCGAAGAAGCTGAGGCAAGACCAGAAACAAACCACGCTGGACAGTGACGGCGGTGGTTGCCACAAGTTCCCATCTTCTTCACCGAGGTCGCAGAAAATTAGAAATGAGTCCATTGCCTACTTTATTTGTCAGGATTTGAGACCTTATTCAGTGGTGGAAAACACCAGCTTTAGGTGCATGGTGAACGCGATGGAGCCCCACTATGCTAGTGTCACCCGCGAATTGAATTATTGGCTGCCATGGTTTACTTTTAGTTAACCTGGTGGCTAGAGTGGCTAGTAGCCACCTCATATGTTCAGTATCAAGCTAAAAAAGCTGCCAAAGAAGGCCACTTGCTGCACTTAAACTCTCCATTGTTGACTTTACTTTTCAAAATCTTGCAAGCTACAATTTGCACTCAGTTTCAAAAAATGAAACCAATTTTCTCACCACATCTTTGATTCATTTTTTTCCAGCATTTGCAAGCTGCCAGTCAGAGCCATGTGTTGTGTAATTGATGCTTTTAATTCATTCCAAGTCTATGGAACACTCACAAGATGTCACAAAAATCACTTTGTCCCTTTAAAATCTTTCATAAAAGGATTTAAGTTTATCGTGAGCTGAATATCATGATATATATCGTATTGTGAGCCGCATATAGTGTATCGTATCATATCGCAAGATTAGTGTATCACTACAGCCCTAGTCAAACAATCCTGCAGCAACCAAAGCTAGCAACAGTCTCTCACAGATGCAGCTGTGCGATGCTGAATTTGCATTTACCTTATTTTCCTGCACATTTAACACAATAATATCAATAACAGTGATCATTTTGGTCTCAATAATCATATTTTGAAATTCTCATATTATTACTTCTCTCCTCTTAATTTCGTGGATCAGTTCCCAGCTACTTTAGCAAAAACACCAAAACACACAGGAAAGCATGTGCCTCTCACATCTTTCTGAATGTGTTGAACAGAAACTAAGACTTCCTGTGTATTCGTTACACAAGGTGAGAAGCTGTTGGTTTGCTAGATTTAGCTTTCTTGTCAGATTTTCTCAAACACTGAGTTTTTGATTTTTACCAGACTTTTGTGTGTGTGAGAGAGAGAAAACTAGCCTGCCACTAAAAATTGTTTTCATCATGATTAACTCCATCTTTGACGATTGATACAATTCAAGTTTAGTCTTTAGAAAATGTCAAGAAAATTAAAAATATGTTTATCACAATTTTCAAAAGCCCAAAGTGACATGTTCACATAGCTTTTTTTGTCAATCTAATGGTCCAAAGACTCTTCATTCTCTGCCATTAATTATAAAAAAAGCATCAAATACTCCAGTTTAAGAATCTGGAACCAGCAAATATTTGACCTTTTGGCTGGAAAAAAGCCTTAAATAAGTCACTGATTATTCTGTATTGTCTTTTGATGCAGCTCTATTTGACATGTAATATTGCTTTTTACTACTGCTTCATCATCGTGATGTTCTTTGTTTCTCTACCAGGAAAAACTGAAAGAGGAGCGAAATAAAGAATATAACTTCTTCCTCCAGCAGCGAGCACAAATCGGAAAGTTAAAAAAGGGAACACCAGTCGCTTATAAAGTAGGGAGAACAATCTGGAAACATGCTTACACCTCATTTGTACTAAAGGCTTCTTCTTGCATCCGTCTCACTTAACAAAAAAGCATGGCTTTCACTTTCAGCCTGGACAGGGAGACCATACATGCATCACTTCTCCAGTTTCTCCTCCCATCCTCAACTACACACACCCTCTTCTCGGGGATGCAGCAAAGAGAGATGCTGCAACTCTAACTGAGGGGGTTCATGATGGAAAAAGCAGAAGAGGTCTGGGACAGAAGGGACGAAGGCACTGGCGGAATTATAGACTGAAAGATCTCTATAGCTCTGAGGAGGAGCTGGACTCTGACATGGAGGAGAAGCTGCGATGCAGGAGGTGGCAAGACAGTCCCAGTGTAGAGTACAAAGAGGAGAGGAGAGCTAACAGGTGTAGCTTTTCCTCTGCAGTATCACATTGTGATAGCAGTTTATTCTATTAGCATAATTATATTGTAATATATTTCCTCTTTAAGAGCTATGTTTATTTCCATTGCAGGGTTCATCTGGACATAAAGGAAGCAGAGCCCCCTGGTGATCATGATCAGAATAACAATGACAGGATGTGGAGGTCAGAAGACCAGTTTTTATTTGATTGTCTGTGTGATTGCCTGTGCAAAAAATGTAGTTAATTTTTAATGCTGAAAAAGAATGAGTCTAGATATCAACATTTACAAGCAGCCAGTTATATTTTTCTTGAAAGTCAATACTGTTCTCTGAATGACAGTGATTGATTGCCCCTCAGCACTTCACTAACACGCTGCTGCATCCCATTGTTTCCGGTTCATGCCATTTATCAGCTTTTACGTTGACCTGCTGCCAGTAAGCTGTTAGCGTGAGCAGCAGTGATGGAGGCGGAGCTTTGGCCCAGATCCAGACAAACAATTACTCTCCCCACCTCTATCAGAGCAGCTCAGTTGATTACAGATTGAGGATATCTGGGGCTCTAAAGCTCTGGATGCAAACTGAAGCAGTAGGTGATGTAACTTTTGGCTGCAGCTCACAGGAGAAGCAATGATTTACTGTCATTTTCATATGTTGTCTGATTGGGTCTTTAGTAGCCCGCAAACACCAGACAGAATGAAAACAGCTGCGAGATCTAGACCTGCTACCAGCAAGGATGAAGCCATGTTTGCTACTGGACTCCTCATTGGTAAGTGAACATCTTTCTTTTTGATTTTTGTTGAACTGTTGGCCACTTTGGTTCTGTTTCATTGGTCACAGATCTTTGATATTTAGAGTTTTTTGTTGTCGTGCAGGGTCAACAGAAGAGCAGGAGGCCTCTCAAATGAGGAAAGAGCGGTATAAACAGGAGTTGCTGAAACAAATAGCTGAACAGCGGAGAAACAAGATGAAGTAAGTAACAGAAAGTTAATATTGCAGCTTCCTGTTCAACGATAAGGCATAAAAGTTTGGATGATCTTGTTTCAGGGAGAAGGAACTTGAGCTGATCGTCGCTGCAACCGGAGCCACGGACCCTGAGAAGGAGGTAAAGCAAAAGTTGCATTTGTAAAAACTCTCTTACAGATAAAGACTCGTGAAAGATTTTAACAGGTCACAAAATTCATGTCAAGTTATGGCTTCAAATGCAGAATCATGACTCATTGAACCAATCTGCTGTCGCATAATGTTAATTTATTTGGCCTGTAACAGGATGCTGCTACTTTCCAGTTAGCGCCAGCTAAATTGACATACAGGAAAGCAAACGTGTGTGTTTCTGATTGTCATTTGGTTCAGGATTTTGAATCAACAAGAAAAGACAGGTATTAGTGCACCTCAGTGGTTATGATAAAATGTTCATGGAAGAACACTTGTCTAACTTCCTGTGCTGTCTGTGTTCTATGGTCTTTGTAGCCTGATCGAATCAAACGGTTTGGAGCTGCAAAGCGACATTATGACAGCAGGGGACGCCGGGATCTCCCCTACAAGCCTGGAATAGACATAGAGGCTGCCAGAATGTACTCAAACACATTAGCTAAGACTGACAAAGACGACACAGTCCCCCCAGGAACATCTCAGGTAGCAGATACAGGGAGGATGTTGCCTGGAGGACCACAAGACGCCTCGCTGGGTTATATTAATGAGGACTACCACAGGGATTTCTCCAGTATTCTTGTCAACAGGTAGACCACTTAATCTTTAAGTCCTTCTCATGATTAGCAATACTGCTATTCAGACTTGTCATTTCCTGTATTCTCAGGGGTGCAGGTGCTCCTCCTCCTCTTCCTATACCTCCTGTTGTAACCAATACATACAAGACTCCATATGACGCTGCCTATTACTATTGTGGAACCAGAGATCCATTAGATCCTCACCTCCCCCCCCATCAAAGTACAGTATTTTAGCATTTTTAATCATACTTTAATGTGTTATTTTTTTCTTTGCATTTGCCAAGTAAAAGAATGTTGACGTACATAATGCTGCAATAAAATCTCCTCACAGACCATAAAAAAATAAGTCAAATGAGGACTCATTCATTCACAAAGTCTTCTTTGGCACAAATTTGTTCTTTCACAGTTAGGGACTTTTTCTACTAAATTTATTGTGACAATAGATGTAATTTATTGCAAATAGCTGTCAAGTTTTCATTCTTAAAGACTAAATTGAGTAATTCCAAAGTGTGTCGGAACAAATTTATGCGTAGTAACTCCCAAATTCTCTCTTGAGGACTATTTCAGTTTATTCTGAAATATTTTATTGCAATATCAGTGAGCCAGTCATGACTCTCCCTTTACAGCAGCACTGATTTTATTGATCAGGGAGCGTGCAGTTATTGGGTATTCAGCAAAGCTCTCGCTTCATCAGCTGATGCATTTGGTTTTAATTC
This sequence comes from Aulostomus chinensis, assembly GCF_037954235.1. Classification (NCBI taxonomy): domain Eukaryota; kingdom Metazoa; phylum Chordata; class Actinopteri; order Syngnathiformes; family Aulostomidae; genus Aulostomus; species Aulostomus chinensis. Next base: position 11,436,515 of record NC_141340.1, on the reverse strand, counting down.
ATTTTTATTTGGTTGCCAAATGTTAGCTCTGGTCTGCCCAAGGACGTATTTGTTTGAAAATAGATGGTGGTAGCATTTAGCTAATGATGATAATAAATCTGCATGTGTTTACCATGTATTTGTTTTGCCTTTTGTTAGCTGGCGTTCCTGGGGTAGTGCAGCAGGCTGGAAATTTCCCCAATCCGTACAAAAGAACACCTTCTGTCAGACCCAGTCGCCGGGCAGAGTCAGTGTCTCTGTCACCTTGACTTCTGCTTAACAAATTCATTTATCCTGATAAAACCATTTAAATCGACTTTGATCCATTACATACTTGTCATCATGTGCCCCCTCCTCCTTTCTCATCTTGTCTGCATCTAGATCAACGGATCATCATCGAGGGACCCTCGTGGTAGCTGGAGAACCTGCAGAAAAGTCTGTGCAGAGGAGTGAGATTGCAAAAAGCTATCAAGAAGCGCTCAGACAGCAGGTACGTGTTCGTATGTTTAAAGGTGGAGTCCATGTTTCCATTTAGTGCTTGGGCCAAGAAATTGGCTCCAGCATGTGTAGCTGACATGCTAATGATCGCTGACAACATCCTGCTCTCTCTCACCTGCCAACAGCTGCTGTTGACAATGACAGCATCTCTTCATCAAGAGATGGAGATGCACAACTTTTTAAACGTCCCCTCTGCCTTTATTCTAGATCAAAGAAAGAGAAGAGCGTAAAAGAAGACAGAAAGAAGAAGAGGAGCAACATGAGGCTAAGATATTGGAGGAGATGATGGAATATAACCCCTGGGGGAGGAGTGGGGGAGGTGCTCCAATTAAAGACCAAAAAGGCAACCTTGTTAGTAAGTTGGCTCAGTGGCATCTGCTGAACCTTGTTGGGATAGATAGATAGATGGACTCATTCAGTTTTTAAATTTTTCCACGGCTTCAGGTGACCTGAATCACATGCACAGGATCAACGAGGAGTCTTACAGGAACCCTGGATCAAGGAGTGACAGACAGACGCCAAAATACATAACAAACAAGAGAGACTCTCCTCCCTCCCACCAGACATCAGGTAGTTCTTATTCTCCTCATCAGGATTACCAATTTTGGGATAGATAGAAAACACTGCATCTCACTTGTTGCTCCTCCTGGCAGGTTTTAGTGATGTGCCAGCTCCACAGCAGCAGCTCCAAATGCAGGACAGTTACAAAGAAGCCCTCAGACAACAGGTGGGTCCTGCTAACTCATCATGGAAATGTTCTAAATGGCAGCCTGATGTTTCCCTTTTTTATACAGATTGAGGATAACAGACGAAAGCAAGCCGAAGAGAGAGAACGACTAAGAATTGAGGAGGAGAAAGATGAGAGGAGGGTGGCGGAGCAGAGGGCCCGTATACAGCAGGAGTATGAGGAGGAGCAACGAAGGCTAAAGGGGATCGGGGTGAGGAGCTCATCAGTCACTGACCATTCCTCTAACACTGGACTTCCATCTTAATAAATTTCTCCTGTGTTCTGCAGCATCGGTTGGATCCATGGATCCATGAAGATAAAACACATCGTCTGGAAGAGAAGAAGAAAGTGAGGGAGGAACAGGAGATTCAGAAGAAGGTAACTGAGAGTAGCAGAGAGCAGAAACCCACGATGAATGAAGTAAGCAATCACAAAAAGTGTTTTTTTGTGTGTGTGTTACCCCAAGTGTTTTCTTCAGCTTAATCTTTGTTTTATTTATATATATCTATAGATATAGATAGATAGATATGTTTCTTTGTTCCCAGCAGGAAGGGTAGTGAGTTCTGCTCGCACCAGACTTCCAGCTGAATTTTCTTATCTTTTTTCTTCAGCGAGGGCTGGAACATCAAAATTGCATCCATGAAGATAAAACACAACACCAGCAAGAGAGAAATAGGGTGACAGAGGGAGAGGAGATTCAGCGGAACATGCCTGAGAGTCGTAGGGTCACAGAGGAAAGAGAGATGAAGAATGAGGTACAGGAAGCCTGAAAAGAAAAAAAAATACTACTGGATTACTGCAGCTTTTTTGCCAGTTAATCTGTTTCCATAAATTTGTAGAGGGCACCATCTCCTCCCATCCCAACCCTGCAGAGGAAGCAGATACACCCCATGACCTCCAGACCTTCCTCTGGTTTGAGCCAAGTGTCCTTCAGAACTGTAGGTCACTTATCAACAGACCACAGCTGTTCTGATGTGAATGTAACAAATATAACAACTCAAAATCTCTAACAGGAGCGTTCCATATCCACGCCACACTTCCGAACCGCAACAACACAACAGCTACAAGGTGACGTGGTATTGACTCATCTCTGTGCTCCAAACCCTCATCTCTGGCTGCTGTTACATCACGTCTCTGTCTCTCCCTCTAGATGGTCAACAGGAAGTGATCAGAGAGCTGTCAACTCTCCGCCGATTCCTGAGAAAAGAGGAGAGAAAACTGGCGGCCCAGCTGGAACAGACACACCGACAGCTCACCCACTACACTCCTCCCCCTGACACGCTGAGGTGAAGACACAATCTCTCTGGTTCGGCCTGCTAATAATATTTAACACACAAAGCAGGTGTAAAGTTTTTCTTTCTTTTTTTTTAATTTAAAAAAAGGTATCAGGTGAAGCTGGTCAACTGTGTGTGCAACAGGATATTGTGTTTCCAGAAAGCCTTCAGTGCGGGATTTTTCTTTCCTCAGAACCAGGCAACTACCCAAAGTTGAGGAGTTTGATTCACTGAAAAAGCAAACTGACCAGAGATCAGCCAGGAGTGGCTCCTCTGCTGCTGCACATGTTAACATGGAAAACATCAGGGAGTTCAACCAGCTTAAAAATAGAGGTAATAAATCAAGGGAAGTTTCACTCTTCCTTTCCTTTTATTCTTGTTGTTTTTCAACGTTACCATTTTCTTCCCAATGTTCCTGTTTTCATCTCCCCACAGCAAACGATTCCTTTTAAAGGAATATAGCTGACATTCTGACAAGATTACATAATTCTCATTAATCTCACTGATGTTAGGTAAATGACTCAGACACATTCCACAGCATATGGAGTTTGCGTCTGTGGCGGAGGATGTGTACTGAGCATGCTCCATGGGCAGAGCACTATAGACCAGAATCTGTGTCCACTTAAGCCTTTTTTTTTCCTCCCTCAGTTGAAAACACCGTGCTGGGAGCGTTTGACAGCTGTGGAGGTGCAGTGTTGAGGAGCTGTGATGTAGAATATTAACAGAAGTAAAAATGTCTGCTCAAGCTATGTGAGCTCATGAGATTCTGCAGTAACACTCACTGCCAGAAGATGGAGACAAAACTACTGCACCGTAAAAGATTTGTACCATTAATGGCGCATAAAAATTGATATAGAAAGTTTGATTTTGCCAAGCTGCCGTTGTAGCGGAAGTGAGGAGTGTTGCAACACTTCTACCATTCACTGCATCTATTCTCTGTGTTGATCAGACACAGCGTCTCGTGAGGAAGTTCGCCACATCTTCCCCGACCCTCCGACTGACGCCCGAAGTCTGGACATCCAACAAAAGGCTCTTCTCCGTCAACAACTGCGCAAGATCAGGCGTATGAAGAGAGGGGGAGACCGTGATGATGCTCTGTCTTCCTCTACAGAGTTTTTAAACCCGCCGCTACCGTGCTACCATCCTCCTCCCGTAAGTTGCCGTCAGATTCCCTCCTGACAGCCTGGAGAAGAAAATCCTATTAAGAGTTTGTTTCTGTTCTCAGAGGGACAACATGAGGGGCCACATCCACAGGGACTCCATACTGCCTTCCGAAAATGCTTTTTTTGGTAAGCAGGTTAAAGTCTATCCTGGGCCCTCTTTAAGTGTGAAACTCTGTTCATATTTTATTTTTATTTTTCCATTTTCTCTTTCTTTCCGTTGTCTATAAGGCAACAGCAGTCTTTTTTTGCATATGGAGGTGTTTGTCCGGGTTCTAGGCTTTATTTCTCCAAAAACCTTTGACCGAATGGACTTTTCATGTCACTTTGGGGACTAAGTGAACTCGGGTACTGAATCACTGAACAACTCTTTGTCAGATGTTTACAGTGGAGATCCTCCTGGAGAGGCAGTTTATCGGCAGAGATCCCCTCAGACCTCAGCAGGCCACCAAGTGAGACATCACGTCCTTTAGTTTGCATCATTAAGACATTATTAGAATCATTACTGACTCTTATTACTGGAATGTGTCTGTTTCCCAGGATCAAAGTGGCGGTGAGGCAGCCACCACTCCCAACTGTGAATCTGGAGAAAGATCCATCATGAGATGTGAATCTCTCTCTGGTGATCTCAGGTGCAGATCAGGTCAGAGGATACATTTTATAGATTAGAAATAATAAATAAGGCTTCCCTCAAACAGTGTTTTGTGATTTTCACAACCTCAGAAGTGGAAAATTCCTGAAAGCTCAAAGTTCACTTGTCCAGTTCATGCCTTCCCATGTTTTAAACAAGTTAAATTTGAAGGCAGCAGAAGCCAAATGATGGTTGTAGCTGAACGTGTGTAGCATGATCATCCTGCCTCGTGCCAGACATGTTTCACTGGTAAATGAAACCTAAAATACATCCAGTGCATGTAACTGGCTTTTTAACCAACTTGCATCTAAGAGATTTGAAATGATCCTTTTCAGACATGTCACATGTTAAGCATCCTTTGACAATCCCATTAAGGACAGCCTCATGTCTCTGCACTCTTCAGAGGGGCCGTCTGTTGATGAAGTGGACGTCTTGTCTCTGCGTTCGGCCCTGGAGAGACGTGTCTCCTTGGAGACTATTGCCACGGAAGCATGGCTGCGGCCCGGCACGTCGGATGCTGTAAAACGCTCTGGCTGTAGAGAGAAGCCAGAGGGTGGGAGGGAGACTCCACCCTGGCTGACTCAGCGCCTCATCTAGCCACCATTAGCTGGCCTCCACTGATAGAAAATAGACATGGTTTCTTGCTAATTCTGCTTTTCAGTATATGGACCTGGTTTATGTGAAGCTTGAATCACTTTCTAACATGTTAATTGTTGTTTTTGTTAACGCTACATGCCAGCTAGCTCAAGAACAGGAAAAGGTCAGATTTGACCTGCAATGCAGAGCTGAAGCATCGGTTTTATTCAGTGAACCTGACTTCACTGAGAGGTGCACAGTTGTAAATCTACCATAAATATGTACAGTAATGTAGTCATTTTAGTAATATATGTACACTGGAGTTTATTTTATAATAAATAATTCTGTTATTCTAATGGTGTCCAGATTGTTCATTCATGTAGAGCAGTGGTTCTCAAGCTGTGGGTCGGGGAACATTTTGGGGTTGCCAAATGGTTGTAAATAAAGATAAATGGACTAGATTTAAATCTATATTTCATGTTAACAGACATAGGAATAGGAAACTATTGTTTTTTGTTATTGTTATAAATCATTCATGTACACTTGGGATTTGTAGAAGCGAGTTTGCGCAAATAAATGTGGGTCTCTGGCGTCAACACGAAGACACCAATTGTGAAATAAGGAAACCCTGTCATGTTGATGAGGGCTGGTTCGCTCTGTAGTCTGGTGAATCAATGACCTGTTGACATTCGATGCCCCTTAACGCATCGCAAGGGGCTTTGTAAGATAAATACCCCTGCAGAACTCCCTCCGCCCACAAGGGAGGTTTCATTCCAGGGTGCCTCAGGTGGGTAAGCCCTGCATAAAGAGTGCTTCTGACAAATTCGCAACAGTGGCTGCATTCAAGGTCTGTAGAGCTGAAACTAACAGCTTTTTGAGTATAAATACATGCTGCTGCTGCTGGTAATACACCACCAAAATACACAAATTTAGCTGGGTTAGAGGTATAATACAGCGACTTTAAATAAATCAAAAACAGAAAAAAAAAATGCAGGGATCAGGTTTAGGGTGTATAGAGGAGGAATAGAATTTAAAGTCAGTCATTCAATGTTTCAAATCAACCAAGTTCAAAAACTTTATTGACCTAGAACCTGATTAGAATGCCAGATGATGTATCGTACAGAAAGTTGTACATAATCTTTTGTAACATAGAAAACTTTACATTGCTGTATCATATACATTTTGTTTTCTACATCCATGAGCAGGAATGTACCCCATTCATACGTAAAGCCCAGCTAACATTTGTCATGTTCTCTATACATATTACTTTTTCCCCAAACCAAAGAAAAAAAACAAAACAAAAAAAAACCCAACAAAACTAATTAAATATATTATTAACGTTTGATTTTGTACACACGAGTGACAACTAAACTCAAAAAAAGAAAAAAAATCAACATGAAAACAGACTCAAAAAGCAGCTAGCATCAAGTTGCTCTCTCCTCTTCCAGTTTCATATCACATCTGTCGCTGTTAAAAACCTAACAACATATAAAATGGAATAATTTAACCCTTCACTTTCATGGTCATGACAAATCATACTGTAAAGGACAAAAACTGCAGGAGATGTTTCAACCAAATAAATTATCAAGAAAAGTAAAATCTCCAGTGCATTCAAAACAAAAACAGATCAAGTGCAGCAGAGGGAGAAAAAAATAATAAACAAAAATAAATGAAATCTAGTGTTATAAGATTATATTACATAGCGGCAGATCTGTACAACTAGTTGAATCCAAGAGGCTATCAATGCTAATGTTAGCCATCCGAGGTGCAGAGAGAAAGATCATTACTATCATCAATGTGTGACAAATTCCACATTTCAAGGTTACTGAATATGTTTTTGCATGTTGCTGAAACCGCTCATTCTTTAATGTTTTTAAAATATACAGTAAGAAGCACACTTTGTTTTTTGTTTTTTTTGGGAAATATATTCCTTCTGAGCTGATCAGAGATATGGGTAACTGTCTTTTTTCTTTTTTTTTTCTTTTTTTTGATCAGTAGTTGTATCCAGTGGAGGAATCGCTACACCTTGTTCAAGAGTTTTCCTCGTGGTATCAAGTACATGTCTGTGTGGTGATAAGGGTTAAGGGTGCGGGCAGGTGTTAGCAGGTAGCTGACTGGGGATCGGCCACTCAAGTCCAGTGTTCAGCATGATCCAAGTGGAGTAACCTGAGAGCTGGAGGTCTCAGTGGAGCTCTGTGTTTCCAGGCATGATGTAGCTCGCCATCACTGGGCCTCCTCCCCAGCCTCCTCTCCAACCTCGGTGTTTGTCTCCTCCTGTTCGGTTTGTGCCGGCTGAGGGTCCGGTTCGGGTGCAGGCAGCTGGGCGATGTGAAACACCAGGCCGATACGCAAGTAGAACTTTCTTAGAACAGCCCGCAGCTCTGGGATAAGGTCAAACTGCATGATCTCGCACAGTAGTGGGTAGTATCTGGACGCATGAGCCTTGAACTGAACGTGACGGAGACAGAAGCAACACGGGATGAAGTCACACATTCAGACTCATTAAAGCATGAGGAGGGAAAAGTATCGTCAGAAGCTCTCAACATCTCAACAATGTCTCATCAGCAAAGCTCTCAACATGGCTGACTCCCTAGCTAGCCTCATCGCTAACTCACAGCTACATCCCTCAAGAAGGCTAACAGGATTTGGGAGGTTTCCAGCAGGAAGAAGACTAACGTTTTTTTATGTACTTTATTCTTTTTATTTCTTCTTCCTTTTATTCTTTTTTCAGTCTCTTCTTCAATATTCTCTTTTCACGTAACATTCTTTAAATATGTAGTAATGCTCTCTCTTTGCTGGAAAGCACTTTGAGCTACAATTTTTGTATGAAAGGTGCTGTACAAATGAAGTTGTTGTTTTAATTGTTATCATCATCTAATTGACTGCAATTCATTCGGCACTTTTTATGCTTCTGGTTCCCTTTGTCAACTGAAGTACTCAGGAACTGAATATAGAGCATCTGTTCTTCTTCTACTTTATTATCAGTGGTTCCGTAACAGGTTCAATGTAATAGTTTGTGTTAATCCAACCTGCTACCGGACCTGCTGTCCTGCTTGTTTAGTCCCGATACAAACAAACTGGAGGCACTACGGGAGGATGAGGAAGCAGGGCTGACTACTAACCGCCAACCATAATAAACGCTGGCTTATGTCCATCAGCTCAAGGGGCTGCATCTGCTTTCTGATGGCTCCTACACATTTTAAGTGAGATCAAAAAGAAATTTTGCCTAAAATGCACCTCACAACAACTCACCAGAGACTTTTTACGAATTTGATCGTTTCTCAAAAACAAAAGCGGCAGAAGCATCTCGACATTTCATGACTAGAATGAGTCAGGAACACTCACCCTCTCATCGCTGATTTTTAGCACCTTGGTGAGGAAGAGGAGCAGCAGGTTGGTCCAGGCCTCTCGATGGCTCTCGGAGGTCAACGCCAAGAAATATGCTACAGCTTCGCTGCACACACTACAAGAAGACAAAAGAGAAATTATTCAGCTTCTCATACACTCAGTTCCTGTCAGGATTTTATTAAATACAGGAAAATTACAACCATTTTCGGCTGGTAATTATTTGTGTTGATTTAAACATGCTAAACTGCTGGATGATGTTTGCAGAGCTCTTGCTAATTAAAGTCACTGACTGATGGTTTTATGAAGATAATGAGACGTTTCTCTTCCTGCTTTTCAGTGGGGAGAGATGTGACACGACAGCTGAACTTTCTTCCGTGACCCTGTTAAACACCATCTGTTTATTCCTCTTTCACAGCTCCCCTGCACCCAAATGTCTGTGACCCCATCACCTCTCGTCTGATTTGCACCTTACGCTAATCAAATGTGCATGTGTGCTGTACGTGACTTGCGGCAAGTGAGGGTGTGTGCAATTTAAACGTGTGGCTAAGAAGAGGACTAAGTGTGTGTGTGTTGTGTGCGTGAAGACCAAAGGGACACAAAACTCAGACATGACACCACGCTGCAAAGAGCTGGAGGCTGCCAAAGATGGAAGCAATATTTTTGACTATCGCTGTTCCACCAGCAAACTGCTTTTATTGAATACTAATCATCTGACCCCAACACTGCTCGTGTCCGCCCTCAGGAAGAGGAGCGCGACGTCAGAGCTGGAGGAGGCCAGAGACCAGACCCGACGAGGTTCACGCCGGGCTCCTCGCGAAGAGCTGAAGGTTTCCATCGTGCACAACTGCGTAGAGCGACGACTGACGAGTACTGACTATCAAGAGCTTCTCAGCCCAGCAAGCAAGCACATGGACTTATTAAACCATGAACACGCCGACTATGGGCCATGTGATAACCTCAGTCATGGTCATGAGTTCATGTTTATCGAAACAGCTCACTATGTACCCTGAGTCCAGTATCGTTTAAAAAGAACTTCCTCTGTTTCCTGCCCACTGTATTTTAACCAGATGGGATAATTAAGGAAGGACAGCTCAAATTCAGAATATGCTTCGAGCTGCAACTCAGTTCCTCCATTTTTTTAACAGGTTTTTGGTGAAATGCCTGAAATAAAGTCTGTGGTTCACACTAGTTTAATTATTTGGCCCCTTCTCAATGGCTAGCTGCTAGTTAGCTTAGCTGCAATGAATGCTAGCAGTGGGGCACTAGAGAAAGATGTCTCACAAGTCATCAAATACACTTGAATCGCCTGCATTGATAGAACAAGGGTTGGGATCAATATTTGCTGTGAAAAAACTGTTGAACATGATGAGATATTATCTTTATCTGAACTGAATCAACGAGGAACTTCGGTAATTGTACGGTTAGACTTACAGAATCGGTGTATGGTTTGTGTGTGTGTGTGTGTGTGTGTGTGTGTGTGTGTGTGTGTGTGTGTGTTTCTGTGTCATCTGCTGTTCTTCCAGCAGCGTGTTTGCACTGTTCGTTAAATATTTACACAGAAAAGATTCTATTGATTTCTTGATTCAGGTAAATGAGCCTCACGCACAGACCACATCTGTTGTTCCATCTAATCAGGTGATAAGGAATTGTGAGGAAAAGTCGACATCATTAGCAGGGAGAAATTTAAGCCGAGCGACAAAAGAATCCTGAGATCAGTTGGAGCTTTGCTAAAGTCGATAAAGTCGAGGGTTAAAGAGGCTGGCGGTATTCTGTATGTGTGTGTGTGTGTGTGTGTGTGTGTGTGTGTGTGTGTGTGTGTGTGTGTGTGTGTGTGTGTGTGTGTTTCAGGCGAAACTTCCTGCAATAATGCGTCAGAAAAATACTGGATATGAATTGTGTTACTAACAGGAAGTGTGTAGGTTCACGAAGTGTGTAGGTTGAGGAAGTGTGTGGGTTTAGTGTGTTCAGGTTCTTACTTCAGCAGTCGTCTCTGTACCTCCTCCCAGGCGTCCTGCCGACTTTGGTCTGTGTACATACGAAAGAGGATGCGCAGACCGCACGCCAGGCTGCTGGTCTCCTGCTTCAACAGGTTAGGCTTTGATTTTCCTTTGAAACCTTTAACACACACACACACACACACACACACACACACACACACACACACACACACACACATTTCCATTGCTATTTTAAAACCGTGTTTTTCTTTTATGCTGCATCACTCCTTAAAATTTGCAGAGGTCACATGTCTCATACCATCCTTTGTCTTTACATTTCAGCCAATCGGAGCAGACAAAGGCCTGATGCGAGCAGATGTGGTTTCTCATCCTACCTGCTTTCCACAGTAACGTCCTCTGCTCGTTGTTGGAGTTAAAAGCCTTGGCGAAGTGGTGCGACTCCAGCAAGCAGTCCAGCAGCTTGAAGAGTTGCTCGGAGGTCAGGTAGCGATACATGCCCTGATCCTGGGTCTCCACGGGGACGTCTGCTGAGTTCAGGGCATCTCGCTTTAAAAGATGAAGAGTTGACAGGTTATTCACGACTTAATTCACATGAAAAAAAAGACACACATCGTGTTCTTCAGACCACAAAGGTTTGTACCTGAGCAGCTGCGAAGTTCTCAGCGTCTTCCTTCTTACTGGTGGCGGGAAAGAAGATGATGTTATCGATGGTCTGGATCAGCTCCAGCTGCACGACACACTTGATCAGCAAGGCTGAGAATAAGCGTTGCTCCTGGATCTCTGCGGAAAAAACGGATATTCATCAGAATCCACAAGAGATGGAACGTTTGAGCCCTCGAGGGGAAGCCGTGACACTTACTCGTTGGGGTCCTGCTCCTGGAGCCGTCCTCACTCATGCCCGAAGCGGAACTGTACTGACTCTGCCAACGGTTCTCCATGGCGGTACTGTTAGAATGCTGGTCCTCAGAGCGAAACTGGATGTCCAAAGACTTCTGGGAAATGGAGTCCTGAGACAAGGGACATAATGTTACTATATACCAATTTATAAAGCACTGCAAACCTTGTGCAAAATGCTAAAGAAATCACGGGAAACTGGATGAAGACAACAAATTTGACAAAACGTTCTCCATCATGGAAGATTTATTTTAAAGAAAAAGCAGCCTCACCAGTTGTTTGTCTGACAGGCTCTGTGACATCATGTGATCTCCCTCTGCTCCCGCTGGTCTCCATGTCAACAGACTTGGACGAATAAAAAAGCATCAATCAAACAGTGTACAGACAAACCACCAGACTAGATAATTACTTCTGAAGCATAATGCATCAAATTAAACATTAATATGGTTACAATTTTTAACAGACTGCTGTATTAAGCCTGTATCTGAAAGGTCATTTTGTATTGTTTTGTTTTTTTTCATGGCAGCAGCTTACGCATGAGGGATGGTGGTTTTGAAGATGTCCAGCATGCAGTTGCACGTCTTGTCCCAGGTCTCTGGGGAAAACTTCTCTCCGTTCAGGATGACCACGTTCTCTAGACAGTTGGTGCCTGAACGGGCAAGCTGCTCGTTATCTACGCACGCACGCACACGCACACAGATGACAAGGCGCGCGCGCACACACACACACACACACACACACACACACACACACACACACACACACACACACACACACACACACACAGATGACAAGGAGGAGCAGGGTTAGCTTTATTCTGGTGAACAACCCCAAAACGCTATCAACTGTGATCACTTGTTGGCTAAACCTGCTGCTCCTGAAGTTAAGTTATGCAAGTAGCTATTTTAGGCCCCATAATTATGTTCTAATTAGACTTGAGGGTGCTTGTCAGTTATGTGCCTATAGAATCACGCTATCATTATAACCGTCTCTTCTCCTTTCTTCTAAAGACAAAAGGACAGTGTGCTCCCAAACATTAATTCAACTTTAAATCGATGTTATGTAGCATTTTTAGCTTCAATATGCAGAACGGTGCCTCTTTCATTCCTCCTCTGAGTTCTGTATGTCTGTTTCTACCCTGTAATTTGAGCAGCAAAAGCTCTAACTAGCTTGTAGTGATGCTTTCAGATTCAAGAAGGTAGCGTGGAATTAGCAGTCATTGTGAAGCTATCAATACGTGAGCAACTGCTGTGAGTCCAAATGGGATCATACACTTTTTTTTTGTTCCTGCTCTGTTCCAGTTTTGACGTCAAAATCAGCCATTTCACTTAAAATAACAGTTACAAAAGCGCCAATCAACCAATCAGCTTCCAGTGTTTTACTGCCTGTAACAGCTATGTCCTCCCGGAGAGCAGAAGGGCTGCTGTGTTCTCACCTTGCTGCACACACCAGTAGAGCTGAGCCAGAATGTCATCCAGCAGGACGTCATTGAGCGATTCAAAGTACTGAGTGAAGACGTCACAGATGGCGTAAAGTGCATGGTTACAGGTGGTGGTCATCCACTCTGCTTTCTGAGGACGCGACACAAACACACGACCTCTGTGAGAATGGTTCCCGATGAGAAGCAGCTTGCTTTAACAGCTGCTGTGTCTCGTACCTCCGTCTGTTGCTCGGGCAGCTTCATGTTGTCAAAGATCCTGAAGACAATTTGGAAGAGGTCTTGCCACCAGCGCTCCTCAAAGGTGTGCCCGTAGGTCTTCATCACCTCAAACATCACAGTCAAACCCCTGGAGAATCGAACACACACACACACACACACACACACACACACACACACACACACGCACGCACAGGCACACACATAGACATTTATCTTAGGTATCAAAATATCCACTTTTATGCCCTGAGGTAACAGGTGAACTGCCTACCTGGTCCTGACGTCCAGCTTACACCTGTTGATGATGCAGGAGAGCTCGAAGAGGATGGGGAACCACCCCCGCACCCACACACGGTCCTCGGGTGCTACATTCATGTCATCACTGGTGTAGTCTTTGAAGGCCTGACACACAAATAAGAGCCATCTTCACTGCCTCGGGAGACAATTACCCCGCCTACACATCTGCATGCCCCTGATAATGCTTCTTGTTTTTGTGCAGTAATGTACATCTAATAATGTATTCGAGAAAAAACATGTCTTTTTGATTAAAAAAAAGACTGCTGTGTGGGTGAGCTGAGATGAATCACAAGATTATATGCAACATTCCAACCCGAGCCAAAGCTTATTTTACTTAAACCGTCACTAAAGAGAAACACCAGAGGTTCTCGTGTGTTCTGGACCCCCCGAGTTGACTCTCAGTGAGCCGATGACCCCCATATGAATAGAGCCGGCTCAAAAGGGACCCTTATATCTCGAAATATTTGAAGCAAACCTGCATTCATGCACCCTTGACAAGCATTTAAAACACCATAATTTGGTCATTTGATCCAAAAATATAGATATTGGTGAATAATTATTCATTTTTGCCTGTTTCATTTTGGGAATTGATAAAAGTTCATTTCAGTTTTTCCTCTTGAAAAAAAAAAACACTACACCAAAAGAACGTATTGGCTGTGAAAAGGTACCACTGTACTGTGCTTTCCTCACGGATGCATGAACACTGTTTGAAATAAAAAAGAAAATGTAAAAAAAAAAAGAATGAATTTATCTGAAAGTTGGCGTGAAACCACCTACAATTTAGGAATAAGTGAGAAAAAAATAAAAAGAATTTGGCAAAAAAAAAAAAATTCTCAGAGAATTTGGAGCTGAATACAGAATTGCAAATAACAGTGTTAAATTCTATGAAGAGTTCCGATGAACATCCAAGAAGCTTTTCTGGCTCTCGTCATTTTACTGAGGAACCATGAAAGTGCGTCTAGAACTGGGCAGACGGACTGATACTGACTTGTGGCCTCTCTGAGACGTATTTGGCGCAGTGTCTGATGAGTCGGATGGCCTCCATGCTTGTGTCTGGAAAGGAGGCATTACAGGCGAACTCGGACAGACACTTAACGGCATCCTGGAAGGAGTCGATGGTGGCCGCAAAGTGCTTTTCAAATACATTCGCTGGAAGATGTAGAAGAAGAAAAGGGGGAAAACAGAGAGATAAAACAAAAAAAAAAATGATGGTAAAGCAGAGACAAACTCTTGAGCGCCAACAAGTCTTCAGTCTGTCACTTACTGACGATATGGCCCGTGGTCTGGAAGGCCAGTTCTACAATGCTCTCGTCCTGGTCGGAGGCAGCCAGGTGGAAAACGGAGAATATGTTCTTCCAGCCTGAGCGGATATTGGCAGCCTGGGAGTTAACCATCTGGGCGATACAGCGCACCACCATGTCTCTGATGGTGGGAGACCTGAGCGGTGGGGAGGTGGCGGGTTAGACTCAAAATAAGCCGAAGAAGATGCATTAAAAAGGAAAAAGACAGCAGAACCTTAATTAACATGAATCTCAACATTGATGTCAATTAACTCTAAAAGCTCTAAACGTTTGGCTGAATCGTTATTCCAGCTCATCCAGGCACATTTGTTTTTACAGATTAAGTTGCCATAGTGAAGCGCATCGCTAATTGCTCCGTAGTTATGAATGATAGAAAAGACTGCCTCCACTTATCAGTGCGCGCGCGCCCACACACACACAAACACACACACTGAGGCAGGGGAGGGCAGCCTGAGTGAGTCTAATGGACACACTGTGCTGCAGGGTTTTCATGGCCGCCTGCCATCTACTCTCTGTTGAGGCTCTCAGCCCGCTTGCTCTGTGGGCAGATTTATACTTAACACCACTACTCCTCTTTCACATCAATGAAAAAGGTGTTGCGGTGAAAACAGCTTGCCCGATGACGTGACCATTACAACGGCTTTATTTACATGAATGACATTCGTTTCGAACTAATAGTCAGCTTTTAAATGCAAAACAGACTGAAATGGGTCAGTGAGAAACATGCTTACTCACTGCTAAAAGGGAGAAAAAGAATGAATAAGAGACGAGGCAGGGAGCTGTTACAGAGGTTGAGGCGAGGAGGGGGAGTGAGTGTGTGTGTGTGTGTGTGTGTGTGTTTGTGTGTGTGTGCGCGTGCGTGCGTCTGCAGCCATGTGAGAAGCGGCCCAGATATAGTAACCACTTACAACCACGGCACAGGCCTTGTGTTTGCACCACCCACCTCTAACCATGAGTGTTGTAACACAAGCGAGGCGTACTCTCAGACAAATACCTGTTCTTTTTCATGATGTGCTCAAACGGCCTCAGAAAATCTTTCTGGAATCTGAAGTTAGCCAGCTCGCCCTTCTCTAAAAACTTCATCGACAGCTGGCGGAGAGAGTCGACCGCGAAGATGGCAACGTCCTCGTTGGAGTTGCAGCCAACCTGCGAAGACATGAAACATCTTTTCAGTGATGTCACACAAAGAACAAACTGTTCCTCCGGTGAGATGTGTAACGAGAACAAACAAGCACCTATGTGCACAGAAGAAACAGTTTGGGGAAAAATATCCCCTCAAATGATAAATGGCTACTTTGATCATTTGCTTTCACACTGTTTGCAGCTTTCCAGTGAGAAGAAAAGCCTCAGCAAGAGAGAAGCATCATTGAATACTAAGATACCGGGGAGCTTTTCTGGCAACAATTTGTGTTTATCACTGACTACAATCATACTGTTGGGAAGAAAAGTGGAACAGGACGAAAATGACTATATTTCAAAGATAATATCTCCTCAACATTTGAAATTTTTCCCTTTTTATTCCCACTTTGTCGCTGCCTGTTTCATAGTCACTACCCACCTTGTTGAAGTGGTCTCCAATAACCTCCCAGATCCTGGACCACTGCAGCCTGATGCGGCCCATGTTGTAGTACGAGATCTCCACTATTTTTTGCAGGCTGAACATACGTGGGTGTGTGGGCGAGGCCAGCTCATCCATGGACACAGCACACAGCCAGCGCACAAAATCAACTGACAAAGGGAGATAAAAGATGTCGCTGAATGAGTGAAGTATGGGTAAAGTTAAAAATAGCTCCAATGTAGCAAGCCTTGGAGCGATAAGAATAACACCGATCTGCAGGTAGACTCACCTATTGCGTTTCCATCTAGTCTGGTAGAACCTGTGAAGATCCTAAACACACAACATGACAGTGATTATTTACAAGCTTCGTTTTAGTGGCGGCATTTCACGCGCTGTAAATCTGCACGTTAGGAGAAAAAAAAAGATGATCTGTTCATACGGTGCGAGTTGAAATACACACATCTAAAATTGTAAGCCCAGCTTACTGGGTCCAGATCTGGCGCAACCTTCTTACACCAAATTTCTCTCTCCATTTCTATTATTTCTACTGTGATTTCTAGCAATAAGTATGATATTTTCACAATGATGAAAGTCCCTACAAGTTCCTGACTACAGTACCTGTCCACAGCCACCACCACGCTCTGAGAACTGGTCTCTCCGATGGACTCCTGGATACTAGCAATCTGCTTTCGGTCGACTGTCCCGCCGACTATAGAACAAAACACAGGGGATTCACATTTCTTGTTCTGCCGGGAAGAACTGATAGATTTCTTGTGTTTATGAGTTGTTGCTGACCTAAACCCAAGTACTCATCGCTGCCCTGCTCCTTGGTGCTTGTGATAAAGCCCTCTTTGCCCCTCACCGTCCCTGAGATGTAGCGTGCCTTCACCCCTGTACCGATTAGCTGAGCCAGCTCCAACTGACTGATGCACTTCATGATCTGAGGAGAGAGAACAGAGACATTTGACCTGTAACAACACAGTGATTGGAGGGAAGAGCGGTGGGAGACACGCGCCTTGAGAGAGAGAGGGGACTGACTATCTTAAACACGTTTAACTAAAATATCAGAGCTCTAACTGTAAAAAAACAAAACAAAACAAAATCTTCAGTGAAACGCTGCTGGCACAGTAACGATTTTATTTGCACTTTACATCCTTTACTGCTTATTTGGAGAGTCCAGATTTTTGGGTTTACTAGCCTGCTGTTTTGCAGACGTCCCTTAAAGCAAAATTACGCAGCAGTTTTTGCTAGATCATGTAGAAGTTCTACTGACTTGTGTACTATTTGTGGTGACTAACTTTGAACTATCAGTACAGACCAGCATAGGATATTTACAGAAAAAGTATTTCTATTGCTAATCAGCGAGCTGGTAGCAAGTGCATTTTATCTCCTGTAGAAATGTTTTGTGAGGAAATAAAAACCTCATGCCAAGAGTTGCCCAGGTAGTTCCCGTCAGTGTGAGCCACTGTGATGAGCGTCTTGATAGTGTCAATGTTCTTCTGCTTCATTTCTGCAATCCCGGAGCTAGCGGTCAACAGGGTGAACCTAGCCAGGGCTTGGACATACGCATCCCGCTCCAACTGTTCCACAAAAGACAGGACATGAAGCTTGTAAATTTACAGCAAAAAAAGAGACAAGGTTCTCAATTCTAACCACAGTACCTGTATGGAGAAGATGCACGCTATTCTGATCGCACAGCGGATCCCTTCGAGACACAGCGAGGCCACTTCAGTGTCATCACAGTCCTGAAGACCCACACTGAAGGCAGCCAAGAAGGGCGTCCACGCAAGCTGAGGAAACACAGACAATGTCTCCAGTCGGTGTGTGTGGATGTGTGAAACAAGCATGTGTATATTGCCCCTTTGGGACCAGGGGAACTTTCTCCTTGATCTAAGAACCTTTGGAGAAAATATCTTTGTTTTGACCACAGGAACCAGGGTCTAGATTCAGCTCCAGGGACATTATTTCACCTCCCCAAAAGAGGAAACCAAAACTAGGAGGGGTGGATCTTTTCCTGCTGAAAATGTATCACTGGTTCAGTACTTGCCGCATTTCCTTCAAAGCCCTACGTTTATGAAGCCTGCCAGTGGACTTTCTGACTTACGGATACATCAAGAAAGGTTATGACCAGAGGACCGATGATGAGGCACAGGTGGTACCAACGGTTTACACAAGCGGGAAATAGAAACAGCAACCATGACGTGTGGAACAATACATCTGACGACTGATTTTTTTTTTTTTCCAAGGAATTTTTAGCAGAAAAGGTACTCAGGTCCCTTGTCCCTTGTTACCTTGAACATGGGTCTGACGTGTTCTAGATGTGTGGCGCTGGTGAACGGAGCCTGAACGTGGCTGACGGCCTCCATTAGAGCTTTTGCCGTCTTTGCCATCTGCTCCATCTCGACGTTGTACAGCAGACGCCTCTGCTTCTCACTGGCCACACCTGAGAGAATAAATACACAAACACGCAGCATTTACAGCAAACCGACAACTGGGAAGAGGAGAAACACTCATTGAAAAGGCCCTGCAAAACAGAAAAGGAGGCTGACT
The DNA here is from genome assembly GCF_037954235.1 of Aulostomus chinensis. Lineage (NCBI taxonomy): Eukaryota > Metazoa > Chordata > Actinopteri > Syngnathiformes > Aulostomidae > Aulostomus > Aulostomus chinensis. The sequence goes on along the minus strand of NC_141340.1, from coordinate 11,418,107 downwards.
TCTCTGAAGATAAATGTCTAAAAATAGCCTCTCCATGTGTGTTCAAACTCTAAGCAGTACATTTTTGGTACTTTCATGCTTGAGTTGCTAACAATGTGAGCAAGCCAATTCACTAGTTTATATTTCTGTGTGAGTGAACTGATCCCAGCATCACAAACACTCACGGACTTTTATCAGCCCATCAGCAGTAAAATATAATCAATCTGCACGTGATGCATCTCTAAAGGATTTCCATCGAAGCCAAAACCTTCACAACAACAAGGCTACAAGGCTCTGGATAATCACTTCATATCTATTCAAAACGACACACTGTCTTTTGACGTGCTTTCAGGGAACAAAGAGACTCTGCTGCAGTGAGACTCACTCTGCTTGCTGGATTTCATGGTGAGCTCTTTTGTCTCTTTCATCGCAATCTTTTTCCCCGCAATCTCGTCGTAGATGGCCGAGAGATATTCCTCAGGTAAGTCTTTGCTGTCGTTGATGCCGCGGTTCATCTTGATGTATTGCTCTTTCGTCATTTTATTCTTCACCTTTGCAGCAAAAAACAAATACAAAAAAAAACAACAACTTCAAAAGCTGCTTAAACAACATGATTTATGATGATGTGATGCATGCTGTTGAAATTCGCTCCCAAAGGTGGTGTACTTACCTGCGGACTGTGAAGGTCTGTTGTCAACATAATGATGGAGTAGGCGAGGACGTATGCGGTGTCAGCGCTGGCAAAGAGGGTTTGTCTAGAAAATATATCAAAGGGAAGGAGAAGACTGTGAATTGAGCTTAGAAAAAACAAATTCAGCTTTTTCTGTACTCGGGATCTCCCTCTACTCACCCCTGATTGCATTCTAGATATCTTGCTGCAAACTTCTCCATGAGACGGTCGATCTTTTGGGCCTCTCCGGGGAGCCGGAAGCCCTCCAGGAAAATCCTCAGTGCAGAAACAAAGTCTTTGCCCTGGAAGTCCATTTGATCCACGTAGGCGTACATCACCTCTTTATTAAAACGGTCATTATCCCCGAGGAACTCTCCCACTTGAGTCTAAGAGAACAAAAAAGGTCAGTCTTATTTTCATACCGTACCTGAACAACATCTTCCACGAATTGACTTGAAACTTCAGCTATTAATTCTTTTTCTTGTCGTGAGAGGAAAGTCGGAGATGGAAAGTTGATTTTGATTTTAAGCATCTCGTCAGTGACAATCAGATAATACACATTTGAATTTATCCACGATGCTGTGGGTCACTACCTTGACATTATGAACGTGATTACTGCTGTGAACAGACACCCCCCCAAGGCTGTCCAATCAAGGCCGTCCAATCAAGGCCGACTGCACTTCCCATTACAGTTAACTTTACTCTGCATTGGCTGCAGGACAGGCATTCTATCATTTTGTATCTTCTGCATGGTTTGGTTGGATGATACTGAAAAGTGCAGCTAAAGGACAATGCCTATATTTTAGGAAATTCTGCCATCCTCTCCAGGGCTAGACAAGAAGATAGACCCTTTCTTTCCTTTATGAGTGCATTGGTGAGGCTAGTTAGCTTAGCATGAAGGAGAGCCGTGGATGGGAAATGTTAGCATCTTCAAAAGTCATCAAATATACATTTCTCCCAAATTGGTCGTTGCCTGAATTCATGTAACAAGGGATGCGTTTCACAATCATTATGAAACAATAATCAAATAAAACGAGAAATTGTAATTTTGGAATGAGACAATCAGTCAGAACTACTTTCCTTCGATCCGACCCAAAATTTCACAAGCACCACTGGAACATCGGCCAACAAAACGAAAAGCTTGTCGACAAGTAGAAGAGCGACTGCCGCTACTCACCATGTCGTGAGAGAAACACAGATCCAAAACCTCTACTTGATGACTTTTGACTCCTGTACGCAAACACTTACCACTCACTTGGATTCGTTGTGCTAAGCTTACTAGCGGTCAGTCAGTCTCAGCTCCCTATACGCATGTAAAGACAAGAAAAGGGTATTTTTCCTGTGTCTGGCTCTGGGGAGGATGACACCATAAGTGTGTTGTTCATTTAAGCGCGTTGATGCCACTTTGGCTTTTTTGTCTTCAAAATGACTCCCGATAAATGAGCTGGAGATGGCGATGTGACGTCTTACTGAATCAAGCCTCTCCTCTTGATGCAAGAACTGAGCAAGGTCCTCCGGTGTTGTACCCAGCATACCCTGCTCTTGAAGATACTGGATTCCTCTCTTTGGTTTCTTGTTGAACCTGTTTAGATTCAAAATAGACAAACTAATACAGCCGGTAGATTGGAGTAGATTAGGAAAATATTGCAATTGCGTTTCACAGAACTCACAGGTCAATCCCCTGCTCGATGATTTCCTTTTGCTGTTTGAGGACCTCAAACTGCTCAGGGTTGTCAGTACCCGACATCTGAGTGCTGTAGCTGCCGATGCCGGACGAGGCAGTGGAGTCCAGGGAGTTGATGCTGCCATAGCGGTTTATGGTCTCTGGCGCCCTGGTCTCTGTGCTCTCCTGCTCCGATGGTTTCTCTTGGCCTGAGAGGAACAAACACGCTAAAAATCAACCAGATACGATGATAAACGAGTGTATGTAAAGCTATTGTTACAATAAGAAGCAACCCGCTGAAACATGAGTGAGTTTTTAATTGGAGTGTTGTTGGTAGGAAGTCCGCCTGTGGGCTTCAACATATTTTTGCTAAATCAAAGTGACAGCAGAGAGACAAGAACAAAATGACCCTGAAGCTTTTTTAAAGATTGTTGTTGTCGAGAAGAATATGCACGGATCGAGCATGATCACCAGAACATTTATTCACACAGAGCATAGACAGTTATTATTGAAGGTGAGTTGTTTCTTTTTAAAACCCCAGGCGGTAAAAAAAAGGAAGCAGAACTTTCGGGCCAAAAGATGTGGCTGGTTAAGATTGCAAAGACAAGCTCAGGGTTACGTTCAGGCATCTTATTACCCAATGGAAACTCTTTAAAACATTTAGGGCAGTGTCTCAGTAATGTGACCTGGCGGTGTGCTTCCCACTCTTCAATTTAGAGGAGGAGGAGGAGGGAGAGAGAAAGAGTGCCATAATACAACATTAAAACTCATTTAGATCACAACAAACATCCTTTATTAGGTTATTGTGACACCACACAGGTTATCTAACTCAGAACAAAAAAAAAAAAATCACCCACAACTACAAACGTCACAGCTTCAACAAAATGCAACAAGTCTAGCGACCAACTCTCTTCTGCTCTAAAATTACCTGCTCGCGCTTCGACGTCATCCAAAAAAAAAGGGAGACAATGAAATGATAAATGACAGTTAAAACGGTTAGATGAGTCTTTGAAAGCCTTACGATCACAGTGCACTTTGATTTAACTTAGTATGAAATGCCCCACCGTAGCAGCAAATGCTAAATTCTAAATTCTAAAAGTGGCCTGTGAGCTCCTGCTGGGTTGCTAATGACTTGTCTTTGTGGCGAGATAACGCTCCTGCAGGTGAATACTAAACAGCACTGCCTCGCCTGGTTAGCCTTGACAGCTTAGCCAGGAGCTAACCTGTGGATCATTATGGAGGGTTTGTGGGATATCTTTCACAAAGATGCACTTTCTCCTGAGTTTGAGCTCCTCCTTTGGCAAACAACAGAAATCCTCTGGTGTATAAGACCCCCGAGGGCTCGTCTCCCGCACCGATGCTCTGTATGTGGCAGACAGGTGTTTCAGCACGGCTCAGTCTAAGGTAGCGCTCTCCTTTTTTAGGCTAAATCTCCTGGATTAGCGTGTCTGCGCTGGCCTCTGGGCTTTATCTCACCGCCTCAACACACGCTCGCTTTTTTTTTTTCGTTCTTCAGCGAGCGGATGAACTCACAATCTCGACACTGGCCTACAGATGAATTGCAGCTTTATCACCAGTAAACAACAACTATTACTACTTCCAGAACTACACCGATTAGAAGCGACACTACTTCTAACTTTGGCAGTCTCATGTATGACACACACTTTTCCACACACAGCTTCAAATGTCCGGGAGCAATAATGTGGGATTTTATAGTCAAAATCAGCAAAGCGTAAAATTGCAGGCACATTGACAATTCCAGCATCTGTATTCAAGATGTACACGTAGATTTGGATGAAGACCAGTTAGACTGGGGGATAATATCTTGATGTCACTGTGGAAGACAGTTAAATGCAGCAGCGTATCAAATCATTACACCTCCTTCTTCCCTTGGTGTTTAATTCAGTTTTCAATAAAGGTCAGGGGGCTGATAGTTCAACAGATTCAGTTTGCACTTGTAAATCTTTTTTATGCTGAGTGGAACTATCTGAAACAATTTGTTAAATGAGAAAAAAACATGTGTGGAATACGTTATTTTGATCTTGAGGGTCTTACCAAGGCTGGTCTGGGAGTTGGGGTTGACATACTGATCCTTACTCCACTCCACCATACATTTCAGGATGGACACTAGACATTCAAGGCCTTTCTTTCTCAAAGTAAGCTCCTAGAAAGGGTTGACAAACAGCTGTCATCAAGAATCTGCACTAACGACAACACTGTGACGACATAAGCATCAAATTGAAGAGGTAAAATGCTCACCTGTGGGGGGGTCGTGCCGAGCTCGTGGCCCCCGCGACCCTGCGCGATTTTTGACAGGTCGTTGACCAATCGCTCAAATATATTAGCAGCATTCAAGTCACAATCATAGTTTACGTAGATGTCCACCACACTTTGGGCATCTGAGAGAGACGAGGAAGGAAGAATGCAGCGAGTCGGTCATTGGCTACGTTTACGAGCATATCAATACTCCTCTATTATTTCAAGAATGGTAACCCGACTTTACAAACAGCATAGTTTTTCCAAATCTTGCATTTTCTGATGAAGTCATGTGGTAGATGGTAATATTAGTCAGGATTAAAGAGCATTCTTTGAATTCGAGTACTCAGCATATTTAGAAAATGCATCTAAAAACTATAAGGTTTCTCAGGAGTTTGGAACATTTTCAGGGACTCTCGCTCGTTTACAGCCAGATGCCTAATTTGCTAGCTTAGTGCTAGGATGTAGCCAGCTAACAAGGAAGACACCGCTTGTTAACTTCCCAAAGTTGATTCAAAGTCTTAGCAAACATTAAATGTGTCGTAATGAAGAAGGAAAGCACCCTTGAAGATGACCCTTGACATCGAGAGAGGATAATTGTGAAGTTTCGTTGAGTGTATTTAGTGTAATTTAACCGGACAAGAGGGCAAATTTCACTAGCTTTAACTGAACTTCTCATAAAGTCTCGAGGGAAAAAGTCTGCATTTTGTGATTGCACGTTAACAGGATATTCATTTTCCCCCAGCAAAATAAATAGCAATATTTTTATTTTCGGGATAAGAGCAAAAACTAAAATGGTAATAAAATAATACAGACGATACAACAGGAAATGGGGGGGGGGGGGGGGGAGTCTCCACTATTGCCTTAGTATCAGTGATTTATGAATACACATGAGTAATCTTTGTGATGAAAAATGTGAAAATAAAAATACATACCTGCACATATTCTAGTAAGAGTTTGTATAACCATCCATTTGTGGTCATAGGAGCTTGTGGAGGTTTCAAGAATATACAGAAAAATCTCCTTGAAGAAAACCTGCAGAGAGAACCCATGCGTGAACATCAGCGGCAGCCACCAAGACCAAAACATCAACCCTAACTCACTTGGAACAAACAAACTAGAAACCAGAGAAAGCAGCCAAAATATTTTACAACTCAATTGCACCAAAGTGGTAGAATTTTACAGCACTGTGTGAGAAATCACAGCTCCCGTTCATCATTTCTGCTCGATGCTGTGCTGAGAAACGCCCTCGATGCCAGAATGTATGTGATGTTCTCCAACAGGGAGAGACTGTTGGGACTAGAGGGACGACTCGGAATTCATAGTGACATTCATTTTTAACGCTACGGTAAAGCAGGACATCTTGAGTAGAAACTAATGTACACAAAATTTTCACTCAAATGTTCTACTTTAGCCAGGAGCAACCAGAACATTCAGCTGCCACAGAAGGTGTATGATTGTATCTTGTCACTGATAAGCAGCGGATGAATGTACACGTATCACCCCTGTACACAGAAAACTAGTTCATCAGGTTTTGGGATGAGTGTAAAGACGGGGGGAAAATGAGCACAAATATTACATGGAGAAAACGATACTGCTGGAAAAATGGAGCAGCAGAAATTGTTCGCCTCGCTATCACGTCAATCTCACCTCGATTTGCATCTTGAGGTGCGTCTTGAAATGCGAGAGCAGCGTCAGGAAAATGGAGAGTGAGAGTTCAAAGACCTCAGGCACAGAGGAGACGCCGTTCTTGGACAGGGCCACGCACAAGTACTGCTTGATAGCGTTGATGAACATCTCGTTGGTCTTGAAGATGGGCCCGGCATTCTGAAGGATGGACAAGAGCAGCTGGAGGGACAAGACCTTTGACCTCAGCTCGTGGGACCTGAGGACAGAGACAGAGTTATAGTTCAGTAAGGCAACAAAGGGAACGAGGCTGATTTTCCACAAAACAAACTACAAATGACAGCCTTTGGACATACGCTGTTGAAGAACATGCAAAAATAACTGATATGCTTCAACCAAGTGTAGTAAATCAAATTATCTTGTTTATACTTTAGGGGAAAATCTACATGATGCACACTGTGACTTCCTGTATCTCCTCAAAGAGTATAAATCAAAAACAGCCATCAGAAAGCTGCTCAACAAACTCAAAACTCATCTGCATGTACAGCCTCAGCTGTTTTCATGTCGCAGCAGAGCAGAAAAACTGGAGCTCCAAAGGAAAAAAAAAAAAAAAAAATATATATATATATATATATATATGTGTGTGTGTGTGTGTGTGTGTGTGTGTGTGTACACTTTCAGCTACTTTTTATGCCGAGAAGCTGCTTCTCTGCACTGAGCAGATGAAGGAGGATTTATGTGGCATAGCAAATGTGTCTCCTGAAAAATCAATCTTAAGGTGCAACAGGATGGTCACAGATGAAACGTCTGTCAAAGCTCAGGCCAGAAAACGTTTGGTGCCCGATGAATAATGAAATCAAGTTAATGATACCACTTCCTAGCGAGACCCCCCCCCCCCCCCTTTTGAAAGGGAAACGGAAACAAGAAGTACGAGCAACGATAACGTAAATTTGCGTTCAAGTTTTTAAGAGTTTTATGTTGCTTAACGCAATTCCCAGAAAGACTGACGCCAAATGTTTTGTTCAGTTGTATGGACATGTTTATCAAGAGCAGTAGTACAATTAATATTTCCAAAGTAATGTCATTAAAAACCTTTGCCTTGATGTGTAAAAACAGCAAAATATTATGAACTTTTATTGACTTCCTCATGCTCTATTTCAGGTTGCGCATGTGAAATTATCATTGGAAATCATTTAAGTGCATTTTTTTTTCTATTTTTCTACACATTCTGAGATGAAGACAGAAAGGTACCAAAGTCAGAGATACATGTGATTTGACAAAAGTCAGATGTAGCCCAGACTAAGTTCCTACATATCAAATTCAAGAGCGGTATTAAGAGTATTAACATGTACATCTGAGGAGGAGCGTACACTTGAGAGTCGGTGTGTACATTTAGTGAATAATACAGCGGCTCTTTGTGTTTGATGTGTGTGTGACAGAAAGAACCCTCACGCTGAGCACTCACATTCGAAGGCTAAAAGGTTCCTGACATGCTAAATTAGTGTTAAGCTAATCAGCAGGCTCGCGCGCACCCGCACACAGACACACACACACACACACACTCCACTCATCCTGAATTGTAAAAGATGCAATAATGCACACAAAAATCACATTGTGTGAATTGAGTGACACACAAAAACCAGATGCAGGAAATCCTGTTCTACAAAAGCTGTCGCTATCAGCACCAGCCAATCAGATGCCGAGATTTTTCTGCATGACCAAAAGTAATATGAATGAAGGCAAATCAGATTTTCCTCTCCCCTCTATGATGCTATGAAAGACTATAGCAGAAGACAGGAAGTGATTCAGAAATGCAGAGCGTCGCCTTATCGTCTCTTTCATAAGCGTTTCTCAAAACACGGCATATATCGGAGGAGCAATCCTCCCCTGAGTCCTGACTCCTGTCTATTCTTACACCCAAACGCACACAACACTGCTGGAGGAAGGTGGACCGACTTTGGATCCCATTACTCATCTCAAGATTAATCAGAAATCTATAAAATCAATAGTCAAAGATCCAAATTGACACTCTTTTATACAGTGCATTTTAGCAAACAGTGTAAAACCCTACACCAATAGAACCTGTAAAATAGTAAACCGCGTTCTCGAACCCTTACTTGGGATCAGGAGGTCCATCAGACAGCGGCTTCATCGACAACTTGCAGAGTGAGCGAAAGACAAGGAAGGCATCTTTCTGAAGGATGTGCGAAAATTTAGCACCAGGTGGCTGACCAGGTGCTGCTCCTGATTCCTGTGATTTCATAAAATATTTGGGTCACAAGGTGGGAAAAAAACTGAAAAATGATGTGAATATGAACCCTTCATCTCAGCTGAGTGCATTCAGACAAAACTGAAAATTTTGGCGAACAGAAAAAAGGATGATGTAATTAACAAGGAAATTCATTGATGTTAATCAAAGAAGTTGGCTAGCGGTGACAGTAACTTTAATTATTGATGCATTCATTTGCGGAAAGAACAAACAATTAAAGAACTGAGGATAAAAAATGAAGTATTATCCTTTTTACATGAAATTATTAAATATATTTAAGTACATGTTAATTCACTTTTCATAAACAAACTAAAGGAAGTCATTTTAAGACTGGCTTTTATGAGTTTTGGTGGATGAATTCTCCTGATCTCACTTTGTCTGACTTTCCAGAACTCGAGTCAGTGCTTCACCTGAGTGTCGGTGGATGAGACGGACAGTCTGTCATCCGGCAGCGAAGGAGTGAAGCTGGCAGAGATCGGAGTACCAGGAATGCCGTTAGCATGGACATGCTCGCTGTCGCTCCCCATGGTGCCCTCGTCTTCCAGGGAGTTCTGGGTGCCCTCCGTCGTCACTTCAGCTGGCTCCGACTCTGCCGGCTCGGCCTCCACACCAGACTCTTTGGAGTCAGAGCAGAGGTGTGCGGGGTCCAAGCAGTGCCCTGGGATGAAGTGACAACTCTCTCAATATGTCGCTAACTTAAAAACAGGCTGCGTGTAACAGCAAAGTGTCACAACCTAATCTGGAGTGTGACATGATGTTCTGGTGGAACAAAAAAAAAAGACGAGAGACAATGACAGAGGCACATTGTCCGCAGGAGGAATGCTGGGTAGAATCGAGGCAAGCGCTCAGGTTTACAAGAGCACAAGAGAGTGCATTTCCATTCCATGTTCCTGCTGACCAGTACAGCCTGTTTGTCAAATTGCTTCTCAAGCGTAAAGCTGTATTTGAAAAAGAAAGCCAAGGCACCATTCTTTTGTTTGTTAAGTTAATAAAGCTTCAGCCTCAGAAAACTAGGGGGCTTGTTTTTTTGTTTTTTTTTTCTTGCACACAAAGAAGAGTGCTTTGCCTTCATTTCTGTCAGCGGCTAAGAGAAATTCAGAGAGCACGACCTGACCTCCAATTTTAATGTAGCTTCCCAGAAACAAACACAGGCTGTTATTTATTTACAAAGGGCTGGCTCTACTAGACTTTGTGCTTCTTTTTCAGACAAAAATTCAAACCCAGAGAGGTGCTTGTTTATCAAAGTGGGTGCACCAGCCTCCAAGCCTGTTCGTGGCCAAGTAAATGCACCTTTCTCTGACGTGCTTTTAAAGGATTGTGCAAATAATGGAAGGAGAAATGATTTGATTGACTGAGCTGCACATCGCTAGGTTCATAAAATCTGCAACAATTTGGTGAGGTGGTGAGAATTTCGATGACCGGTATTCGACAAAATGTCGACAGCATCCAAAGACAGGTAGCAGTGAGCTGTAATGTGTCATAACAAATACTGTCATGTGACACTCATGAAGCTGTTCGTCTGCAAAGGAAATGATCAAAGTACAAACAGTTCCTTCAGCACAAGAATAAAAATACTCAGCCTTTTTGACACGATTGTCAGCTTGTATTTTGTTCGTGGAGTGTGTGAATGAACATTCAGCAGCTCACCTCCTGCAACAGTATTGACCACCTCCTGCAGGATGCTCTGGACGATTTCCTGGGCTTTTTCCTCATAGTTTGGAATCTCTTCGTCCTCTTCCTCCTCCTCGCCTGCTTCTGGATGCTGCTGGGTTGATGCATCTGAGCAACACACACAACTTCATTTGGCTGCTTTTTTTTTTTTTTTTAAAGAAACATGCTAACTTTTAAGTAGTATTTAGATACCCATCCCTCCAGAGTCTCTCTGAATGCTAGTTAGCTTAACGCAGTGAATGGTAGTGGGTGGGAAGTGTGAGCAAAACTCTCTGGCACAGAGGAGAGAAGGGTATCTAAAGAAGAAAGTATTTCTAAAAAGCTGGCGTGTTTCTTTGAATTTTTGGTTAGAGACAAGTCAAAAGTATGAGAGCAGTGTGAGCAGTCTTACTCTGCGCAGCTGCAGTTGCTTGGTCTGCCTCCGTCTGCTCGTTCTCTGCCACACAGAAGTCCGAACCATTTTCTGGGTCCGGGCTCTCGTAGACAGTCCTCTGCTCTCCCTGCTCCTCCAGCTCCCCGGACAAAGACCCGCTGCTGCCCTCTGGGGCTGGTGTCGAGGGGGTTGATGGGGTGGATGGGACGGTGATGCTGGGAGTTGGTGGAGTTACAGGCCCGTTGGCTTCCTGAGTCAAACCCTTAGCCAACGGGTGGATGTGAGTCTGTAGCTGAGGGGAGTCTGGCTCGGTGTGCTGGGTGACCGGCGAGTGCTGCCGGTGCCTCTCTCGCTCCAGCTGCTTTGCTTCCTGCAACTGGGTGTGGGGTGGGGTGGGTCACACAAACACACACACACACACACACACACACACACACACACACACACACACACAAAACATACACAGAAAAACATTCAAAGGCAGACACACACGCACACAGGGAAAGACAGGTTAAACTATATATACAGCAATCACAAGTTTGACAAGTCTGGTGTTGGCATACATTAGATGTGTGTGGTCTTATGAAATGACTACACACTCACTGAAAAGTAGCATATGGCAGTAAAACAGCAATGAGACAAACTTCATGCTGGCTCGAGTGAAGTGACTCTACATCGGGTCAAAGACGTCAGCCTCGTCCTGGCTGTGAGTGTCATGGCTGACGTGCGTTACCACTGCTGCTGATACCGAGCTCTGTCCACTGTTGCTGCATTTTAGCGTGATAGCACATGAGCCAACAGTGGGTCACCAGACAATTACATACAATTGTGGGCTATGAAATGTTGATGAATATTGGTATCTGATGCTGCATCGCTCTGTGGTCAAATTTCTGAGAAGAAATGACATCTGTTTTCAAAACCACTTACGACGACACACGACTACGAACAAATGTTTTTCATCGCTGGGGTTTAACTTAAAGAACTTACAGAGATGCGGCTGTTCTAACTGGAATGGCGTCACTTTATCTAAAATTGAAATAAACTCAAAGTACTGGCGTTACGTTGTGTAGAGCCTTTCTACTGGTCCGGCAAATGCCGAGAAGGTGTGCGAGCATGTTTTGTGAAATGGAAACATGCATCAGACCTGTTACAATAACAAACGCAATTTGACAATAAATTACCAGTCAGTAAATTCTCAAGTAGAATGCGAACATATACTGTATATAGAATGCATGAGTACAAATACAAAGCTAAAGCTCCATAGCTTCCCTGTGCTCGACAATCTCTTGATCTGACCTCATCTTGACCTGCTCTCCTTTTCAGGAAAAGCAAAACTGGGCAACAATAAACATCTGATGTCAGACTGATGTATTTCCACAAAATGACTATTATATGCCGATACTGATGACGTACTGATGTAAAACATGGAGATCAAATAAATGCCTGATTTCATGACCATTTACCGCGCAACAAGCCAAAATAGTTATTATAGCCGGACATGAGGTGGACCGGGAGTCATCTCTGGAGCGAGCCAGGGTTGCTGGTATCGTGGCAACCAGACATATGACTCATTAACTTACAGTAAATTCAAAATCAAATTGTTTTGTTTCTTAGAAGAAAATAAAACAATGAAAACTTAACTGCTAAATTAACAGTAAACTCATACCAATAGTCGCAGGATGAGAACTGCTACCAGGACACACTGGGTGAAGGTAGGCTGGTCATGTGCAAGTAATTTTGGCAAACTGCAGATTTTCCTCTTGTTTGCATACCACATGCAGCATCAGTGTGTGTGGCCAGTATCGTAGGTGGTTTTGAAAACAGCCTATTTCTCCTGTGGATCTTTACTCATCACTCACATACAGAGTTACATAGTATTTCACAGCAAAACAATACAAGCTCTAAAGAGCAGAGAACGAAACGAGTACAAGCAGTGGAAATTGGTTCAGCCAAGCTAAATTAACACAGCAGCCCATGGTGTTTTTTTCAATCCAAGTGCGGTTTGTAGATTTATTGGCAATAAATGTTTGGGGGGGGGGGGGGGGTAAAAAGACTCTCAAGGAGAAAAGGGCACAGTAACTGAAGAGAAATGTGAATTACAGATGAAAATATATCGAATGAGACAAATTTACAAAACAATGGTGGTAAATGGTGAACTGCTTCTCTACAGCGGATTTAAGTTTATATCAAAAGCTGCTATTAGAGGTGTAAATCTGCCAGAGACTGATGGCCAATGTAAATTTATCACGATTCTCTCTTTCTAGCCACGATTATACCATCAGTTTTAATACATTTATTCTTTTTTACATCTCATTTTGTACCATCCCACTAAATAAACTCCTCACTGTCACGCTTACACGAAAGCGACTAAATTCTATTACAAAAACAATCTGAAAAACACAATTAGTATTGAATATAAACACTAACAGGACAAATGCACCTTGACTGGAGGGGAGAGCCCAGGCCGCGCAAACAAACTAAGCTCATTATTTAAATGCCACCTCAGTCGGATAGTGACGGCTAGAGCGAGACAAGCATTGCGTGTGCGTGTGCGTGTGGGTGTATGTGGGATCATGCCATGCTGAGCTGCAGTCATGGGGATACAGCGACACACAAACACAGAAAATGAATCTGTCTGTGCGGCAACACAACAGTGACAACACAACAATAGGGCTCTGCCTCAAAGTCTGCCTTGTCTGTCTATCTCTACCCCTGACTGCTTCTTTCTATTTCTCTGTCTGTCTGACTCAATACCAGTCACTCATTGTTCTAAAAAGAACTATATTAGTGCTTTAGAGAAAGAAAACATAACAAACAACCGCCAGGAATGAGATCGGCGTCGCTAACCTCTGAGATAGAACATCCCCCCCACCCCCCCACCCAGCCCAGGAGTGAAAGTGAACTCAAAATGTAAATTGGAAAAGAAGCGAGATGATTTATAGGCAAGTCAACAAAAGCCACGGCAAGCATACGGGCGGAAGTACACAGCATACTTGCTCCAGTGCAGTGTCCGAGCAAAAAGGAACATGTGCATGAATGAATGAATGACTGAATGACTGAATGAGGAAAAAGCTCAAACACAAGTTACACAGAAGAGAAATAGTTGAAGAGAGTTCTGATCAGGCAAATCACGGCAAGCTCCCACACGTTTTACCTGGCGGTCACGCTTTCTGGAGGCCAGAGACCAAGATAGCTTGTGATTTGTAAGCTATGTGTCCGAAAGAAAGGGAGGGAGGCAGGTGAGGAAGGGGGGAAAAGTGTCATTCAAAAAGAAAAAGATGACATTAGAGCAAGCTTTCGGTTTTGGAAGGAAATGTCCTTTTTAGAAACAAAGCAAACAACTTATGGCTTGAGTAAAACCTTCATATATCAATATCTTTGATTATATTACAGATTTTTGAAAAACAGCTGCAGTGGCTTCTAGCATGATGGCGCATCTCTGCGCTAGTGACAGTGAGACGGTTGTACATACTGCTTGGTTCTCCATGCGAGCAAAGATGACGTTGAGCATCTGCGTGAGGGTGGCCTTGGCTGTGGTCTGGTTGATGAGGTTCTTGCTGGCCAGGTAGATGTTGTAACAGGTGCGGACGGCCTGCAGGACGGTGCCCTCGTGGATTTCTATGTGCTGGGAGGTCACGGCTGTTAACAGCGCCTGGAGTGGGAAAAAAAGGATACAATGGTGAAGAAAAAAGCTTTTTTTGTCTACTTGAGCCCTGATGAGATGTCATTTGGACAAAAACAAAACACATGACAACATCATAGTTCATTGAACACTGTTTCCAGGCATCATGACTTCCAAAATATGTAAATAACAGGAAAAAAGTTGCATATTACTTAAAAGAGGTCTCTCCACGGCAGTCACTAAAACTCTGTTAAGAGTTTCCTTGAGTGGCAACAAAAAGAAGCAAATGGAGTGATACAGACAGTGCCCATTTCACAATGTATACGTCATGTTTAAGTCTCAGAAGAAAGCCAGTCTTTGCATTTCATGAATCTCTTTAATAATTTGAAGCCAGTTAGTAATTTAAGAAGGTATCTATCATTTCTTGTTTGGGCAAATCAGCCAAATAAAGTGTCTCACGTGTCAGTAGGATCTGCAGTCCAAGATTGTGCTGCATGATCCTCCAACAGTTTTCCCAGAATAAATTTAGCTGTGTTAGATGTACTAGCTGTAATAGATTTGGGTTTCTGGATGCTAAAGCTAGCGTGCAGAACATTATGTTATAAGCGCTGTTGTGGTATTCTCCACTGGTACCATTTTGGCTATTCCACATTATTCTAAACATGAGAGAACCCAAACAAAAGTACTTGTTTCACTCTCACAGCTTGATCCATTTGGTCCATCTTCCATTTGGGAAGTCAAGAAGAATCGCATGATCAAATTATTAACCCCGAATCATGTTAGCAGAAGGCTAACCAGAAGTAGCTGGCTCTGGGCATGCTCAGTATGACTCCTCCTAGCAACGCGGTAATGTTACTACATATGTGACCACCATGTAGAGAGGCAGGGCTATTTACCTGACCACAATGATCTGAATGTGAACTCATCACTTTCACAAGATTTTGAGTGACAGGGGGGTAATGCAATAGTGAGCCTTGAAGTTGTAGGTCCTTCTAGAATCTGTTTTGTCCACCAAGGTGATAGAAAAATGCAAGAAAGAAGCATTTTTTCCAATACGAGGATTGTGATGTTGGTGCGTGTGTCAGCAGCCCACCTTAATTATCTGTAGCTGCACACCCTCGTCAGTCTGCGGCCCCTGGAAACAAGCACAGATGGTCTCGATGATCCTGTCGATGAGCTTCTTGCCCGGGGCCGTGCTGTCCGGGGCACTGCCTGTCAGGTGGCCGTACGCTATCAGCTTCTACAAGTCCGACAAGACACAGAGAAACCCAACACACACACACACACACACACACACACACACACACACACACACACACACACACACACACACACAGACACACACACACACACACACACACACACACACACACACACACACACACACAAAGAAACACAACATATGAAGCCTGCTGCCCTTTATTATGATGATAATGCTTCACTTGTTTCTAAACAGGAGTTAATAAAGATTCGGGTAGGGTATTAAGACACTGGGCAGCCATGTAGAAACACTCATGCAAACATCTGGGGGTGCAATCCGCCATGTCCCACCACTGACCTGTAAACAGTCGAGCGACGTGATGACGATGCGGGGACATTTGGACTGACATGCCAGCTCAAACGGCAAGAAGTACTTGTCGGCTTCAATAAAGTTGGTCTTTGATTTGATTGGCGGTAAAGTGCTGGAACCCGATTTTCCGTCTCCACTGGGTGGACTACAAAAGAACGATATATAGAGAGAGAGAGAGAGAAAGAGAAGGAGAGACTGAGAGGTAAACACATAGTTGGTCCAGTCTGTCAAGTAGAGTTATTAGAAAAGGAAAAATCAGCCTGACACACTCTCTTGACATCCAGACACGACTAACAGTGCATGAAAAGGTGGTGAGGTAGGATTCAACCTTCGCAGCTACTAAACCTGAAAATGTCTCAAAAATGCTAAGACGTACCATCTTTATTCGAATTTAGTGGAGTGCCTTCAAATGTTTCACTTAATCTGTCTAAGGAGGGGCAGTAATCCCTGAGTGATTCAAGCTCAGACTTCACCATGTGTCCACGCTGACAAAGCATCTCCAGGCCTCGGATTAGCTACTAAACCCTAAATCAAGTGACACAGCTGGTTTTCTGCGTTTTTTTTTTTCCTTTCTGAAAGACCAGAGTGTGGAGCATTGCTTTCAGCCGACATGTGTCTGAACCATCCCTTATAGCACAAATGCCACACCCTTGCTAGAAGAACGGGAGGGGAGTGAGAGCAAAAGAGAGAGACAAGGAGGGGAGAGGCAGATAAGAGAGGGAGGGGCTTCATTGTTTATGTCCTGGCGATGAGGAGGGATGACTTCAGCTCTTGCACAGGGACGACCTCAGCGGGTGCAATCATTACGAGATATACAGAAGAGATCTCAGAGGGTGAAAAAGAATTAGAAAAGAGAAACATTCATTTAAGGAGGAATGGGAAAAAGAAATGGAAAATGGGCGGAGGGGTGAAGTGAGGAGGGGAAGGAAAAAAAATATATTACCAGAGATGTAAAAAAGAAAGAAAGGAAACGAGCTTTGAGTAACGTGAACAAAAGAGGAAGTAGCGTAGAGGGGGCAGAAGAGATCAGATACAAATATAGACAAATAGCATGATTCAGAATCTGCTTAACAGCCTTCTCCTCATTTTCAGAAGTGTTTAACATCAGAGTGAAGCTGTGACTCAGCAAATGACCGTCCACTCATTTAGCTGATGTGTCTGTGCCGACCCCGGGTTTCTCTATCAGCTACAGAGCCAGTGCAGCCAGCTCCTGGAGTCGTCTTCGTGCCAGCTGTTCCCTCCCTTTAAATCGGTTGTAAACGACTTAGAACCTCATTTCTCATTTATCAATGCAGGCTCACAATTTGGCAAGGTTCCGGTATGCTAAGCTCCTGCATTTTTATCTATCTAGGTTCAACAGGCTATCGGATCTTGCTACCCAGATGGAAGAAACTGCATTAAAATGTATCATATAAGACAGTAAAACAGAACCCTGATGTATCCAGTAAGGCTGTAGCTTGGAGGGACAACTGCATGGGTAGGCGATAAAACAAAGTCTGACAGCTTCAGTTCTCTGGTTGTTCATGATCATATTACATCCATCAGGGGTGAATAACGGGGATGCATGCTCATATTAGCATATATTGGTCATTTCTTCAAATATCATATATATGTCTGACTAACAACACTGTTTGTTGTCGATGAGGAAACTGTTAACTATCTCATTGATTGGCTTTTCCTAGTATTATCGTCAAATGCTCATTGTTTACATGTGTTTTTTTTTTAGCGTGTATAAAATTTGAATGTCATATGAACTTGATTTTACACACGTAGTCGATAAATATCGACCAAATCAATTGTAAATATCAGCATACTAGAAAAAAAAACGACAACAAAAAATCCAGCCATCTTGTTAAACAAATCATATGTAGATCTATCTATTTTTAAGGATGGTGATGTTGTCCTTGGTATCGCTGATAAGCACATTCAGATATCAGGAAGGAACAAAAACTCACTGGAAGGTTTCTAGTTCCTCATGATGCAATGCTCAGCATTTGGTCTATGAATGGGGGGGGGGGGGAAACTACACATTTCTTTAGGGTCGGCTGGAAATAAATCAATATCTTTGAACTAGAGGACCCCAGGAAAAGCACAGAACTCTGCCAAAATAAACTTTTGTCAGGTTTTTGCACCGTGTGTGTGTGTGTGTGTGTGTGTGTGTGTGTGTGTGTGTGTGTGTGTGTGTGTGTGTGTGTGTGTGTGTGTGTGTGTGTGTGTGTGATTTTTTCTTTACTCTGTTTATATCTGCAGCACTTCCACCAGGTCTGCTACCGGGTAAACTGGGGCTTCTTTAACTATTAACAGGATCTACCTCCAATATAAATCCTACACGTTCACTTCCTATCATAACAGACATGGCTGAGTGTTTTCATAAAAATTCATGTATGTAATGTTTCCTATGAAATGAATGAAAATGTCAACAACAACAAATTAGCTACTATGAATTATCAGTCTGTTATGACTTTGGCGGCCCCTCTGGCCAAAAGTAGCAGTGTTCTCCGTGAGCGTGAAGTAAATGAAAGGCTTATTCGGTTTGCAGAATATAAGGATAAAAAATAACTAACATGCTAACAAAACACGGGATGCTGTCGCTGATTAACGTGATTTTGGTATAGTTGGTATACAGCAGTTACTTCCTAAGCTGTTGCTGTGTAATTTTAATTTTGCTTTGATTTTGTAGGGAAACTGATATGAAAACACGAGGCACTACACAAAAACATGAATCTGCAGGATTCATCGACCTAAGTCATGTTATTATGAGTTTTAAATGGACAAGGCTACATAAGCTCTCACTGCTGCTCTATATACTTCTGGGTCTACACGCAAACAACTTTTGTCTATTCGCCACTCAAAATCCATCACCACTTTGTTCTAGAGCTTTACATCATATTTATGTGTTATTTTGGATATGATTATTTATTTTTGCTCACTAAAATCAAATGCAAATCTGCTTTGTTTGCTCGTCATATTCACAATTTATCAATCAAATACGGCCCAAATGGGACACACCGTTAATTATGCAAAAGATTTTATCAGCTACAAAGAGGGATTTTTCAGGAGATGCTCGTCTAGTTCAGGTTTGCTCATCCAATTTACAGAAAGAGCGAAGAAAGAGAAGCAATTTAAATAAAGCTGCAGGCTCATAAAAAATATATTCCAGAGTGGAATAGGAGACTATTACATCAATATAACTTGGAGAAAAAAAAGGTGAGAGTTGCAATACGTTGCAACTGGAAATCAGAGCAGCAGCGTGGACTCGCGAATTGTGGCACAGTATACTCTACGTTTATCTTTAATCTCGTCAAAGGTTTGGTTACAGGTCCAAAAAAGAGGGCGAGGTAGGCTAAGGGAGGACAAGGGGGGAGAGAGAAAGCCAAAAATGTAGGTGGGAAATAAAAGTGTGATGGCATGAGGAGTTGCACTCATGCTAAGTTTCATTCCAAAGCGCACATTTCTTGGCAGCTTATGCACACGCGCAGAAACACACACGGATGCACGCACACACACAAACACACACACACTGACAAAAATAAGCATTAGGCAGGGTTTGGTAAAGACCACCATTAATAAGGAGGGAAAGGGGGCCGTTGGGAACCAGCCAGGCAGAGAAACAAATAAAAGAAACACACTAGAGGCTACACACAGTGTTCTAATCCCCCTCTGTGTGAGCACAATAGAGACTTGAGCCCTGAATTTTGCAATCTAGCACGCCAAAATGTTGTCAAAACCCATGAAAGTTGTAATAAACAGAGTCTTACCTTAATTTTTCTGATTCCTCCTTGATTTCCTCTGAAATAGAAAAAAAGGGAGAGGAGAAGATAAAGTCAAATATCAACCTTGGGGAAATGTAAATTCTGCAGTGTTTTATTCCACTAATGACACTGTGGGGAGCAGGAACAGACCTGGCAGAGGATTCAGTTTATGCTGAGGCGTTCACGCACATCACGAACACATGAAGCTGTATCGAGAGGGGTCAACAATTTTCTGCCAGCTCAGTTATTCTTGAAACTTTTTGTAAGAACGCTGCTCAACCTCGCTTGTCTTTGTTGATGTCTCACCACCGAGCTGAGAAGCGCTCGGTTGAATTAGCAGCAGCAGCAACAGCAGCAACAGCAGCTCAACCCAGCAAAAAATGTAATTATTATTCACTCAGTGCCACGTCCATAAGTCGGGCCAACATTTGTGTTTATTTCAAAGATCTGCAGGCATGAAAGGAGTTATATGAACTTGCAGATAGCGCTGGCACAGAGGAGCAGGGAAAAAGAAAACAAGAGACACCGAGAGAAAGGGATGAGACAGAAATAGAGCCAGTGAGAGAGAGAGAAAGAGAGAGAGAGAGAGAGAAGCCAATTGGTACAAAACATTAAAAGGAGCTTTCAATGAGGAAGCTTTTTAAAACAGAGTGACAAAAGTCATCACAAACTTGCACAAGCTGCTGTGGTTGGGAAAAACCGGAGCAGTGCGATGATAGCTCAATTATTTCACTGCTGGAAGGCTGAGAGTCCTTTAAAAAAGAAATCCACTGGGCGAGACTGTTTAGTACTTTGGAATGAAATCAGAGCCGGTTTCAACCATGTTTCATCGTATCATGGTGCTATTTCATACATCCCTTCTGTATATGATGTCATAGCTGGCCTTCAAATAGCTGCATGAAGCCGCTCTGAGCTCCTGGGAAAGCAGAGATCCAACCATCACATCTTCTGATTACTACATTATTTTGAGGTGCACTGATTGTAGTTTTGTGTGTGTGTGTGTGTGTGTGTGTGTGTGTGTGTGTGTGTGTGTGTGTGTGTGTGTGTGTGTGTGTGTGTGGCTGTAAAATGCCCATCACCATTACAGATGGTACAATCATGGAACAGATTTCAAAATGTTTAACATTTACAATGACACTGAGCACAGAAAAGCAGGCCATCACCTCATTTTTCAAGCAGAAACCACTAAATACTTGATGTTGAAGCCTGGTTTGAGATCAATTCTACTGCAGCAAAAGATTCCCACCTTAAAAAAAAAACACCAAAAATCTGAAGCTGTTGCTAAATGGGATGCTAATTCCAGTGTTACAGCAGATATTCTTGCATTTTACTCTGAATTCAAAGTATGCGACGGCTAAAGCTCTAAAACACTTGACCTGAGATGCACTGGAGCTGTCACAGCAGGATGAAGTGGCGGTTTTCATCAAGAAATGAAAGGGACTTCCAGCTCGAGCTGACAGTGTGTGTGCAGCATCAGATTTAACAGAAACAAACCGGAACACAAACACACACACACACACACACACACACACACACACACACACACACACACACACACACACACACACACACACACACACACACACACACACAAAAACAGAGAGATGTTTTAGAAGCAGATGTGCTGAGAGATACCGGGCTCAACCAATTACACTGTTAGAATAATGACAACTTCTCAATTTGGATTTGAAGTTTGGATCTGTAGTGTAAAGGGGCTGCTCAGGGAAAAGCTCCTTATTATATCGTCTTTCTTTTATGCGTTTCCCTCTTCATAACTCTGCACGATTTTTAATCGACAGTCTCGGAAGTGTTTCTCTGTGGGATGTGACTTATTTTTTTAAATGCCTATTAAGGACTTTAAATGCTGCCAGACAATGATAAAGCGCATGAGCTGTCCCCTGCGCACTGTTGAATACACTTTTATTGTTGTTTGAGCTGCGAAATATGATTAGACTTCATTATCCGCATGATCTGTGACTTGTTTTATTATGTAATGTCAAAGTAACATTTCGGGCATCACAATGACATCTGCTTGTGTGTCAATACATTTTTTTTTTTTAATGTGTTAAAGAATATAATAAAAAAGAGACTTTGCTTTATAATTAAACATGTATATTAAAGAATACTGACTTTTGAGTTTGTGACTGATCAGTAACTTGACTGCACCATTTAAAGTTTTGAGATGCTCTTCAACTACGAAGCTAAAGAGTCCATTTATTGCAGTAGAGCGACTGTAAAGATAAAACTGGACCTTTAAAGTACATAGTTAACATGTTCGTCTGAATGAAACCGTACTCATCATTATCCATTAGCATGGCAGCCAACATCTAAGAGTGTATATTTAAGCGTGGTGATGGCGTGCCCGTGCACTCCATGCTTGGGCATCCCTCCACCAATCTTCGCCAATCCCGGAGTGCCCCGGACACAGGGGACAACCTATCCTAGGGGATTCCACACTCTGGGCGTGCCCCTGATGACCTCACAGCAAGTCTCCTCCTGACACCGCATTTAGCCACAGTAGAGGGCGGCACACGTTTGTCAATAAATGATTTGTCCGAGTTCTTTTACGCAAGGATAACAATAGTCCAGTTTCTGTAAATATGCGTGTAAACCCACAGAGTGTAGCTGAAGTGTTGCAGCCCAGCATTGTGGAGCTACACCTGCCAGAATACCTCCACAATATCTCACCACAGCAAAGGGTAAATAAAATAAACCTACATGTGCAGTATGTCTGCGTTTTGCTCTCCTTACTGTTCACTTCTCTGTAGTTTCTAATATAAGCTTACTGCAAGACTCTGGAGGTTTCTAGCCAACGTGTGTAATATTACCAGAATGCAATGACCCCAGGATGCCCCACTTTTATTAGCTTCACATCAAATGACTCCTAAGGTACAGGTTCATCAGATTCTCACACACACACACACACACACACACACACACACACACACACACACACACACACAAGACATTAGGCTGGCATACAAGCAGGTTTGATGAGAGGAATGGGGATTGTCATATTTACTGTGCAAGTGCCCATCAGCTAATTAGCCGGTGTGTCAGGAACGTTGATGAGGAATTGCCACCCCAGGATTTTGAAGGGTGAAACCATAGCAACGGTGGGTGGTAGCGGAGGAGATGAAAAAGAACAGATATATAAAATAGTCGATACTCATGGGAGCGGGCAGACATGAGCCACAAATTAAAGCTGCAGACTCTCAACTGATCTGCTGGCTAATAGTTTCAAAACAAACACAAGAAAGCACGGAGACGCAGAGGCGTGAAAGCGTATGAGTGAGACACTTCAAATTTACCACTGAAGTCAAGGAAAACAACAGTTTCTTGTGCCGTTTTTAAAATATGTGCATATATGTGAAGACAGTTAATAAATTTATTGAACTTTTAATGTAGCGACCAAATTCCATCAGTCGTGTAGAGCATCTATTCACATCAAAACCACGTGTCTAGTTCTATTTCCAGTGTTAATGTTAAGAGAGAGCGAGATCATGTGATGTCACGCCTGCGATGAACTCACGCTACTCATTTGGCAACTACTTCATGTAGACGAGTAAAGTATAAACACACTTAACGGGGGGGAACATCTGGTCAAAGCCGAACCATAGCTAAACGCTGAAAAAAAAAATACCATATTTGATTTGCCGAGACAGAATTGAGAAGTTTAGATGTATTTAAATAAATTAAGTTCCATTTTTGTTCTTATAGAAGAAACCAAAGCACCAAAAATGGTTACCATTGTGTAAAAGTAAGGAATTCCAGGTAATAGTACAAATACAGATGATGGTTGTATCGTACTCAACCACAGTTGCTCCAGAAAAGGGCCAAAAGTTACTCCAGGAAGTTGAAACTGCAGCTAATGCACGCGACTACTACATGTGATGTACAAAGTATTTGGACCCGTGAATACACACTGTGCTCTTTCCTACTGAAGGCGAAAAGCAAGATATCTTTGTTGTTTGTAATAAATGTCTGGTTGTGAAAAAGGCTGCAGCTCCTTTGCATATTTGGTTCTCTAATATTTATGTGCTTTTTTTTGTTGTTTTCGTTTTAAACAAATAGGTTAAATCCCAACTTTTGTACAGCGGAGGTATTTCTCCACTCATTTACCCACCTCCCCTCTCCCTCAGCTCTGCAGTACTCACTCTAAATATCACTGACCTTGAAGACGCTGTGTTCTTTGCCCCGCTCCAGTCTCGGTACGCAGAATAAACAACAGCAGCAGTAGTTCAGTAGTAAACGCTCTTGCTACGCCGCTGTCACCGCACACCAGCGATCAAGATGAAACCGAGGGGCTCCCTGCTCGCCGGTCTAATGAGCTCTCACGACAAAATGACGAGGGGCCCGTGCAGGGTTCTTTGTGAAATCGAACAAGGGCCCTGTTAAACAACTAAAATTCCACATGAAATGTCTTCTTAAAATCTGATAAATACTTACTTTACTCATTAAAAATGGCTCCTTCACATAGGCTTCCACCCTTTTTTTAAATTTTAGCTTTTATCATACTGTAACAATCCGCTGACCTCAAAAGAAATGGATTTGAAATGGAAAGAGTATTCCGTTTTATTATTTTAAACAACTTTTCAATTATAATTCCGGCAGCTTCAGTTGGTTTTATGGCTCAGCAGGTGACAACGGGATCAAAGCTGTCCTTACAGGCCCTCGGGATGGTTCCCTCAGAAGACTCTAGAACTGCCTTTTAACTGAACCACTCTTGGGAAATATCATACATAATACACTTATTTCAACGGCCAGATACATTAGAGAAGGCCATCTTGCTCTCTGGTGAGCTATAACCCACCCTAGCCCACCCCCCTACACACAAAGCCTAGTTTGAGAGTTCCATAATGTATGAAAGCAGCCTGCTGAGCTCTGAATCAACACATCTTCAAGGTACTTTTCCTTCTTAGCCTGACTTTGACCCAGATCCAGTAGAAGACAGTAAGACATTAGCTGAATATTAACATCAGCACGCTAAATTCCCCATTGGAGATCATTTTTCTTTCATCACCGAGAGGCAAGTGGGTCAGATACATGTAGAAATTCTCATTCCTCTGGTGTATCTTTCTATATGACTGCAGCTGCAGAGCATACGTGGAGCAGCGACGGTGTCCAAAAAGGTAAGCGATCCTCCTCCTTCACTTCTGATCAGTCAAGCTACTTAAGCGTATGCCTTTAACTCCCGTTCCAGTTTGTACAAAATCCCATACACCCTTAGGCTGTCATCAATTCAGGAGGAGCCCCCCCCCCCCCCCCCCCCCCAAAATCTGCCTCTAAGCTGGAGAGAAGGTCAGTCAAAGGCTGGCTAATCATTTTTCCACTCTGCTCTGGACTGACAGCAGTCTCCAAGGCTGAATAAAGCTAGCAAGAGTATAAAATGGGCATGTATGAAAGCAGAACACACACACACACACAACACACACACACAACACACAGGTATTTCTCAGTGATATTGCGGTACCACAGTATTAACAGCCTTTGCCCTCCTGATGGGGAAGTGGAACACTTCCTATAATGCACAGAGGCTACGATGCAACATATAATGTCACAAGGTCGAGTTAATCATTTCGCACCGTGCTTCCCAAAAAAGAAGAGAGAGCTTCCTTGGTGCTTCAGAAAAACACTCAGAGGTAAATGTGGAGCAAAAGCTTTCTTACCTCAGTAGCATAAAAACCAAACCACAAAGGCTTCCTCTCAGATTGTTCCACTGAGGCTTTACGTCTGAGGGCAGCATCAGGCTTCCAGCCCTCCACACCTAGAGGAAGTGTTGCCTTGCCACACAAGTACTTTTACCCTGGGATAAGTATTTGCCCCCCTTCAACTCTGTTTATATATTTAGCCTGTGAAGCTTCCCTTTAGCCATTTTTTTTTGGACCTCGTACACCATGATAAATCACATAAAGTACACTCCTTCCACTATATGCAAAATTACAACTGTATATCTCCACGTCTAGTGGACACATTAATGCATTTATCAGGGTTTTAGTGGCAGAACTTAATAGCCTTGCACTGACAGACCTACACGTCATCTGTAAGCTAATGAGGACGTCGGGGAAGAACTTAGCACCTAAGCAAACACCAAACAACTAAATGCCACATCTATCAGCTGCAAGCTCCACTTGCTTAGACAAAAGCAGGAGCATGGCAGCGAGCTGTGTGCAAAGAGTGGGTCAACAACTGCGTGAGAGGACCCTATTAAGAGGATAAACAAACAGCACCATCTCAGCTTCAGGTGACAGCGTCTGACTGCAGCGCAGGAAGAAACACAGCCTGATCCCAACTGAGAGACGGCGACATCACCGAAAGCTGACAAGGAGCAGAGGAGCGTTTCTGCTGCGCTTCATATAATGAGTGTTTCAAAGGAGCTTATCAGTGATCCTCTCACTCAGACTTACACCGAGCTCCAGTCAAGGCTGATCACGGCTACGATATCAACCGCACAAGGGTGTAGTCAGCCTCTTAAGATGCAGATGTGCGGCTGTAACAAATGGGGTAGATGAATCAGCGAAGGTAGAGTTTGGGTTCTCTCTGAGTAAGAAGTTGGAAGCCTATTGCAGAGGGGATGCTGGTTCAAATCCCGAGAATATCTGGAGGAAGACTTGAGCCAACAGTGAATGAAAAATGCCCCTCCCCCTCCCTGCATCCCACTGAAATCCCTAGAGCTTTCCAGCTTACACCTTACTGCTCCAAGATGTGAGTTTGTGTATTTGGACTAGACTAAAGAGTGTTGATAAATGATGGGCCCGCATATTCATGAGAGCAGTGAATACATAAATACTAGATTAAGTCTATACTGTCAAGATTTTTGTGATATTACTTTTAGCCATTATTCTACAAGCTGCTGGAAAATGCTCCCGGAGGATATGAGAGGAACTGAAAATACGGATGTTTTATTACATGTTTTATTATTACGATTTCTTTTACTTCTCTTTATTTAAAAAGTTGATCATTTTGATTCTACTAGGATTATTGTTGTAATTTTTTGTGAAGTATTTCATACTATTTTTTAATCAGTTCTGTCATTATTTTAGTGCCATTTCAGTGCCATTTCTTTTTCTTTCGCTTCCCTAATAACTCCCCTCTCATTGGTCTCGCTCCATTTTTGCCACCCTACCTTTTGTCAGTCACTTTTAAAGCACATTGAGTTGCGACTTTTTTCACGTAAAATGCGCAGTACAAATAAAATTTGACACATAACCGATAACGTGCCTGGGAGTTAAACTGCAACACCAGACGATGCATCTGATCTTAGATAATCAAAAAATCCTCTCAAAGCGGAATGGCTTTATATCTTCTTTTATGTGCTGTCATTCTCAACTGCTTCTCAAGGCAGTGTGACATAACAAACTGCTCCAAAGTCTCCCAAAGATCCGGTCCAGCAGTTTTTGTCTGGACCGGCCCAACTGTCATGCAAAAGGTTTGCACTGAATTGACACATTAAAAAAAGTGCCTTGAGGCGTTTTTTTTGAATCCTTGCATTTATAGTCTTTCCTCCTCTTCACTTGGTGCTTGCACAGTCAAAGTGTTAATGCCGTCACTTGCGTCTACCTACCAGGTTTGGCAGAATTACAGCCACACTGTTGCGGGAGTGTCCACCACAATGATGAAAGCTAACCACAACCAATAAAACAGGAATCATAGCTCCTAATCTGCTCTTCATGTGTGTTTTGCTATTCGGTCTAAAAGTCATCATCCGTCATCTTGTAAATGTGGAATGAGATGTGGAGCGTATGAAATTATGTGTATTTAATTAAAATCTATAGCCCGCTGAGCCTCAGGAGCAGCTTGTATGCAGATTCATGAAAATCCTGATAAATAACTCTTAATCTGATCAGATTAAATTCCACTATGAACCAGAATCCTAAAATTGACGACTGAAACAAAACAAAATAAAACAGTCCATTCACAGTCACACAGTAGGGTTGGTTCTTTGTGTCTCTCAAACTAAATTAACTGAAAAACAGACACCAGATGCAGGGAGCAGATAAAGCAAAGGGCAGCCAAACGCATTGTTGTAGCTGTTGCAGGTCTCGTATTAATTGGCTGATCATTTTAACCAGCGACAGCAATGAAGAGCCGGCTACTTCTGTTTTTCTACTGCTTTGATGATGGAAAAAAAAGGTGAAAATCATCAAAGAGTTGGCCATTAGAGGCGAACCCAACTACACACACAGTGGGGTGTCCGGTAGCACTTTTAACATTAATCTGACTACTCCAGTCATTTGCAAGCAAACACCAGAATTTCTCTTCAATTTAAATCATAAAATGTCCTCAAATTGTTAACTTTTCATATATCGTACAACCCCGTATCAGTTCAAGACATCATAAATACACCTAAAATGATACCGGGCAGTATTCTAGCCATAGGGTATAATGGACTGCATCTTTCCTAGAGTCCTGCAGGTCCTCCAGAGTTTACCTGTTGAGAGAAGAGCATCAGTGGGAATCTGTCGGGGCAGAACGGTTTGGAGGAGATTCATTTACGCTCCCCGCCAAAATAAATTCCAACATTCGATTAAAAACCCACCGAGAGCATCGGCTTATCCCATCTGCAGTTCACCTGAAAAATGCTGAAATAAAAGGGATCCATGGGGGGGGGGGTGCTTGTTTTGTTCACTGGTGCATACCATCGATGTGGACACTTTATCTGAAACATTCTGCCTGTACATATTTGTTCATGCAGGCCTGATAGACACATGCCTGCAAAGTTGTGTTTCAGGACCAGGTTCTGGGTGAACTACTGGAACAATGTCCATAGTTGTGAAGGTTTTTTTTTTAAAGACATTAAATAAAATAAGCCCATAAAGGTAGACTGTGGAGAATTTCTCTTAAAAAAAAATAAATGTAAAATGATATAAACTTAATCCATCTCAATCATCACTTATGGGACTTGAGACATGTCTTCCCTCAGCCTGTATTTCAATGTTCTTATTTGTTCAGGACATTTATATGAAATACAGCCCTGCTGAGGAGAAAAGAGATGAATCTCATTCCTGAAAGAGTGAATCTCAGTTCAGTTTTCAGTCACTGAAGGAGAGGCCGGGGGCGAAGAGTGATGAGAAGTTGGCCTTCTCTTGGACAAGCTGGAGACAAAACACCGGCTCATGCTAACTGTTGGTTGGCCTCCTAGCCGACGTTTAGCTTGTCCTAGCTCGTGTTTTTGGGTGTGCAAGCTTGCAGGTATCAGCAGGACCGAATGGGGGTTTTCATGTCGGGGGGTGGGAGACGGGGTGGTTAGCTACTGTCACCTTTGAGTCCACGAGGAGGGGTCCAACTTCGAGTGAATGTTATGTTTACA
Organism: Aulostomus chinensis; assembly: GCF_037954235.1. Classification (NCBI taxonomy): domain Eukaryota; kingdom Metazoa; phylum Chordata; class Actinopteri; order Syngnathiformes; family Aulostomidae; genus Aulostomus; species Aulostomus chinensis. Next base: position 11,389,346 of record NC_141340.1, on the reverse strand, counting down.
AGCTGCAGCGAACCATGTAACAGAATCCACCTATAGAGTGATGTTCGAAACCCTCCAGGGATTTTCACGCTTTCTTTAAATCATTTTAAATTAAAATCAGAAACTATTTCACGTCTATAACTGCCAAATATCAAAGGGTATAAAGGAAAACTAGTTCAGGAAAATTAAGTGACTAAAGTGTCAGTGCACTGTTCTTGAACCAGATCTGGTTGAATTTACCCATATCAGATGAAAGTAGCACACACACACACACACACACACAAGCACAGCTGTGTGTGCTTCACACAAAACTCTGTAAACTCCTGGGCTGCATCGTTACAGCGAGATTAGTACGATCTTCCCCAAAAGCACAATTCAAAGTTGGACGGAAGTTAATGCAACTTTATACAAGTACCCGTTAAATTCACATGACTTAAGAGCCGTTAAAATTATATTTACAAGATTTTTAACCAAACCTAAAATCTGCTTAACTCCACAGTTTTTCTAATTTTTTCCTGTGAGGGGGACGATCGTTTAGAAAAGCCTACATCCACGTGAGCTAGAATCTGCACACACCTGAGCACCAAAAGCTGCTGGATCAACACTCATTCAGTCCTGCCAGCAAGCAAGCCTTTCACACGAAGAATCCCACGCCATCAAATATCTATGGATATTGACGATTGCATAAAAACACACCCACACCCACGCACCTATAATCCGATACACATGCAAACGCACCTATAATTCTCACAGGAGCTCTACCATTTCATCAATTAAGACACAGCCGAGCCTGTACGCAGCTGCTCCTCCACCGGCGGGAGGGAGGGAGATAAACACAGAAGTCTCAGGAGATGCTACGTCACACCACCACCAACAGCAGCTAGAAAACAGCTCGCTGGGAGGGGAAGGCAAGTTCAGACATACGAGCGAGAAGCGAGAGAAAAGCAGGGACAAGGACGAGGCTGGCTTCCAAAACAGATCAGCTATGTAAACCTGTCTCTTGCCAGCTTGTGCAAGGCTAACAGACAAGGACGGTATGCTAGTTCTCATAGTGACACACACACTGATATGAGTACCGTTGTTATAAAAAGACGACTTCCTCCTTATCATGTCAGATATAAATATGTATTAACCTTCTCCACATGCAGGGAAAGGTTAAAGGTCACTCTCCATCACATGAGCTGGAGAAGGAGAAAGACTCCTGCAAGACCATTTCCATTTCAAAGAGCTTAGAACCATCTGCATCTGGCGTGGATCCCGTGTTTGGATCTATTCACTCCACATGCAGCCATGATCTGCTCTAATTCAATCCTCTGCCTGCTTGCTTTCACCTCGGTGGTCGCCGCACTGACTTGTTTCTTCAGCCCACTGATGCTGCTGCTGCTGCTGCTGCTGCTCCCGACCCTCTACGGTCATCAAGTACTTTTTTTTTTCTTTTTTTTTTTTTTAATGGTCCAAGATTTCTCTCCATTCAAAGCCAGAAAAAACAACAACAACAACAACAACAATCATCCCAGGCACAATATTGCATCCCTCCCTTGTGCCAAACCCTTGTAATAAGATCATGTCAGTAACAATAAAGACCAGTGTGGCTTTGCACTGCTATGATTGGCTAATCTAAAGGAGGATCCGTGTGTAGGTGTTGGCATCTACCTCCTATCAAACACAGATAAACATGGGGTGGCTGGAACCACGGCGAGAGCCTGAGAAAAATCAGACCCTTGACATTTCTATTGTCCAGACTGAAAGGAAAGGTTGCACAGCAGTAATTACATTTGGAGGGGAAGAAGGAAACACTGTCAGGGGGTTGTCTAGGCTACCTACTCGCGTGTGCGCCCGTGTGTTTTCAACCAACCCCCTCACTTACACTTGCATAAGCCTATATAATCACCAGTCTTACTCTCATGCTTGAATCAACGCTCTCATTTTCAAGCCAAAAAGTCACAAAGAGCTCTGCCTCCACAAGGCCTTGATTACTCAGCTGCTGGCTTTGTTACTGAAATGAATTCCTCTAATAATTCCGCTGCGGATACATGATTTGGCACTTTTCTGTCGCATGCTGCGTTGGGAGTTGCACTTTCTGTCTTCTGAATTGAGGTGATTATCATACGCGCCCCCGGACCTTTGCTGCAAAAAAGATGAAGATTAATAGTGAGCCAAACTGGAGATAAATATGTGGACTGTGAACTGCATCTTCAATTCATTCAGCAAAGCGCCCTTTCCCATCACGCCTGCTTACCTTCAAGGCATGACGGAGCAAAAAGTGCCTCACTTAATTATCCGATCACTTCTCTAAAATGGAATTTGGAATTAGTTCGCCCTTTTTTTGTTTTGTCGTCAAATCTTGTGATTTTATGGGAGTATTTGTGGTGACAGCCAAGAGTTAAACTGCTTTTTTCTTTCCTCACTGGCAGCTTTTAACTCATAAATTCTTACCCTCAGGTCTGCCTGCTTTTATCAGCCTCTTCTTCCCTCTGTCTACCTCACTAATAATTATTGATTATACACTTAACTTTCCCTTGATGAATACATCGATACAAGGTAGATCATACGGTAAAGCTACAAGCTAAAACAGAGAGAGAGAGAGAGACGGAGGAAAGGCAGAGTTTCTCTTCATCCGCCTCACCTACTTGCAAAATAATTAATTTATAGCCTGTCCCAGGACTGAAGGAGGCATCAGTGTGGGGAAATGATGTATTATGTATGGCGGTATTAGTGTAAGAAAATAAATAAATAAAAACTGGAGGGTTAAAAAAAAAAAAATATATATATATATATATATATATATTCTTCCTTCTGAATTCTAAAGCGTACAGAGAAAAGGATTATACATGCTTTGAGAGCAAAGACTAGCTGGCTGCTTGTTTTCTGAATACCTGTCAACCTTTGGGGTTACAAACAGCTTAAATCTGTACTTATTCTAGACAGCTGACACAAGGCCCGGATTGTGGAACGCTTTAGTCTCTCAAACTTAATTCAAGCACACACACATAGGTGAAAAAAATGTCTCAGCCAATTAGTTGGTCAACAGATGAAACTGAGAGCAATTACTGACATTTAATGGATATATTATCAGGAAAAACAGACATGAATCAAACCCTAACCCCAGATTACTGGTCGTTTTCGAAATGTGTATTTCTCAACCCAAACATTATAGCAAGCGTAAAACAAATGTAGGAAAAAAAAGTGTGCGGTGTTGATTTTTCATTTGTAATTTCATTGTGCTGTATGTTCTCCCTGTCTTCTATGAAAATCTGATTAAGAAACCCTAGGTCATATAACATGGAAGCTATTGAAAAAAAGCTAAACTTTTGCAGTATATCTAACATGCATTTAACACTTAAATATTCAGATAAATTATAGGAGGCAATAAAATGTATCAAAAAGTAGAGCCGACTTTACTGAATACATTAAATTTATAGCAACAACAAAAATAATTTCAAAAAATAAAGCAATTTGTTCAATAATTGCATTTTGTTGTTGGTTTTTTTCTCCTTCTTGCAGTTACATACTTGCACAGGCTGATTCTGTGATTCGATTTTGTAACTCAAAGATGAACTAGCAGTCCTATGAGGCGTGGCCAAATCACATTCCCAGGCTACGACCTCACAAAGTTTGGTCAAATTAGGCCTCGTAAATTCCCTGCAAACAGACAAACAATCTCATTAGCTCCTTGGCGTAGCTAAAAAAAAAGAAAAAAAAAAAAAAGAAAACAAGTTGCAAAAGATGCCTCCATCCCTTCCCAGATTTTAGCCTCGCTAGTCTAGTTCACACAGACGGGGAACGCAAGCACAAGCACACACATGCGTGCGTAAATCTGATCCCAGGTCAACAAACGGAGGAAAAAAAAACAAAACCTTCGGATAACCCCTTAATGCCACGGAAAAATTTACAGCACCCTAAAGCAAGTTAAAAAGTGACATAAAAATGTAGCTGATGGCTGCCGTATCTTCCCTCATTTACACTCTGTCCTCCCCAGCGAGGCCTGCCACTTTCATCAGCGCGATAGCTAATGTGCCTGCGCTGCATAGAAATGAGAAGTTTAACGTCTGTGTTATGACGGATACTTGTAAAGAGGCTGTCAGGTACACAAATCAGGAGAGCTTTTATTATTCAGTCAGCACAAACATCAGAGGTCGGCCCCTCCTGCTACCAACCCTCACCCACTTGCCTCCAGCCCCCCCCCCCCCCCCCCCTTTAGTACTTGATGTTTTTGGGGAGGCTGTCTGGTGAGTCATGGTAAGAACCTTAATTAGCAAAAAAGTCATTTATAGTCTGGTGCTTATCATGGGGGAACATGCGGTGGTTTATGGTGAAGCTTAGAATGGAGGCGCGTGCGATCACCTCACATATCACAGGCACAATTGGCCCATCGAACCAGCGACCCTTTGGTTGCTAGACAGCCACCCTCCCGCTGAGAAATGCCACCCTCATAAATAAATAAATAAACAATGCATTTATTTACCACAATTCCTACAATATACAGCTCAAAGTGCTTTGCAAGGTAATTACCGCATTTTTTTAAAACAAATATTTTTTAAGAAGAAGATATTTAAACTGGCCCTGTGACGGACTAGCGAGCCGTAGAGGGTGAACCTTGCCTCTCGCCCAATGTCAGCTGGGATAGGCTCCAGCCCCCCCGCAACCCTTCACAATATATGCGGTAGAAAATGGATGGATGGATTTAGATATTCTTTTTTTTTAAATGACCAACCTATGTAAATAACAATGATGTCCAGCCTGATGTATCTCATCAAAACTGTAACAGGAAAACAAACGATAACGATCAGAGCGCGATCAGCAAGTCATCAATATTGGCAGATGTTGATCATTTTTTAACAAACAGCATGGTGGATAGCCTACGATCTACTAGCCACGTGGAAAATCTACCTGAAATTGATGGTTTATGGCTGCAAATCTTTTTACTTCAAAGTTTTACCTGAAAAAGACACATTTTTCTTGCTGCTGCCAAAGAAAAATTGTATGAAACGTTATGTTTGTGGGTTTCAGGGGAACCATTGACGCCTGATTTCACCCACTCAAGCCTCTCCACATTCTGTCAATGAAATGCCCATGTGAGAACTAAATAGTGTATCCACTCAACCACTTAGGTCTGCTCCACCATTTAATGCGATCCTCTTTGGGCTTCACTCCCAAAGTTTCGTGAAAATAAGCCGAGTAGTTTCTGTGTAACCCTGCTGTCAAGACAAATGGCACTGAAATCATAATCTCCTCACAGAAAGAGGGGAAAAAAAGAACTTGAGTTTCAGACGCAGACGGTGTTCTGCTTCCACTCGCCGTCTGCAACACGTCAATGGAATAATCCCCTGCACTTAAAGCGAATTTAAGGGAGGCATCGAGAATGCAGCTGCAACAGGTTACTTTGACCTCCTCAACCGACACTGGGAACACACACCCCCGGGGTGGAGAAAATAAGAGGTGCTCAGCAGGTCTGGAAGCAGCGACTACAGTCTCATGAAGCTGCTTTGTTACATTCCATGGATAACTGGTTTCCCCAAAATTTTATGTGGGAATGGACTGGTTTGAGACTTTCCTCCACAAAATTATGAAGCTCACGCATGAGCAACAGCGATGGACAAGATGCAGTCAAAAGGGGGTTTTGATATTTCGAGCTAACCATCATTCGTCAGACAGCTCCCGTCAACTGTGATCAAAAGATTACAGGACCCACAATGGTGTGAGAAACACAGACGGTATTCTTTTGGGGAATGAGAGCTGAGTGACATTTTGATAAAGACAAGAAAAAGGTCAGGGTGGGACAGAGGATGATGTACTGGATCTGGCTACCTGGTAAGGCTGGGACATGAATCAAGTTTCAGTTACGACTTTGGCTTCCCAAGATCACGGAAACTGAAATAGAAGCATTATTCTGTTGGGTTTAGTCTCATGTTCCCTCCCCCAAAGCCCAAACACTTTCAGCTCGTGCTGAGAGGGAGGAGGGAGCCGCGGCACATTTCTTTTGAATCAACTTGTAGAAGATGACAGGAAGAAAGCCTTTGGTTGACAACAAGGGCAGAGCTAATTCAGTCGTCTGGAAACATTTTGTTCCTAGTCTGACTTCTTGAAACCAGATTAAAATAGTAAGTGACTTCACACTCGGCTTTATGATGCATCTACTTGGACCACTTGTGATCAGATCTTACTTCCTCACTCTATTTACAATTTAAAAAAACAAAAAACAAAAACTAAACAAAAAGCATGTCTGACCATTTGTAATTAGTCGTGAATAGAATTTAATCTGCACATGCACGGGCGGTGCCCAATCGTCTCTTTAGCGCTGGCTAATGGTTGGCCGGGTTATCTGCCTCACACAGCACATGCCGAGTTGCAAATGTTTGATATTAAGCCTCATAACTCACCTTTTATCAACTAGCCAGAACAAACAACAACAAGCTATTTACACATAATAGTTTTGCAAGTCAAACATCAAATGCTATCAGTTAGCTGGTGCTAATAGGACGCCATAAGCTACGTCACGATTAAAAGTCGACTAAAAGCACACGTTCTTAAAAAAAAAAGAAAAAAAAGAACCGTGTTTAAATTTCAATATCAATCAAAGTAATTGGGATAAAGAATCAAGCAGCCCTACTACTTGGTGTGCATTATATACACATGGAATTTATTTAATGGGAAAATAATAAAGCTGGTCATTTTACATTATCTATCTGTAAAAGAAGACTTGAGTGCTAAGAGGAGATCTCGCTGAGAGATGTCTCAGAGCTAGAGGGCGTTATGTAAGTCACTCTGTATTCTGGGTCACCCAGTCATTTTTGATACACACTACTACTGTACCACTGCACGCTCATTTGCAGACTTCTACTTCATAGGTTTAAGGTGCTGAGCCTTGATGTTCAATTCTAATCTGTAAGTATTGTTATTATTAGAGTTGGGGCTATTTATTTTTACACATTTTAGGATTTTCCAGCCTACAACAACTTCTTTTCTAACCTTGTAGGCACATTAGATTGTTAGTAAATCTGTTTTGTTTGTTTGTATTTTTTGAGGGGGAAGTTTGCCATTAAATAAAACCCAATATTAACAGGGGAATATCAACCAACAGTAGCAGAAAGGGATAGTGTAATAATATCTAGAGGAGAAAAAAAGAGCTACAATGGAACAACTAAAAGGACAAGCTATGAGAGTGAACACTGCTGGTGTCTTAAAGTCAGACAGCTTATATTTCAATACAACCCACAAGGCCAGTGACTTCACCACTTCACCGACAATGGATAAAGAAAATATTGTCAGATCACGGAATCATTACTTTGAGCTCTGACTAATATCTACGGAGAGGGAACTTTTTTTTAAACCATCAAAATATTTTCTCTAAATCCTGTTCTAGGTTGTATTCAGCTGTGCTTCAGACAAGAAAGGAATATATTTCTTTGTGTCTGCGGTAGTTTTTTTGTCCCCCTTAATCACCAGAGCAAGCCTAGACAAACATTATCAGTGTATTTAGCCTCCAAGGTCATTGCAAAACCCTGTAACTGCTCAATATGTTGATAAAGGCAGCAGCTGTCGGGACAGGTAGCATGCTGGCTGCTGCACAAGATGGTCTCATTGTTTCTCTTGCGGTGTCATGTTACTCCCATTGCAGGACAAAACCGAGGTTGTTTCCAGACAAAGACAACAATAACAACAACACAACAAAACAATGATATCTTAACTCTGATATTTTATACTGATTCGAACCTCTCTGCCGCCTGAACTGTCCTTAAAATACAGTTTATTCGTTTCTAATAATCACTCCGTTTCGGAAAGTACACCTGCTAGCAAATATTGACGTAAAGTTACCAAAAGGAGTGAACGCACAACCGGATGCAGCGCTATATTCACTTCAAAATAACAGCGTAAACAATGAAACAATAATGTTTGGATGAAAAACGCCATTAAAAAGGAGAATAGTAATTATGTTAACTATTACTTTCACAAATCCTAAAAAGTGTTTAAAGATTTGTGTGGTTTCATCACACGTCAAAAGTGCAAAAGTATTTTAGTTGCACTTTACTTTTCTATTTCTAACCGGAAGTCCCTTATTATTTCCAACATCAGCAATGCTCTAGCATAGAGGCGCTACTGACAGCTGTCACCGTTAGTTTTACAACATAACAGAATAAATGATAGGTCAAAGTAATTAATTATTAGACTAGTTTACAACTAAAAGACGTAATAAAGGACAAATTGGTATTCAGCACCCTGTGTACTGACCCGCCGCGGCTAACGTTACGTCTCTCGTGTACCAGGAAGAGACGCAAACATTCATATGGGCACAAACATGCCCCAATAACACCGTCTGAATAGTCATAGTCAATAAACCGTGGACATATAAAAAGTAGGGGTCTGTTTTGTTGACAGTCAAGACAGAAAGAGCCGTGAACAACTTTGTTTGTGCCCGCTGTTTGGCCTATGCTCGCAGCGCTAGGTTATCGCAGCATCGGTTGCCCACCCCTGCACCATTTCCGTGTTTTTTACGGGATCTTTTCCACGGAGCCCGTGCCACGTCAATTAAAGCAGGTTTAGATGAATATTAATCCAAGAAGATGATGCTTTAGCAGCAGCTAGCGTTGAATGAACAGCAAATGCAAGCACTGCGATGTTGGTTAGTAAGTGAGGGCTTTGCGTGACGTGTCTAAATCAATGAAGACGGAGAAAATGTGACATTCAAACTCCGCAACTTACCGAGTGCCACTTCGCAGGCTTTGCGCAATTGTGAATGGTGAGCCTTTTTCACCTCCTTGTCGGCCAAGATCTTTTCCAAAGCTCGTGTGAGGAACATGTTTTTCGTCTTTTTGCCCTCAATCATGACGCACCGGATTTCAGGGCGAGGTGTGCCTGGTCCCTACGGGGGCTGCAGCCGCCTCAAATAGAGATGTATTCCCTCACAAATGTCAGCCTCACAGCCCCTCACAGACAAACATAAATAAACACAGAAGGTGGGGTAAATCCCTCAGATAGCCATTAACGACCTGCCTCCTGCGCCATGTTGGAGAGAGGAAACGACGTCACGTACGTTTGAGTGCGGCCGCAGTGAGGCAGCAGGGAGGAGAGAGAGGTGGTCCTCACACCTAGAGCTCTCCTCTCCTGACTTGGGGTGGGTGGGGGAGGGGGGGGGGGGCTTAGAGTACTTTATTGTCTGTCAAATGTACATACAATGGAAATTCATCTTAGGCACTGGTATTAAAAAAGACAACACCCTTAACGCACAACGGTAAACAACACTATTAGCCTTTTTTTTTTTTGCAGAATGAAATAAAAGAAATAAATCGAATATTTTCCCAGTGTTGGAAATATATGCACATTATATTTATTAGGACTGTGCATTAATTGAAATAAGATCATAATTTCTTACTGCAATTTCCAAATTGAAGAAACGCATATTTTTCATTAGCATCAAAATAGCATTTTGGAATTAAATATTTTGCTGCCGAGAGATGTTCAGCCTACACATCCAATTCTGTAGACATATTGGTTTGATACAGAACCCCCCCCCCAAAGAAAACATATAAACATCTAAATGTATTTTTCAGTGAAATAACAATGATCCCTCTAATGTTGTAAATCACTTTATAGTATCATTCAAAAATTGAAATCAGTGTATATGTAAGGCTGCGTTATATTAACAGTTAATGTTAAGAACAAACAAAGGTAATTTTGAAATTTACACGCATATTCAAACAGAAATTAATAAAAGTTTCTCATGGAATAATAATGATATGCCCTGATAAAAATCCTACATATTATAAATTAATATAATATTTTTTTAAAAATGCCTACAAATTTATCATAATGGTGAACTGATGCTCAGCAATATGTACATAAATAAGTCCTGAAGCACGACTTAAGCTTATGAACCATTTCTTAATGATCTTTGTGACCCTTACTGTAGTGGGGAACATGTATCCCTTAAGTAACCCTCCATCCTCACCTCCACCAGTTTGTACTTCCATCATTGCTGATACCCCAAAGCTAACACGAACACCATAGTAGATTATTACAAGACACATTTGCTGTTAATAGTTCAGTAAGTATTACTAATGGTTAACTAAGTATTATGTCACCATTATTAAAGTGCCCCTATTTTAAAGCAGTTCATAGCAGCTTCTTACGCTTTCACTTCACACTGTCTTGCATCATTTCCACCATTTCCGACTTTATAAAGAAGAGCAGAGCGATAGAATTCGAGACAGGAAAACATTACCAGTGCCCGATACGTAAAATAGACACTAATTATCATTTTCCCATGCATTTCCTCATAAAAAATGTTAATGTTCATCAAGATAAAAGTCGTCAGAATATAATAGTATGTTACCAAGACCTAAATAAATATAGGTAATAGCCCACACATAATAAAATGACATATAAGAATCTAAACATATGCATTGGTGTGTTATAACAACATTTATTCACGTTAACCACGACTCATATCAAAATCACTATTTAAAATATGAAGCATATAGACTGTCAAAAGTAAACATTTCTGACACTGTCGTTGATACCTGAGTAATGACACAGTAAAATTATTGCTTTCCTAATGAACCAAATGAAAGAGGAAAAACACATTTGACAAAAAATATCAACCCCTAAATGTTCAAGTGAGAGCTTATCATATACGCCAACAATGTTGCAGTAATAAAGGCATTAATATAGCGACATTACAGTCTCAGGATCTAAGACGGCACTTTGTAAAGTAGTCAAAAACTAAAGTAGAGAGCAGTTAACCATAAAGACTGAACAATCATATTATAAAACATCTTTGGAGGACATGAAAATCGTTCATCAAGTGCTGTTGTACCGTGACAAGTGCTTAAATGACCGCCACTTCCTGTAAAAAAAAAAAAAAAAAAAAAATAAGTCATTATTTTTGTGTTTTTCTTGAACAAACATTTTTGGGTGGGGCAGCGAGATGTAGATAACATACTGAAGAGTTCTCAGTCATGCAAGAAACCTCAGGAAAGAAGGGGGGGGGGGATGTGCTTTTCTGACCCTTTTCACCTGATAACATCTCAGAGGGATAAGAGGTGCCATGATAAGTGAGGGTGGAGCGTCTGAGATCGACAGTGCATTCATATATATGGAAATCTGTCAGTGTCCGTCTCACACTTCTTCAGCAGACCAGACGCGATGGCCTTCACCGCCCTCATGGTCTCAGTGCAGGTGGGGTTGATCAGGGATTCAGGCAGGAGGAAACCAAAGTATCCTGTATCCCTCAACTCAAATGCAAACGCATATGGGATCCCGTTCCTGTAGGCCCAGTCGATAGAACTGCCTGAGCTAACATCTGCTGGAAAAAAAACCCAGAAGGGTATAAAAACATTAGAATAGTATTTTCTTAAACAAGCAATTGAAAATGTAAGCCAGTACTACTTTTGTATCCACGCCGTGAGCAACAGTTTGCCATTTAAAAAAAAAAGATTATCACTGCGATCAAAGACACATTTTATTGCAAGTAAATGACCACTGTTCTTCAATAAAATTGTTGCTATGATTTCAAAAGTTTTGTTTTGTTTCTTTGACAAAAAAAAAAGCGGTAATAAAAAAAAAAAAACGAATCGCGAAAAATTTGTTGTTTTTCGAAAATAACTTTTGGATATGCAGACAGAACTTTTTGGATTCAAAACCAAACTTTTGATTGGATTTGAAAACAAAATCTGTGGATATGAAAAAAAAAAAGTTTTAATAGACATCTAATCACAAACTTATCTTAACTGCAGTTAAACATCTTTTTGATTGCAGCGTTCATATTTTTACCTCCATATCTATTTTTTTCATCGCAAACTACTGTGTTTGATTTCACCACAAGGATAACAAAGTACCTGTATAGTACCAATACGTTTACATTTAGCACCAGAGCAACACTCTAAAATAAGAAGCGTAGGTGGGTAAAATTACAACAGGTTTATGTAACAAACGGGGTGTTTTTGTGTCTTAGAATACTGCAAAAACCAGAGAAAAAGAAGACCAGTACTCACAGAGGGTGGTGGAAGCAGGTCCATATCGGTACCTGACTCCGTAAGCAGAGTACAGGGCTGTGACTGCGTTATGAGCTGCTGACTCCTGCAGGGCAAAAAAAGGTCAACTAACCAGTGATCTGGAACATTCCTCACAGTCGGATCTGTTCTAAAACTGTACCAGTTAAATAACTCCAACCCGCGATCCTTAACAAACCTTAAATGCCAAACTAATCAAAACGTTATTCGAGAGTATTTTTTTGAACTAACTGGGAATCTTACCACGCAGTTGAAGTTGGGGATAGTGGCGTACTTGTAGGAGTATGGATACAGCAGCATTTGAGCGTACGCGTGGATGGAAATGTAGGCTTTGACGCGCTTCTTGTGCTTCCGCAGGAACTTGGCGACGGCTTTGACTTCGGGTTCCGACTCAGGGAAGGGGCCGCAGTAGGTGTCATCACAGGGATGAGAGGAGGCACCTTCCTCTGCGGAGGTGAAAAAACACTCGTTTGTTATGTAGTTGATAAAGGTGCAGCAAACCCCTCCTTCTTCTGCTCACCAGTAGCCATCACGTGTGTCTGTGAATGTAAATCCATTCGTGTCCAGCATCATCAAACTCACCACACCATTTCACTTTCCAGTTTCTATTAGCGTCCACTCCTCTACAATGGAACTTGTGGTTCTTGGATCTTGTTTTCCTCCAAAATCGATCCTGTAAAAAAAAGAAAAAGAAAAAAAGTCTTTTTGTCCACTGACACTCACACACAACTCCAAAAGAACCCATCAGTACTCGCACAGCTCAAGCGGGTCTATTAATAATAAGAAGAGGAATAAAGACAATAGTTGAGTATTTTTCGCAGGACGCAATTAGTGTGAAATACAAATTGCGGTAAGGGCTGCATAATGACAAAAAACACATTATTGTCTCTGCTATTGAGTCTTTCAATTACAGTACAACGTCAGACACACATACATACACAACTCCCACAATGATCTCTTGATAATACTCAGAATCTGTGGGCATGGTTCCAATTATTCTGACTACTTATACCGGCAGAAAATAAAACGTAAAATGTCTGGGCTTTGCACAGAATCTGAAAACCTAATAAACCTGAAAACGTTCTAAAAACGCCTCTGCAAAATCAGATGAAACAAAAAACAGGAGGCATGAATATAAACAGATAACTGAAATTTAAGTGAATAACTTACTAATTGAAATAAATAAATGGCTATACTGCAGTATAAAAATAAATTTATGAAAAGTATAAAGCACACAAATTAAAAAGGACATACAGGAAGACAGTTAATCTGGGATCGCTCACAGGTCCAACTCTTGCACATACTTGGAAAAAAAAAAAAAGAGTCCCATAGTTTTATTCTTATGATGAAAAAAAAGTAACTTGTGCAGTCTGATACATAGAGTCTTCCTCCTAAAGTGTGTCGGGACAGCATGAGTACCGTGGTCCAGCTGAAGTGGTATCCATCCACATTGAAGACAGGCATGATGTAGAAGTTGAGCTGGTTGAGGAGTCGTCTCATCACGGAGTCGTGCTGGTATGAATTCAGGGCCTGGATTGGGTTACACAACGGAAGAATCAGTGCCGGCCCCCGAGATAAACGAAGTACGCGGTATTTTTGGGGCCACAAGCACAACGAAGGTGCTGCATGATCAGGATGGAAGATGGAAAAAACACCCATTATTAAAAGTCTCTGACTGACTTAATCTGGTCAGCATCGTTTGTGACGTTAGTAGTTATACTTGGTGTGTTTTGCGGCCACAGACAAAATCTTTTTTAAGGGCCTCTGAGAATCTAGAGTTGGCCCCTGTGAGTCATGATGATTTAAATTCTCCTGCTAATTATTTGATAATAAAGTCACATGTCAATTACACCATCATGATGCTATGATTTTATAATTCTGTGCATTAATCCGTGTGAAATACATTCATGTAAACATATCTAATTTCGATTTAAATTTTTTTAATATTGTTTTTAACATTGTGTCTTCATGCAGCTCCCCTTTCCTCTTTTCTGTTCTATTCTATGCTCACCATTACAGCCAGCTAATACCACAGATGAGTACGACAGGGAGGTAATGTGGGCACTGGGGTAATACTGCTAAAAGCTGCTTTAATCAGAGTTAGGCCAAGGTCAACGTGTCTTTCGTCTAGAATGACACGCTGGCCTCTAGTGGCCAAACGTAGTTACTACAACAAGATGGATACAATTAAAGCAAGGGTTCTTCCTCGCTCTCTTCATATTTTCTTTGTCAGTCTGTTTCTGATTTCCTGCCGCTGTGTTGTCCCTGATCCCAATTGCACTTCCATGTCATGACCTACTGTGAAATAATCCTGTTTTGTATCTGTAATCAAAACTACTTGCCTGGATTCCTACGAAGCACTACAGAACATAGTTTTCGGAGTGATACGACCCCAAGAAAAGCACGATGGTTACAAAAAAAGGAGCATGTGCTTCTTTTTAGTACCACATGATGAAACACTTACCTCATTTGATGGAAGATGATTCTTTAAAGATTTACAAAGCTCCTGACAGATGAAGCAAGGTTATTTGGAACAGCTTTGATAATGCTCTACATTGATAATCACATGTTTCGCTTTATATTTATGAACTTTCTTGCACTGTGTTGCAGAATCCCACTCATCTGGCTTTTCAAACTGATCCATTAAATGTTCTTGCATTTAATGCGCGGCTCTGGTCTGGTACCGTTTTCACTTCAGAGACTACTTTAAGTTGTAATGGAACTTTTGTAAATGTCTGAACAATAAAGGGTTTTCTTAAGTATTTGCATAAGTGTGCATGGCAAGTGAACAGATGTTTAGGTTTAGCTGAAGAACCAAAATTTCACATCACACACACACACACACACACACACACACACGCACACACACACGCACACACACACACACACTCATAAAGCTCAGCTACAGGCTCTAGTTTAGAAATGTGTTCCTTGTTAGTCACTATTGAGACATGCCTTCATACAAACAATGCATAAAGTTCAAATAAAGTTTTTATATTTTGAATTTGCATAAACTACCTCTTTGACAAACCACTGACAGAAGGCAGGTCCTATCCACTCTCTAGCATGAACGCCACAGTCGATCCAGACAGCTTTCTTCTGAGGACGACTTCTCTTTCCTAGCTGACAGGAGACAAACAGTTTTAAGCTAATACTGCGCATGCACACGTGTTTGAATTTGCATGATCTCCTGCGTTTCCTCTTACCTGAAGGACGTAAAGCTGCCGACCCTCATATGATTTCCCAATGGAAAACATGTCAACCAGGTCCGAGTGGCTTCGGTTCATCTGAAACATCCAGCTCTGGATCTAATTGAACGATAGGTGAATTAAAATATGGGTAAAAATTAAATTAGAAAAATGAAAACATCCGAGTGTACCTATTTGCGTGCTTGCATCGTGTGTGTGTTTTACAGCAACAGAGAAGTCCACAGTAATAAAGACTTGTCAAGATCTGCGTGAGGAATGCAAGCAGCTGCTTCGTAGATTCACGACCAGGAAACACCTGATCGACTTGGGAAAACAAACAGTTTTGAAGTGTGTGTATTTAAGTGTGTGTCAGAGTGTAATCAGTATCAGGGTTGCGGGAGAGAGACCCACAGAATGGGCTAAATGGGAGTTTACAAGAGGATGTTGTTTTAACTTTGTACATCCATGGGAAAAAGTGTGTGTGTGTGTGTGTGTGTGTGTGTGTGTGTGTGTGTGTGTGTGTGTGTGTGTGAGAGAGAGAGAGAGACAGAGAAAGAGAGAGAGAGAGAGAAAGAGAGAGAGAAAGAGAGGTAAGGCGGTAGATCTACCTCTTCTAGCGAGTGGTAGACCTCGTAGTCATACTGAGTCTCTGACCTCCGCTTACGAGAGGAGCGATATCCCGTCTGCTTTTCAATTTCCTTCTGCAGATTGTAGATAAAGACCCTGGAAGGTAGAGACGGAGTCAGACATAGTTACCAACCACTGTCAGACTCTTAGACGTTCCCACATCATTTCAGCGAGGATTGTGCTCAATGTTCAAAATGGTTTGAACGCAGGAGTACAAGTCTTCATAAAGAGATTTGGTGGTTATAGTTGATGGCATTACCGTTGAATAATTACTTGACGCAACGACAGCCTGTAAGTGGTTGCAAGGCGACTGGCCAAATGAAATACAACAATAAACAGTGACATGAATGACAAACCAACCTATGTTTGGCATTTTAAGCAGGGGACGAGGAGTATGCGGTGTTTAGTAGAATTGTTTTCAACCTGTAAAAATACAGAATGGCGAGATTGTTATGACCTAATCACTAAATAACATAGTGATAGTAGATCTATGTGTTTTTCAGAAATTATTCCAGGACATAATTCAAAGACTAGAGGCCAGATTCAGCTACCAACAGGAGCCAGAACCACCACACCGCAGTTGCAGTTATGAGTACATGCCAGGGGTTTATATATCTGTCAGACATACAATTGAGCAAGATGCATCCATGATAATTGGGTGTTTTGGATCAAAATATAGCTCAAGGGTGAAGCTCGGTGTTGTTTGTCCCATAGTAAACATGTTGGCTGGTGTGTGTGATCCCATCGTAAGAGGGTCTCTAGTCCAATGATGTTTCCAAAACTCAAAAAATAAGAAGTCAACACTTTTCTAGTTGGTCCTGTGGCTGCTTTATAATCACTGAGTATGATTTCTTCTGCCCTGGCAACTCCTGAAATGATCTTTTTGGTTTATTAACAAACAAAAAAGCAATTGCCAGCTGCTTGGGTGCTCTTCAGTTTGAGGATCCTGCTGGTTTAAAGGTATT
Source organism: Aulostomus chinensis (assembly GCF_037954235.1). Lineage (NCBI taxonomy): Eukaryota > Metazoa > Chordata > Actinopteri > Syngnathiformes > Aulostomidae > Aulostomus > Aulostomus chinensis. The sequence goes on along the minus strand of NC_141340.1, from coordinate 11,372,579 downwards.
AAAAAGATGTGAGGCACTAAAGAGGGGTTAGACGTTTAAAAAGCCCTTTGTGGCACACAAAAAAAAAGGCTTCATTGAAAACTACTGAACTTTCTAGGAAAATAAATAAATGATACAATTTTTCAGTTTTCAGTTCAGTGGTTACTACAGCAACGTATGTGTTAATGTTTCTCTATTATAACGAATAATCACATGAGCAAATGTAAATACCATCAAAACTAGCTTTCATGTTGTCCTTGAGTCAAATTGGACCCGTTTCAACTTTTGAGTAAAAAAAAAGAGGTATAGTTTCATGTAAATAAGGTCTTTTGACCCTAAATTCCAAAAAGTAATATGAAACATGTGAGTTGGAAAGAAGTTTGCTAGAAGGGCGTAACGCAGAATTTGGTGATGATATGTCATTTACACCTTGTAAACAATCAAACCAGATGGGGGAGTTTTTGATCCAGCATGACAATAAGTGTGCAGCTGACATGAAGGCAACTCTAAGGTTGACCATATTTGGAGCTTCCAAACATATTGGACCCGGCGGGGGGGAAGGAAAAAAAAAATCTGTATCACAAGTTAAATAAAAACCCTTAAAAAAAGGCACAACTAGCATTGCTTCCCAGCCAATGGGATATTTTAACCCTGCAAGCTGTTGTTTTAAAGCACGATACTCAACAAAACATGACTACATGGCAAATGTAACCTAAGACCTCCAGTGAAATGTCAGTCATGAGAGTGCTCTCCTTCACTTCTTTTTGAACATCCCAACTATTTCACACCCACTTGTACATCTGCTGTCTGTCATTAAAAAGTGGCCCAAACCATAATTATCACCTCTATTGTCTCTTCATATAATCCTCTCTCATGTTTGAGTGGTTGCTATGATTCTTCACCTCTCATTCCAAACCCCCAAAAACACATGATGTGAAGTATTTTCAGCCAGACCACCTAACCACCTACTAAAGACTGTCCCATGCAGCGTTTGAAATCTCCTTGTCCAATCAAAGGACAGTTGAAAAGTCTCCCTCTCAGATCTACCATCCATCCCCCACGACAGTTCTTTCTATCTGCAGCTGCTTTGATAAAACTCCATCATTTCAGTGTTCATTTTGATGAGGGGTCGGGTACAGAGATGAAAGGGGAGCTGTTTGGTGATAGGGCTCTGATGTGCTCTGTGTGTGTGCGTGTGTGCGCACGCGTGTGTGTGTGTGTGTGTGTGCGTGCCTGCGTGTGTGCGTGTCTCAGGTCTTTTGCATGCAAACGATCGCCGCCTCTCCATGTGCAAATCATATATTCTGCCAGAGGAAGTCTGGGTAATTGTACTGCCGTTTGGATGACAGATGTGGGGCTTTGAAACTCTGCTAGCAGGATTAACAAAGCATGCATGAGTAGTAGATTTCTGCATCTTTGCAGTCTCACCGATAATTGATACTTTCCCGCTTCAAGTTGGAACGTAGGCCTCGTGTGTCGTTACGTTTCACGTGTACGTCCACGGTGGCGTTGTGAGATATGAGAGAAGCACTGTTGGGCTGCCACAAGTCCACCTGGGAGGACACAGTAGAGGTTTTAAAACAAGGACGACACAAATACAATCCCCTTTACTGAAGTCACAACAGCAATGCTGCAAAATTTTTTTCAATTTGCAACAACAAAAATATTCTTGTGGTTTTTTTGGACTAATTTTTGTTCTGATTCACCAAAAGACATGCAGCAGGTCCCCCCTGTTTTTCATTTATTATGGTGTCTTAACGGATACGGTATGTATTTAATGTTATTTTTATTCAAATTCATTCAACTAGTTCAAAGTTGCGAGGTGGCGCTACAAAAGTATATCAATATAAATGTGAGAGGTATATACATATTTGTACTTTTTTCTCGCAGGAAACTACTTGTACTAGCTACTTGTAATTTTTCTCACATTTATTTCTGATGTAGCATGAAGCAGACGCAGTGCTATCCAGTGACAAGAAAAGCCTTGTATTGTTTTCATAATCCAAATTTATGGTTTCTGAAACTTTGACTCTTACTTAAATTAAATATTTTTCACACCATAGCACATTAACATAATGGATAATTGAATCTTGGCAATATTATGTTCAACCTTGAGCATATTTTTAGGAAATTAAATTTGAATATATCACATGAAAAAAATGACAATATATATCACGATTGATTAAAAAATGTTTGAAATGAACAAACAAACAGCTTCAACCACACAGAGAAATATTAAAGATGTAGCATATCAATCCATCACACACTAATTACAGACTTCAGAATGATAGATTACATGCGCAGGTCTGACTCAGAGGGATTTTTTTCTAAGGTTATCTGGTGTATTACGTTGCCTAGTTACATAGACTTAAAAGAGATGGAGCAGCCCAGCTGTTTCTCTCAACTTCATGCCAAAGTATAACTCAATACCAGTGGTCTCTTTTTCCCATATTTGTATGTGGGTAACAACTGCTTGGTTTGGTAAGAGATTAAGTCATGGGAATCACAACGATGCTACTATGTTCATTTTAATCCAGAGTCCGCAGATCCCTTGTGTGTTGTTTGGTCTCATATTAGCAACAAAATCCAGTCCGTCATCCCCTGCTATCAGGGTCGAGATAGCCGCGGCTGCTAGCTGAACCAAGCAGGCAGTGGGCCAAACATGCCAGCCGACCAAATAAACACAGACACCATGTGGTAGCGCTGATAAAATATCAGACGGGGGCTGAGCGAATATCTTTAGGGAATAGGAAGCTCTGATGAGCCGCACAGTAGTCAGTGTCCAGGGAATACAGAGTCTGTTGGTGCAAACATGTGCAGGTTCTCAGCTGGTTTTCATTTGTAGCGTGGGGGCAGAGACATGAAGGCTGGCACACACGCTTGTTAATGTGTCAATTGGTTTAATGGTTTACAGAATGCATACCAGATTAATTCAAGTGTACGTTGAGCTGGAGGGAGGGAGAAACATTGCTGCTGCCATTCAGTACAAACCACTGCATCTCATTTATTCCATTTCCAAAAACTTGAGAGCCCGAAATGTTTCAACACTGATCCTTTGTTAGACAAACAAATCCAAAACACATACGGCTAAAAGGCACTTTAACATACAGGATTAGATAAGACGTCCCCTCGGAAAAGGGTTAAACTTTTATAGCTGTATTTATGAGCTTTAAAGAAGAATTCCGTTTCTGCTTTATTAATCTTTTATGTGCTGTTTGTTTTGCGGTCTTTTCTTTGTTTGTGCTGTTTCGTTTGATGTAATAAGAATAGAACGAGAACACTAAAGTTATTGTTCAATCTTAGCCGCTGGATTTCCTTCAGCAGATGAGGTCGAGTGTTTATATGTCAGTTAATAGAGGAGAGGTCCTCCAAAATAAAGCAGTTGTTAGTTTAACTGCTATGATTAAGAGGCTACACGTGTTTTGAGGCCTATTTGAGGACATCCGCTCACCCGCCACCCCCACCAAGGAAATTGTAGCGAAAAATGTGACTCTTTTTTAAACTTTTATCGCTCAATACAGCAGTAATTTTTGACTGTTTTGTTACCTTTTAAAAGAGGCCAAAACCAGTTGTGTGCTATAGATATTTCACTTGTTACAAGGAAATCACTTTTTCCCACCAGAATTAAGTCAGTTTTATAGGTTGGTTTTTTTTGGGGGGGGATTTTAGATCATCTTTTTGCAGTCTAGATGAAATGAGATACTTTGAACGGCATGCCTCATAATTTCACTCAACATTTCTCTGATTCATTGATTAAGGCCAGGGTTTTGGTCTGCTGAGAGTTGTGACTGCTCCTTTCTGTCCTACAGAGGATCTTCACTGCAGTGACGAGTGTAAAACAAGAAAGTAAACACTTTAAATAATCAGTCAGCTTTAATACATACCAAAAGAAGATGAAAATACAACTTGAAATCCTTTTTTAAAATGTGAGGTTTTTTTGTTTTGTTTTTTGAGGCTTATGGGCCAGATTCTTGATTCAATCACAACAGTGCACCTCATCCCTCGTCTGAAGCTGAAAACTGTGCAGGGCACTTTGACTGGATGCATAGCAGTGTGGCTAAGCTAATGAAAACAGACGTACACAGCTGTCCAAACACTAACGGACACTGCCTGGGATGGCTCAAGAGCACCAGGTCCAAATGACCAGGAGCTTTGCTCCTGGCCAGTCGGACCATTTAGTGAGCCACTTCTTCTGTCCTGACTCTCCACAGACGTGCTGGTCTGGGGAACACATCAAAAACACCTTCCCCCAGATGCCTGATGGGTACTTGATGAGAAATCAGGCAGTAGAAATACAACAAATATACAACGTAAGCACTAAACTGATCAGACAGCAGCGGAGTCATAGTTACATTTCATTTTTAAAACCTGGAAAAAATGACTCCAATTTTTGCTGTTTACCGTAATTACATTTTCGGTTGGATTTATTTAGCACATCTCCAAACTGAAACAGTCTGGACATGAACCACTCTTTTTTCAAATCATCTAAATTGATTTAACTTTGACCAGAGTAACCGTTTACAATCGTAGATTATAGTTTCTTTCCTGCCAAACATCCCAGAGAATAGTAATGAAATAGCAAACCATGTGTGAGACAGAAATAAAACAGGCGGTGACGTGAACCTGATCTCATCAAACACTGCTAAAAGGGTCTCGTGTTGAAATATTAGGACATTAATAGAGGTTTTCTGATTTATTTGAAGACATAAATGCCTCAGCGCTCTCGCGATGCTCACATGAAGAACATAATGAATCATTTAAGTTTGTCCACACACTCCAAAACTACAGAAAATTCCACTGGGGTTTAACACTGTTTATTACTTTGTCCTATGAGTTTAAATATTTGATGCTGATTAGAAGTCTTCGGGTTATTTGACATGTTGCAAAAAATGCGACTTTTGCATCATATGAAAAGGAATTCTGTACAAAAATAGGCATGTAAAATATAGGAAGAAATAAAATGCAATCAAAGGAGATGTTTCTGATCCTTTCTATCTGGTACGAATATTTCATCCTGAATGTAAATCCCTAGATCAGATAGTATAGAGGCTATTTGAGAAAAAAAAAAAGATCATTTTGTTATCAATGAAATGCATTTTATGATATAAAATATTCAAATGAAATCTAAGAGGCAATAAAATGCTACAAAAAAGAATTCTGTCGAACACTAATATCTGGTGATGAATCGGAGTACCTGCTTGTGGCTTACTCCCAAATAAATATGGGGTGAAAAAAGGAAAAGTCTTGGTTGTTTCATGCACTCCAGGAGATCCAAAGATTCACCCACAGCGAGTGTCCTATCACCAGTGTCTCGACCGCAACGGATGACAACACCCGACTGCTCTGTGTCTGTTTTGCGCGTCACTGTCACTTCACCTTCTTTATCACCATCAGCGCGACACCTCCATCTGTCTGCTGTTCAAGTGTCAAATCAAAACTCCTGTGGGACTACAGGCTGCCGTCATCGTAACAAAATATACAAAATATCCAATTTTACGAAATAAGAAAACACTGATTTTGGATCAGTCAAACCGATGTATGTCCAAAAAAAAATGTGTGTGAACTGATAAACAAACAAAAAGAAGTACCAACCTTCATTTTTCCCAGAATATTCCTGAGTACACGAACCTCCTCTTCGTTACTTGGAGTTATCCTGAAAACTTGATCACTGAAAACAACAACAGAAGTGTCCTGTTACCGCTGCCATCAACGTGCCCCGGAGGCTGAAATTCACAGTAACGCAGCTCAGATACATTTTCTCTAAAAAAAAAAAAAACCAACAACCTTGATTTCTAAAACATCTGGACCACGAAGCCACAGGTAATATAAGCTCCTCTTGTGCCGATTGAGGGTGACTCGTATTTTAGCAGAAGTTAGAAGTGGGTGGCTCCTCCTATAGATGACATGGTCATATGAGCCGTTTGAGGCCTCATTATGAGATTAGATTCCATCGTTTCCACGTCTGCAGGTACAGCATTGAGGTGACAGCTGGTTTACGTTTTCATAAATCCATCATACGCTGCTGTCGGTGAAGGGAAAACACTTGTTTCTATGGCAAAGATTTGCAGAAATATATAACTTTTCAAATATCATCACTCAAGTACAGGCTCATAAACTGTTTTATTGTCTTTCGAACTATTAAATCAACTTGTTTTATACTGTGGGACTTCAAACGCTGCTCGAGTGCAACACTGAAATATGATCTTTTTTAAATAACTTATGCAAAAGATACAGAGCTGTGAGACATGAAGAAGAAAAACAAATAACCATTTTAAGAAGTTTACATTGGCAGGGTTTCTTTAAAACTATCGATTTTTTGTTCCACTGCAGAGCTCCGTAACTTCACGCAGCATTAAATAATGAAATTAAACTTATTGTCAGATTAAAAGAAATGAGCAAATAAAAAAATAATCATCACGCATCGACATCCTGTTTCATTCTGCAGATCCCTCGCAATATTTTGACTCTTTATTGTTAAGGGTTTTTTTTTTTTGCGGGGTTCTTATCAAATGTTCTCCCACTCTTAAAAAAATGTTGAAAATCCTTTAACGTCACACAGGAAGTTGGGTCTTCTGAGGTTTGAGAAACCCCCCAAAAAAAGAAAAGAAAAGAAAAGGGGTGAGCACCTTGTTGACCCTGAAATAGGACATAGGATAAAGAAATATGTTCATATACTCAATCATACCTCATCAATGTCAGTATTTGTTAATAACCCCCCCCCCCCCACACACACACACACACACACACAAACATGCACACAACTCTCCTAGTGGCAAAACAGAACTATTTCTTCGTCCTTTAATGATCTCAGAGACTGTTCTTCTTACAGCGCTTCCTCAATGGTGGGCTTTCACTTTGCATCCTCCTGCTGCAGAGCTCAAAAACCAAGAAGCTCGCAGTCGGGAGAGTTTAAAATCAAAGCATCTCCCCTCCCTTTAGTGGATATGCTTTGGATGACCACCAGCCTCCTCAACCACCCAAGTTTGTATCTTTACATTTTGGAGGGGATCCGAACTGTAAGCTAATTGAGACGGACAAGAGGTGTCGGTGTAGTTTAAGCCCTCAGCGACCAAATGCTCTCTTTAAAAACACACCAGTCATGCAGTCTGTATGTTTAGGCAGATTGCTGGATGTGTGCAGCTCCAGATGGTCCAGGTGGAGGTGTCTGTTTGTCCAAATGTTCCTCTCATTTTACAGCCAGACTGCCTGTAACTAGTGATGATGTTTATTTTTGTGTAGAAACTCCAGAGGTACTTGTGGTGGCATCTGTTGCTGTGAGCATCCCCCTGTGACACCAGTTCCAATCTGCTGCGCTTCATCACAACACGTACCTGCTTATCTACACGTCTGCAGGTTGAGAGTCAACAAAAGCCCATATTATGTCTCGCATAGATCCTTTCTTTGTTCATCCTCTAAACACAAGATAACTCGTCTTCTTCATCTCCTGAGAACCAGAGTTTTTCCTCGTCTGAATATATAAGAGGCCCCAGCATGAACAGTCTGAGCCCCAGAAATGAATGGGGGTCTTTACTCACCCTGCGTAGCGGTTGTTGTAGAGATAGGCACCGACGGGACATAGCACGTTACTGCAGATTATCACACACGCCAGTAAAACAGAGGCGCGGAATGCGCTCCGAGGGTCCGGTGCCATCCTTGGCCAGCGGATCAAAGTAAGAGGATACCGAGTTTAAAATCTTAACACAAACTTAGGGAGAGAAAAGTGAGTGGAAGCGCAAAAATGACTCGGCCCACTTCACTATCCACAATGGGGAAGTCACGTTGATGACGGTACAGTCCCGTGGAGGACTTCTGCTGTGACACTTGAGGTGCAGAAGGTGCGAAAGTCGGTCAACTGGTACAGGGGAAGCATTTACCACTTCTTTGAAGCTCTGAGAGGAATTGCTGCTCTTTAAAAAAAAAAAAAAATGAGGAGGACCTAAGTCACGTGACCCGGTAAGTGAACCCCCCCCTCACACACACACACACACACACACACACACACACACACACACACACACGGACACTCCTCAGGCAGTGAGTACATGTAGACAGAAATGAGTGTGGGAGACATGTCAAAGTATTTATTTTAAGTGATATAAAGTTCTCCTGGTACCCACATGAACTGTATCAAGTATTTCAACTTCGGAACAAATGGTAGTAAGAGTATCTAGTATAAGTATGAGTATTACTCTGTTAAAACCTTGCACTTATATCTAAAAGTATGCTCTTTTAGTTTCAGTTTAAAGTATTGAAACGTACAAGTTCTCTACACAAATGTCACTTGTACCAGTCATAATATTAGGCTATCATAACATTATTATCACTCATGCATGAATTCAAAATTAAAGTTCATAATGCTTTATTCTTTTTGTTGTGTTATAGCCAGTTTTAAAATGTTCTTATTGTGAAATTATTTAGTTTGATTCTTTTTTGTATACATTTTTTTTTGCATCATTAACTTTTTCAATAAAATCTGTGAAAATTCTGGGAGAAATGTTCACAATTGCTCCACGCACGCTTTTAAACCTCTAAATTAAAATCATAGTTGAGAAATTATCACTTTTTTTTTAAAAGGCAGCAAATCTACTATTTATGAGGCATAAAACTTACATGCTTTTAAAAAAAAAGTAACAACTTAGACTTACATGATGTTAAAAACTGCTTAATATTCTTTCATCGGATCCTGACTCGGTTAAACAACTTAAGATTGTTTCATTCATAAGAAAACTTAATATGTTATGAGTTCTCCAAACTTTCTCAGAAAATAAAGATATCAGGGGGAAAAGTTACAGTATTTCTCTCAGAAGTGGCTTGAGAAGAAACAGCTGAAAGTACATGTACATCAAATTTGTACTTGAATACGTAGTGGTTACATCGCCACATGCTTATTCTTCCAAGGTTAGGTCATCTTACACACCCACAATAGTGATTATTTTCCAGTATTCTTTCGTCATGAATCGGGTTTAATTCTTTAAGGTGTTGCGCAGTGCTCCATTCAACATCCTGTCGGTGCAATGCAACAAAAGAAACACAATTTTCCATTCTTAGACAAAGAAAAAGACATCCAGAGGATAATAAGGAGTGTTTAAACCCCCTGTGAGTACAGCACCAAGATGATAGGCAGCCCTGCAACTTGGCGCGGCTCCACCATAGGAATCCCTGTGTGGAGCTTTAGTGAGCGCCCTCTATTATTCCATGTTTTTCATGCCTCTGTTTGATCCTTTACTTATCACCCAACATGGTGATTAAATGTCTAAGTCAACCGCCGGCCTTTTGCCTTTGTGATTGCTTGGCGGCAGCACATTTTTCACATGCTTGTCTCCAGTGTCAACAGTGAGCCACCTGTTTTACACCCAATTACTGTACGACACACACACACACACACACAGACACACACAGACACACACACACGAGCACTACCCCCCCCCCCCCCCCATCCACCCCTCTATAAAAGAGAGACCAGGACCTGGGTATTACATTAAGGATGGGATAGGAATGCTTTTCTGACCTCATCCACTTGAGAACGTGAGAGGCTGAAGCTGAATAAGACATTCAGATAATGATATTTACAGAAGACAGGTGCTCCGATTCAGCACCTTCATGACTGGAGGCTGCGATTATAGCGGCTGATCTTCTGTTGCTATGGATTATTAATTTGTTTGTCCCAACAATCCTTCATTTTTCATTTTTCTAATCAGGATTTTCTGTCGGAGACACCACATCACATAAATGTGAATCCTAACGCTCCTATTTAGGATCATGGTGACATTTACAGCTCATGAAAGTTAATTAGGCGTGTTTTATCATCCCGATGCTTCATTACTTTTATGTTTAACTCTTTGACTTTAACCTGATAGCGTGTCTCAGAGGTTTGCTACAGAAAAGGTCATGCTATGTTTGTTTTGCTGTTTAAAAATTAGATTGAATTAGTATCACACCACCTAAATTCCAAATAAATCATTGAGGATTCGATCTTTTTCTGTAAATAAAACAAATATCTGCTGGAAATATGCCACCGTCATCATTTTTTCCATAACACGCCATCAAGGATTCATCAACACTGAGACAGAGAGTGAACACATCTTACATTTAATCGTCATAAAAATCCCCCTCTTCATCGGGAAACTTAGCCAGGTAGAAAGATGGGGGTTTAACCAACAAGGCTATTTTTCAAAAAAGTACATAAAACCAGAGACCGAAGTGTGTTTGAGTTCTCTAACAGCAGCACACAGAGGCATATTCATTAAATGCTTGTTTTTCAATCCATCTATATCATGTTCAGGGATTTGTGGGGAGGGAGAAACACTGGCACTGTTACACTGGCAGGCCATTGAAGCGTGACGCGCTGCACCCAGAGACGTAGGTTAAGGCTGCAGCCACTGTTGCTCTGGGAGTCCGTGTGGTGGACGCGGTGTTGTTTTTAACACACAGGAACGCAGACCTGGACGTGTGGCATTACTTGGAGCCACGGTCTGCGTGGAGGTGAAGGACTGAGCATCTTTTTAAAAGACAAATTTAATACTGAACCGTCGTAGGATGGCACCGAGGTCTGGTAAATCACCAGGTTGCTCTCTGCATCCTGCTGAAGGGTGTGAATGAGCTCTTTGATAGTCTGACGGGTGTGCTTGCACTGGTTGTGGTGGTGACAGAGGGGGAGGGGCAGGCCAGTCAAACTGTGAGGATAAGGGCAACTTTTTGTGATGTCTCATGGCCTGCGTAGGATCTGAAGGATCCCGGCTGACCATAGCAGGGCTATGAGGGCACTTATATGACCTTGTGACCCTGAAGGGAGAAGAAAAAGAAAAGAGCTTGGAAGTTTGAACAGGAAATATCATCACTCTCACTCTGAATGTAGAATCTAGAAACTAGAAATGCAAGAAATATCCGTAACTCAACAGCCAGTGATCTGATGGACGCGGAGCTCGGTGTGGTTCTGAGTTTGAGGTCTCCAATTGGAGGTGGTCTTGGGTCTGAGATGAGAGAACGGCTGGGATCAAAGTCAGGAAGGTTTTATGATGTCACACAGCATGGCCCCCTCCTCTCAAACAACAGGCATTTCACTCGTTTAGAGAGTGATTGTTTGATTTTTGTCATAACCATTTACATGTTTGTGTATTCATAACAGGTCATCAAGAGAATTTCCACTGAAACTCCTCCTAGTTACCGGACAAGACTGATGCTGTTCATCTTACATTTAATAAAAACCTGAGTGAAGAATGTACCAACTGAAGATGTAATACAACATCTCCCAACTTGATGAAACTGCCATCCATATGATGGAAAGTGTAAACTCTAAGTCATCTGGACTACCACCACTACTACTAAGAACTACAACACAGATATGAGTGAAGGAAGAAATATACAAGGTTTTAGTGGTATATCTAAATTATGTGGCTTGTTTTTTTTTTCAAGGGGTGGGGGTGGGGGTGGGGGGTTGTTTCATTTTGATAAAATCAAGCCATAGTAACAAGCCTCAGCCTCACAATGAAATAAATCTGAACAAAAACAATGACTCGTTTCAGTGCCACCTCTGCTATTTATCATGGAGCAGTCTAGGCTTTGGTGACCATAAACTCACGTTTTTAAAAAAAATGGGTTCTCATCTCGAATTCAGTGTAAGCAAGTAAAGTTATTTCCACTTTGCCAGGAGGGAAGTGTAACCTGTATCACGCTCTGCAGTGGAAATGCACACAGTTACAGCAGGATCTGTGTCAAAATCAACAGCGCTCTCTGGTGGCAGCAAATATAAAGTACAGCACCTCTCCTCAACATCTGGAAATTCATGCAGTACCAGATGTGACCACCAGAGTATAGTACTTGTCAAGAATTAAGAGCCTTGTCCTCATCTCACCTCACAAATCTGACACCAACCTGTAATTGAGACATAAAGCTGGTCGATGAAATAAAGACTCCCTGCGGTGCTGACAAATTAGGTTTGTCATCAGGTAAATTCATTTTCTCCTTTGGTGAGTAAATTCCACAGACAACTCTCCAGAATATGCACTGATGCAAAGAACCATAACAGAATAAAGCTCTGAAGTAACTCAATCCCCACTTGTTGATTTAATCCTTAAATTGGTATTGTGCCTCCTCTCAAATCCTCTCAAAAGACTTTGAAAAGCTGGTTCAGGAGTTGATTGTGTTTTATCTTTTACGCGTAGTGTGTCTAATTTAATAATTCTCCTCCAACTCCTGCGCTGAATTACAGCTACAGATTTTGACACAAAACTATCACTTCCCCTTCATCGTAAATGCGTTCAGATTCATCACACTCTGATTGATTTAACACCGATGTTTGCGTCTCTTCTGTTTATGTTTTCATACTGGATGCTTTTGTTTAAAAATTCTATCTTAGGTCCATGCTGAGATCAAGTGTAGTGTGAGAGGTGGAAGTAAGCGACATGCACTGAGACTAAACAGGACTGCCAGCTTAAAAAGAAAAGAAAATGATCTTTAATTGAAATATGTTATATACGTGCTCTTTATCCTCCGAATGGATGTATTTATGTATTTATTTATGCAGAAAATGACTCTCCAAAGTAAAATAGACTATGACATCATGAAATAAACCACCAGAAATAAGTGAAAGTGACATTGTGAATTAAAGGCACCTGAAATGAATAAATGCAATATTGTGAAATAAAAGCCACCAGAAAAAAAAATCAATGTGACATTATGAAATAAAAGCTTCTGAAATGAATAATTGTGGCATTATAGAATAAAAGCCCCTGAACTAAATAAAATATGACATGATGAAATAAAAGCCCCTGAAATAGATAAATATCACATGAAAGAATAAAAAACCCTGAAATAAATCACCATTTTTTTCTATGAAAACTACCAATCTCGAAATAAAAAAAACTATCCTTTTATTTACTGAACCACAGAGACTCCTTTATATTCATATGGACATTAAATATTTATCATTAAATCATTTAAGGATGATTTCACGGTAATATTAATTATTCATTTAAAATAATATGAAGATAAGTAAATGGGAGAACAAAATACTAAATCATGAGCCATTAGCATATTTGTTTGAATCAGGTGCACCCAATCCAACTAGAGAGGCTATTGTATCGAAATCATTAAAAAATGCAACTCTGCAGAAATATTGTTGTTGTTTTTTTAATCATGAAATCAAAATTACTGAAGATAATGTGTTACCAATTAAAAACATAACAAAACAAGACTGGCCAGTGCTTAGAAAAAGCACACAATTCAAAGTGGCTGACAGTGGAGTGGGCGGAGTCAGTGAAACTCAATTGGAATAATGACAGCAATACGTGAACTGAGTTTGTTGAATATCTGAAAAACTTTCACAAAATGTCCTGGGGTTTTGATATATGTGAAACAATGTCAGGAGTTTTCAAGCATGTTCAATTCAAAATTGGTTTTGGAGTAAAGCAGTCTTTAGGGGGCGCTAAAGATGCAACATAATACTTTTCCATTTTACTATTAGTATTCAGTATTTTTACAATGTGTAAAAAGATGATTCACTTTTGGGGGTCAGGGTTATTGTTGTGTCAAGTTGTTTAAAAATCTGTATCCGGCAATAATATTTTTTCGTCTTTAGTTTTTTTTTTTTCTTTCAAAGAAGGCATATATAAAAGTGAAAATTTGTTCTGAATGTGATATTAACATTCCTCAAAATCTCAAATTTGATGGAAAATATTTAAAAAAAAATTCTTCCACGGAATTTCAGGCATGGGTGGGGGCTATGGAGCTTCCTGCCCACGCCAAACTCCCACCGTGTTAATATACTAATGTAGAATCTCGCAAACTGTGACTTTTTACCAAATTTACTTGAGATAAGGAGAATCCTCTGGCCCTCTTTAAGTCTGTCTAGTCTACATCCTCAAAACCGTCTGATTTCACTTTATTTTGGAATCCTGAAGCGGAAGTTAAACCTTTTAATAGTATGTAACTCGACGTAGCGTCTGCATGCGTGTGTCTGCATGCGCGCGCGCGCGCGCGTGTGTGTGTGTGTGTGTTAAAGGCTGCAGGGAGGCAGGATCAGCAGAAAGCTTTTGGGAGTCACATGGACTCAACTTTCTAGCTGGTGTGCAGTCATTGAACTGCGCTCGCTGTGTGTTTTTATTTCATTGATACATCCTGCTTTCCTTTTCTTGCGTGTTTTCACACTTTTTTCTTTGTTGCTGTACTTTTCCTGGACTTTGTGCGCAGAAACCCCTAAACCATGCTGCAAACTTTACACCTTCGCGTCTGAACTTTTTTTTCTTCTTTTTGGCTATGTGAAACTTCAAAAATTACGGAAGGAGATAATAAGCTTTTCATATATTCACACACAATGACTGAGGAGAGCAGAAGTGAACACAGAGCTGAGAGCGGGAAGGACCTGGAGAAACAGCTCCGGTTACGAGTGTGCGTCCTAAACGAGCTTGTAAAGACTGAACGGGATTATGTTGGGACACTAGAGTTTCTCTCGGTGAGTTTTTGAACAGATGCGCACATTTCACTCAATGGGAAGACACTCTAAAAAGTATACACACACACACACACACACACACACACACACACACACAAACGCAAACACAAACAATAACAGCCTGTTTAGTATGCATGGTGCATCGGGGGCTCCGGCACCATCCATTAAGAATTACATGTCCATAATAACATACTTAAACTACCCCCCCCCCCCCATGTGAAGCATGATTTTGTGTGTGCGTGTGTATGAGTTGATGCAGATATTAACTTTTCAGTGTGAAATTGGGAAAGCACTTGCCAAAAAGAAGCATTGCCCAGCTTTAGTTCCTGCACAGCCAGTGATGCTTAATCCCATTCTCATAGTCTGGCTATAACACACACACACATGCGCACACACACACACACGCTACCACACATTTGGCACTAGACCATTTAGAATCTTTTTAAATGTTCACACACACACACACACACACACACACACACACACAATCTGAGACTGTGACTTTAACTGTTGCACACACTTCCACAGTTAGGAAATACTGTAAGTTCATCTTTACCAGTGAAACTTGTGTAGTACTCACTCACCATCGCCTGTGTTGTTAATTTCCCACTACACTGCATTAATATTCATTATTTATGAGTTCTTTACTTCTTAATTTATCCAAGTAATGGAGTTTGATCTCTCCGCCAACTTCTGATCAAACCCAGAAGGATGAAGTTCTGCCAAGAACAGCACAGGTGGACTTGTGATGATGTGTTGAATATAAAAATGGGGACAGTTGCTTTCAAAGCTGTTAAAAGCTGCTAACTAACTTTTATCTTCCAGAGAAAATGAAAATACTGCATTTGCATCGCTTCCTCTCAGGGTTGTGCAGTGGGGGGGGGGTGCATTTGTGGGCCGTGCGCCCCCCCCCTCCCCGCCCCCTCAAAAAACTGTTGTAGTTGAGCCTTGAGTATCTGACTTATTTTTGGTAAAATTCCAAGTTTTTATGCACAAGATGCAGTGGAGTTATTGTAATCAAGTGTTATTGCAAAAGCCTGAGATGTCGGCCATTTGTGTTTGTTAGTCTTCCTCACGCAGTCAACTTGGGAGTGACGTCACTCCCAGTTCCCAGGTAAAGGTAATGCGGTGCCCAACTGCAGGCCAAGCCGTATTATGCTCAATCAAGTAAAACTAAAATAAGAGAAGAGGAAAAACACCATTGAGGAGAAGTGGTTTCGCTCGTTGGTTTTATTAGTTGTGATTGTATGAAGACCCTCATGTCAGACAGAGTTTAAGTCGGTCATGCCTGATTTACTGTTGTAAGTCAAATCGTTGGCGTGGTCTGACATCACGTCCTCCTACACATTTCCGCCGTCTCCTCTGGTCCGAGCTCTTTTTTAGTTCTTTGTTTGTTTGTTTTTTTAATAAATGAGACTGTTGTTCAACTTTTATTTGCTCAAACTCCATAACTATTGTTGTTTGAAGTAGAAACTCATCAAAGTGATACAGCAACTAGTTCTTTGGAGGTGTAACTGCATCGCGACACAGGAAGGCCACCGCAGAAATACCACCTCTCATATACGGTGTGGGTCACATGATTAAGCTACGGGTGTAGAATGTGTACCCGCAACCGTCACTCAAGTTTGACAGTGTGTCGTCTTTTTAAGTGATGTTCTGATGATGCCAACAGTGCTGTGTGTGAAAGAGATTTGATTTTGCAACATGCACATGGAACTTGGTTACTTCAAACTTTTATGAAAGCCCCCCCATCACCCCCCTACATTTGTTCTGAAGTTGACTGTGCTTCCTCTGTTTTCTCAGCAGTTTCAGCTCCTCGGTGGAATGGGAACCGTGCAGGGTTGCGGGGGCTGTGTGTTTTGTGACATTAAAAGCGTTATTTCCCAGACTTGTGTATGAATATACACACCCAACACCCCCCCCCCCTTCTACTGCCCACATGTTTCCAATGATGGAGGGCAGAGGGACCAGGGAGGGGAAGGATGGCGCTCGATCATGGCCTTTCTTAGAAGTGGCATCACTGCTGGAGAAACGGGGGAGTTTATATGTGTGTGTGTGTGTGCGCGCGTGCGTGTGTGTTTGCATGTGTGTGTGCCCTCTGCACTGATTTGGAGAATGCAGCCCTTCCTTTTATCACCCCCGTTGTTCTGAAGCGGGAATCCATTTGAGATGTGACTGATCCTTACAAGGAAAGTCTGTTCTGGCCGGAAATGTTGGGACGGCTGTATCAGATTGAGATCTGACAGCACTTTGTTGGTTTAGCTGTGTGGTTCAGCAGCTTGATGGCGAAAGAGTGGCTATTATCTACTGTCCTATCAGATCCTGGGGAGCATCATGGATGATACTCAGGGTGATCAAAGGCGGCCCTACTGCGGAGAGGGGTCATAGTGAAGACTTTCATCTGATCACATACAAACACACACTTGGTTCCCCTGTTTCATCTGCTGTCACACAAGTTTCTGTGTGTCTGGAGGTCAGAGCGGATTCCCTAGTGGGATAATCCAGAGGACTCCGGGAAGCAGCAGGGAGAGTAGACGGGATATTGCTAGAGAGGGTTGAAAGGGAAAAGGGTATTTGCCAGGAGGGTGAAGGGTAAAGAGGTGGTGGGGGTTCTCCGCAGTGCTTGGGCTTAGTGCCTTCTCTTGTAAACCATATTTCCTGGAGGAGGAATTCCTCCGAGGTTAGGAAATGCTGGGGAACAATGAGGCTCCGGTCAGTAGCCAAAGTTGAAGTGTAGAGCAGAGATTGTTGCTGCTGATCCGTGGGACCCGAACACAATACACCTTACTTAAGGTAGTGAAAAACAGCATGGAGGGCAATTCAAATGGTTTGTCCCAGGACAGTCAGAGCCCATTGTGTGGCAAAGCTCTGCCTCTCGTGGGAAAATATGCAGATTACATCTAGAAGGTGTTACTTTGGGAAAGGACCACCGTTTACACTCAATGTGAGTGACCCGTCAGTAGGTTCAGATGATGTTAGAAAAAGTAGGTTCATTACGTTAGTCCAACTAAAAATGGATTTTACATCAAAATCTTTTCCAAAGTTGGTCAAACACACCTACATATTGTGGTTGTGAGTCAAATTACTCAGGTGTGTCCCAAAGGATCCACTGGTTTTGTAACCTGGACGTGTAACAGCAAACAGTCACGAGGGGTGTCATCATTGCGGGGGCTAGGGGGGCATGGCTTGCAGGTACAGTATAGTGGCGGTCAAACAACTGATGTCTCGCTGGTTTGATCCTCACTTCCCTCAGCGTCCTTAAGACAGATACCGAACCCCTAAAATGCTTCGGATGACGCACACAGTTCTACACAAGGAAACAAACTCCATGCTGTTTCACCTTAAGGAGTTGTCTGTCCAAAGGCTTGAAAGTCAGACATCCGTATACTGTCCCCTTCCGTTCTAGAAGCAGACATATTTCGGTGAATAAACACATTCATCCCTGTTTATGTGTACAGGGATGACAGTGGTCCGATTAAATAACCTAATTGAGCAATAACTGTAGCTCAGTTGCAATTGTACGTGTAAACCCAGTGACAGAGAAATCTCTCAAGCCTATCTTCCATCATTATAGCTGGAGATAGTGGGCGGCGGCGGTGTTTATCTTCGAGCCAATAAAAAGACAGTTGCTCTGCGGAGAGGAACAAATCAAGACATAATGTAAACTGTCTCTGTAATGAGCCCACCACAGTGAGCATCAGCTACTGTGTCAAATGAAACATCTTTCTTTGACTTTGCCATTGCCACCCCCCCCCCCCCCCCATAACGGCACGTTAAAAGCAGTTTGTTGCGTGTTGGGAGAGAATTCATGGAGGGACGATAGCGGAAACCTTTCATGTCTTGATTCAGGACAGAGAAGCTGAGCCTAAAGTTACATGAATATATTTGGGAACAATTTTTTTTTTTTTTTTTTTTTTTTTTGCTGAGCAGTAAGTGATCCCACAGCTGCTGCCTTCAGTGTTATGTTTAAAACATTTTGAATCCCTTGCATCAACTAAAATAAAATGAATTGAATTTGAGAGGTCCTAATGATGTAGAAACTCAATTGGTTCTTTTTGAACACAGCTTGGTGTGACCACACCAGTCCTCCATGTGCAAAATGGATTGTTATTGGTCATTTTATTTATTATTTATTTATTTATTTATTTATTTTACTTTAAGTAGTCACAATTTTCAATTTTGTGAAATGCCAAATTTGGCATGATTACCTAATTGGAGTTGAGGTTTAATTCAAAAGATTTTGATGGTCAAAGGGTTAAAGGTCATTGTCACCTCCTTGTGTTCAGCCGGATTGTCTTCTATGTGACTGCGTTCGTCTGATTGGTTGAAGTCAGCCCATGATAGACAAATGCTTCCTCCAATCACCTGTGAGCATTTTTTTGAACGCTTTTCTTTGGGTGTTTTCTCAAACGGCACTGAGAAACAAACATTCTCATGCGTTGGGTTAAGATTTTCCGGGTTTTAATGTCAGAGGTGGAGGTCACAACAAGAATATCACGCAAACATCTCATGCAACAGTTATTTTTTTCATCAAGAATTTGCAAAATCTCACCCCCATCACCCACTTTGAGGAAGAGACTGAAGAAAGGGAGAACGCTTGGTGTTAATTCATGCAAAACTGTTTGTGCTGTCATGGTGGTGCGCATTCTTGCATTTACAGTAGTATCCAAATTTTGATTGTAAAAAGTGTTCTCATAGCTGTTGATGAAGCGTCCTGGCTCAGCTTGGTGGTCACTTTAAATCACTTGCATCTCCTCAGTGGAAATGGCAGCAGGAAGTTGGGAAATCAAGGCTAATGGAGAAAACAGATGCTGAGAAGGATGTTTGAAACCCAGGTGTTTAAGTCAAGTGTGTGTGTGTGTGTGTGTGTGTGTGTGTGTGTGTGTGTGTGTGTGTGTGTGTGTGTGTGTGTACACATCTAGCTGGGGATGTCTTGTTAGCTGTCAGGGCTGCTGATCTTTGTAACAGAATGACAACATGGTCAGTCCTGGAGGAGGTCAGGTTTGAAGAGTCAGGGTCATGACCTCTCGCTGCTGTCCCGTTTCTTTCTGTTATTACGTCAGTCCAACATGCAGCTCCCTCCTGTGTTGAGAAGATGCTCAGTGGACGCTTATCTGATACAAGCAAACAAAAATATAAACAGAAACAGCAGCTTTCTGTCCAGGATGAGGAATGATAATAATAAAAAGTGGCTAATTTATTTTTTACATTGACTTTGTTGCAGCTTTGTGCTCTCCTATTGCCCTTTCAGTTACATAGCATTTATTTTACAGTAAGAATGTAAATCGTCCAGTGTCTTTGGTGTTCAGCTGCCAGAAAAGAACTGCTGCAGAAGAGCGATGGGAAGAAGTTGTTTACATTTCTGCAGCCAGACTGACAGCACGTGAAATTACCCGTTTTACCCGATTCCGCTGAACTTTAAGTTCAAAATAGCTCTTTTTTTCTTCTTCTTCTTCTTTTGTAAATTTATTTATAAAGAGGCCGATCAGATAAGACAGCACATATTCTACATGTGCACTCACATGATGCCGTTGGAGCGACTGAGATTGAGTACTTCATCCTGAGGACTCGCCAGTGGCCATTTACTGTTGCTTATATTAGCGTGTCTCCATAATGGGCTGGATGTAGCGATAAGAGATTCCACAGAGGGTTGTGTTATTAAGCAGGCCGAAGTTTTCAGCCTCGATTCATCTCCTCTTTATTTCTTGGTTTGTGTTGTTTATTGAGGGGATGATCTGTGCAGCATCTTCCTCATTCCTCACCTTGTCTCTTATCCTTTCTTACATTTCATAAAGCTGGAACCTCTCGCTGTTTTCAACACTGTTCTACTCATTATTTTGGATGTCATGTCAAGTTTTCTTTCAATGTCGAGCTGAAGGTTTATCAGAATCCGTATCAGATTATAGGAGGACATTTTTTGAACGGATCTGTTTTATATCAACTGTATAGTAACAACTGCTCAGAGGACTGTAGGAGAAAGCAAAGGAAGCAGAGAGAGAGAGAGAGAGAGAGAGATGTTTTTCTCCTTGACTCTTTTTAATTGGATTCGGTCAGTCTCTCTGCTGCTGGAGAATACAGGCACTTTCTCCCTTGTGTTGGTCCCTAGTGTGGCCCCTGAGCACATGAAGTGGCTCACTTGCATTTTAATTTCACACCACTGCCGCTCACTACACCAGTGGCGTGCACTTTCTATTCGCAAGGATGGACCTCCCTTTGCACATTAAACACTTGTAATTTTTCATGTTTCTGCCTTTTTAATTTTATATTCCTTCCATGTGTGCAACAACAGAGGGCTCTCCAGCAGAGAGTTTTGAATCAACCAGCTGGGGTATCAGGATCCCTTTAGAGGCTCGCTGTGTTTTGCATGTTTTTTTATATTCATTCATCTTATTAAGAAATGATTTATCAATTTACTGGGCAAAAACATGAATACCATCAGGGATTTAGTCATTCATTGTGTCGATTTTAAAATTAGAAATGACTGAATGTTGGGTTTTTTTAGTGGGATTTAAATGCTCACTGTTTCTCTCGTTATCCCTATGCTAAACCATGATGCATACTATTGCACAGATGGAAGTTTTTCAAACATCTGCAAGATAGAAAAGGACTCAGTTAAGGGATCATGAAGGCATATGTACAGAGTAATTTAAAGCTTTGCCTGTGTGTGTGTGTGTGTGTGTGTGTGTGTGTGTGTGTGTGTGTGTGTGTGCGTGTGCGTGCGTGTGTGTGTGTATAATCTGTTCCTTAAAATTGTGTGTGAAAACAAACAACCGTTTGGTTCTTTACACTGTTAAGTGTAAAAAGTAAGTCGCTCCAGTATGTTCATGCACTGGAGAGAGTTCCTTTGCTTTTGTCTCTGAGACCATTTGTCAAGCAGGATTTCCTTCCTTCCTGGCCCTCCCCATCTTTACATTGTGCTGCATGTTTCCTGCCTCAACACACACACATTAATACACTTCCTCTGCTGTCTCCACTGCACCAGCCAGTTCTTTACAGATGCCCACTTGGCATTTGTAACATCATTGCATAGAAGCACTAAATCCGTCATGTGGATTCATCTCAGGAGGCCAAGCTGGCGCTGCCCGGAGGAGGAGGAGAAGGCCGCCTTTGATTTAGCCGGTGCCAGCTGCCTGGTCACATGGCGCTTACGTGAGGCACGTAGAAGAGCGGCACGGCTCCGGTAGACACTTGTCAGGACATTCATGCTGTGTGAAGGGGTCATCCTTACAAGGGGCCCTGTGTTGGAGCTGGCATGCCCTCCCACACAGGCACACACACTTGCTCGGATCAGTATGCTGGAACGTTGATTCTGCTCTCCTCATCTAGAAGTCACACTTGGATGAAAACACATGTACTGGCATTTAGATATTGGTATGTGTTTCATTAGTTTAATAAAGCTGTTTAAATCCAATTACAACCATACGCTTTGGTTTCATCAAGTGTAACACTATGGTACAACTGCTCATGTATTTTTTAATAATTTCGAGATTTCTCTTATTTGTCTGCTTTCCCCCTCTGTTTAAACCACTATTGTCCCTCCAGCTTTTCTGCTGCTCAAAATCCATAAACATCCAAAGCTTCTCCGCCAGACATGAAGGGGAATTCCACATAAACTTATTTAATTAAGCACTTGAATTGGATTTTCTGTGGAGGCTCCGGGTTTTTCTGCATGTCTGTCTTTCTTTCTTTCTCTGTTGACTTTTCCTCTTGACTCCCTTGTACCCGTGGCTGGATTTCGTTTGAGAAATAGACAATGGATGAACCTCTGCTTGTCATGATTACATCTTAAACTGGCCTCTCGCATTCCCTCTTGGTAGGGTCTCTCAAAACATATTAAAACATAATATTAAATGATTGGTGGGGCCCTGGCGTATGTGTTTCTATTGGGCCACACCCCTGATGGGATGTGTGAAGTCACTCAGTTTTTGTTTTTGAAAAAATTATTGGCCTCTTATCCAGAACGACCGGATTCTATCAAGTAGGATTGCTGGAAAGACTACAGGTTATCTAATGCTGTGGCTGTGACGTTTCCCACTCGTTATTTGCTTCTGGCAAAGAAAAAAAAAAAAACCTCATTCAATCACTCATCATCAAAATTCATCGAGTCCTTCGAATACTCTAGCGTGGATTCTAACTATTGCATGAAGCTTGTACACAAAAAAAGAGAAAAAAACATAAGGAATTAATTTTAAATTAGGCCTTGGTGTTCTTTAAAAAATGACAGTTATTAAATCAGATCAACAAACATTTACAAATGTGTCTATTTTTGGCATTAAATGTGTGTTAACGCTTCCTGTATGGGTTCCAAGTGGCTCCACAGCTGCCTATTAGGAGAACAATAATGTTAGTCATGGATGTGACTATTTTCAGTACATTACTGCAGTAAAATTTACAATGAAAATTGAGTTATGGTTTTTAAGTACAGTATTTCAGATTCCAGTTGCATGAAAGCAGTCCCATTATAGAAGCTGGATATGAGCCGAACATGAAATCAGTGACATTTATCATATTTGCGTCATATCTTGGAACGTTCTGGCAAAAATATCACTGGATTCTTTGAAAAGTTTTCATTCAGAAACCACGATGTAGGAATTGTTCCAGATTGACTCTGTTTTTCAATCACATTGGATAAAAAAATCTATCCATTCACTTCTGAGATATCCTGTGAATAATCAGACTCACGTCAGTGGTCCCATGACCTCATTAGCGGAGTTATGAGGTCTTAATTGCTCTGATTCCGCCATGTTGGTTTGCTGCCTCTTGCTCCGTCCATTCATCCAACACAAAAAGACATGATGAGCAGAACCTTGGCAGGAGAGGGGGTGTTTGTACTGGTGGGCATGCTGTCAGCAGCTGTGCTCGGGACAGACAGTGGAGGGGGGACTGGCAGGGTAGTTCAGTTCTCTATTGACAGTGTCCGGTTCTGTCATGTGTTCGAGAGTCTGACGCAGCAGGTTTCCTCTCGTCCTCTAGTCCTGCTGAGACATTTAGAAAGCTTGCAATCGTAACCAAATGAACAAGTCACAGTCATGCTTGGCAGTGCACTAATAGACAGAGTGTTCTGCAGAGTCATCTTGCGGATCAATATGGTGTTCTGGCACGGGGTTCTTTTGAGGGGTGGATGGGGTTGCCATTAACTGTTGAAATGGAGATGGAGTGTGGTGGAATTCCAGGCTCTAAAG
The DNA here is from genome assembly GCF_037954235.1 of Aulostomus chinensis. NCBI lineage: Eukaryota > Metazoa > Chordata > Actinopteri > Syngnathiformes > Aulostomidae > Aulostomus > Aulostomus chinensis. The sequence continues at coordinate 11,348,969 of NC_141340.1, read as the reverse complement.
GCAAATCGTAGCACTTCGTATCCAATTTCTCTTGTCAAAAGATCATTATAGTGGGCTAAAGATTCCTACATTTATTGCACAGGCTCAGGACATTGGCCGCAGACATATTCGTGATTTAAATTGCTTTTCTTCACAGCTTTTCAGGAGTCACATACAATACCAGGGTCGATGAAAGGATAGTAATAGCATCAAAGAGAAGTACGCTTCACTGGCAGCTGTTATTTGCCTCAAAGCACATTACTTGGTTGGTCGAAATTAACTTTTTCAAGGTAGGTTTTCCCTACATTTTCCTTAAAACAAAACGTTCTCTGTTGCACATCCAGATTGCCCCAATTTTCAAATGACAGTCAGACAAATGGGCTTTTGTGGATCCTGTAAAAAAGAATGTGTTCATAGTTGTTAATTAAAACCACAGACTCCACATTCGGCTGTGCAGATGAGCTTTAATAGCCGCTCCCAAAATGGACAGATTATCATTCCCTGCTGTATTTATAGTGCCTGTTTCCTGTATACATTCCCGGTGGAGAGAAACAGGGCAGTGTTGGGAAAACTAGCCAGAGGACTAATGAGATAGGAAGCCCTGGATGACTCCTGGAGGTGTCATTAGGACCTGCTGAAGACAGAAGGGGGCCTTGCTTATGGGAGGGAGTCATTACAAAAAGGCCTTTCTTTCTTTTCGGATATCCCCCGTTGGGCTCTCAGCATCTGAGACTGACTCTGTTTGTCGCTGGCTGGTACGTCTTAGTGGGGAAAAAGTTCAGTTTTGCCAGAAATGCTGTGTCTGTGCAAAAGGTGTGAGTGTGTGAGGCCTTTCGTGCAGGAGATTTGACCCTGAAATGTTGAATTCTGGTTTAAAAGCATTTCAGCTACTCGGGAAGTTTGGGAAAGGCACCATATCCCTCCTTCAGGGGCCAGAAAGAAGGAATTTCTTCTTCCTACCAATATTCCCAGCAGGCATTTCAAAGTTGTGTTTCCATCCACATATTTTGATGCGCATTTTGAATTACAAGATATTTTTTCCTTTCTAAACTGTTTCTGCGATGGACTTCTCGAGTGGTTAAATTAATTAGCATTTCCGCGTATGTATTGCCATCATCTGGTGAAAATATTCTTGCATTTAGCTTAGTTTACTTTAAAAGACGCGTTACTTTTTTTTGGTTTTTTGCGACATTTCCAAAGTTCAAGTTCGCTTGGCAGTGAAACGGACACACAATTATGGAATCTTGTTACCTGCTGTCCCATCAGTCACAGGGCTTTACTTTTTTCTCAGACCGATGTATGACAAAGAAACACACACAATTAAAAGACTGTCTCATTAATGAGCATACCTTCACAGTCTGGTGATTCACTCCGGCGGCCTTTGTCATGGCGAAGCTGTCAGTTGTGTCTCCATCTCTGGCTCTGAATGGCCTTTGTCTCATCTTTTTATTCGTTACCAAGAAATGATTATTTCACCTATGATAGATTAAGATACATCGGATTACCTCTGCACGTGTTTATGCATTTTGTTACATCGAAACTATAATTCATGTGTGTTTGTTCACCAGCTCTCAAGTCGTGACAACAAAGCAAATCAGTGAATCATCTTTGGACAAAAGAGGCAGTTTGTCCAACAGACTCTGAAAAAGGCCTATTCATTCCTCCAGGGTGACAGTTTATACTGCAGACCATTGCCAATGAACTCATACTGGACCTTTTTCAACAGTGAGCTACAGAATTGAACTCTGTTAAAATAATAAATTTGTAAAATTGTGCTGACAGATGTATTGTTCTATTTTTTTTCTACTCCTTTTTGATGCAGCAGTATTTTTAATTTCAGGGAGAACATGGTGTTTTATAGTTGAACCAATCGATCCGCGGGGACCTACAATGTTTTGCATGTATCACGCATCAGACCCTGCGCCGCTGCCAACGGCTTTAACTTGAATGCACAAGCAGATGTTTAATGTTAGCTCTGAGCCTGATTCAGACTCATTTCTGCACCGTGGCAGCAGCGAGATAGCTTTCTGTTTATTTTATCAAAGCAATTTACTGCATCGTTTTACTCTGTTGGATCTATTTAGTGCTCTTTTCCGCTTGGGGTGGATCTGTATTCCCCTTCACAGCCCGTTCTGCTGGGTGTGTGTGGCGGACTATAATGGGATGAACAAATAAGGTCCTTTTTTGTTTTTTGTTTGCACTCTTGTGCCAGCCAAGTCACCAGAATGAAATGTTGGCATTTCTGCAAACCACAGAACCACGACCAAAAATATGTTTCATTTCAACATTTCTGACAAGACTAAAGGTGGTAATGTGATAACGTCCATATGTTGACAAAGTCCGCAGTAGGAGGTCGGCTGAGGAGATGGATTTTACAACCAGAGACCGCTGTTTGAGTTCTGTTGAGGAGTTTCACAACTTTAACTCCAGTCACAATGTTTTCCTAATGCTAATAAAATGTTTTTTAGGCCTAAATTTTAAAGTTGAGCTGAAATGCCTTTTGGACCCTTTAAGTTCAAATATATACATATTTGAAAATATACCTCAAAAGAAGAAAATCAATCTCTTTTAAATTTTTTTTTATCTGAAATATGAACTGATATGAGCTTGTTCCAACAACTTTCAACCAATAGTGTCATTATGTCCATGAATCCATCAGTCTTTAGCTTTTAGCGGCATGAATGTCTACATGCTAAGATATTAGTTAGCTGGAGAGCAAACTATCACACCGGCGGGCCACCTCAAATGCTGTTTTTATGCCACAATAACAATGACTTAAATTTATTTTTGAAGAAAGTGTGACAGCTCCAGATAATATGACGGATATTATTTTAAAAAAAAAAGAAAAAAAAAGGAGGACTGCTTCATTAGCGACAATGAGCACAAGATAAGCTTGGTCTCTGTCCTCCCAGCAGACACTGCTGCCATCTCATCAGGGCCGCTCCAAACATTATATCATGACACTCTCTGCATACACCCACTTTAAAGTGTTACTTCCTGCTTCTCTATCCTGTTCCACCCAAAAATACATCATGATAAAGACGTTAGACACTGTTGTAGGTGGATGCATGTTTTTTTGGCTCCTGAAAAGTACGAGTAAATATTTTATTTTGGCGAATGCTTTTCTTTGGCCCTTTTTTCTACTTCGCTGTCGTCATTTTTTAAGACACGGTCTCTGGCATGTCAAATATGCCGTACACACACTTTATTTAGACTGGAAGGAATGTCCTTTATTGTCTTCTTGTTATATCATTGTTAGTTTATTTGTTGAGGAAGCAACTGGCCTCTCGGGATCTGTCTGTCTCATCGACATTCCCTCAGATAAACAAGGATAGTGGAAGTAGTGGCTAGCTTTCCGCTTATTGTAACTTGCCAAGTGGTTAGAGATGCTGGGGTGTGATGGTGAAACATTGCATAATATCCATTCATAATGTGTCCTGCATCTGAACTTAGGGCTAGAGCCTTCAGGCTGGTCCATTTGACTGAAGTCTGGAAGATGCAAGGTGTCATTTCAGTTCCCATACTCCTGAGGAAAAAGCCTTTGACATCAAACTCACGCACACAGCTATAAGTCATGATGGAAAAGTGTAGCTTTGCTCACTGAAACTAATTCCGGTTTGCTGAGTTTCAGTGTGACAGTAAAGGTCGGGCTGTTGGCAGTCGGGCAGTAGGCCAGGATTTCCCCGATGTGGCCCTGGGCATGTGAACCTGTTGATTAATGGCGGGCAGGGCCACATGCAGTGATTGGATCGACCTATTCATCACACCCATCTGCTCTGTGGGATGATGAAAAATTTAATGGGGATTTAATGTGTAGCCTCCCCTCAGCTATCATAGCAACAATACAGGGGATTACACCTGGGCCACAAGAGCAAAACGACTTTCCGACTTGCCTCTTAAATACTGTTGATATCAGATTGAGGATAAAATATGTGTACACTGTGTCCACCACATAGAGTGAGAAAGCACAGACCCTGCTGAATTTCCCTGGGGCTGAAATATGTCTAGTGGTGTGTGTGTGTGTGTGTGTGTGTGTGTGTGTGTGTGTGTGTGTGTGTGTGTGTTTGGGTGGGTGTTGTGCACACACCTTTTTTCAGGCGTATTTCCTTAAACTCATGAAAAGAACACCAAAAAAAAAAAAATCCTTGTTTTAATAAGTCTTCCTAGATCATAGCGGTATCTTGTGTTATGGATGGATGCTCCGTTATTTTGCTAAGCTATCATATCTGCCAATATTTGCCTTGATGACATCATCTGTAAATAAGAGTCACTGATTGCAGGCATTGATATTTATTTGTCGACATGAAAGCATGTTTGTATTATTGAATTTGTGCACATGCATTGGTAGAGTGATGAAGGGATAAAAAGGTTTTATATTTAATATAATATGCAAGTAATATTAGTTAGGTCCTAATATAGGAAAATGGTAATTTTGCATTATGTTAGCTTATCAATTACACTTGTTCAAAGTAACACACAAGCTTTTTGGGACTTATTTTTATTCAGTTCATCACTGACTAGTTATATAAAATATAGCACAGCAGTGGAACTGAAGGCGGGACCCTTTCAAGAATGCACATCCATAACACACAGTGTTCTAAAGGAGGGTTCCCTAAATGCTGATAAAGGAGTCTTGAGATCCCTCCTACCGAGGAAGGATCCATGTGACCGAGAACCCTCCAGGGAACAAAATGTGTCCCTCTGGAATTCTTTTGGTTGCTTGTGAGAATGAGGTGAGATGCATAAGTTGCTGTAATGGATGCAATGTGTTATCCATGAATGAGGGTCATGGTTTAGAGGAATTTTCAACAAAACTACATAAAATTACGAGTATCGTAGACAAATCTGACACCAAAAGCTGTAAACCAGCAGATAAATCCCGAGATAAATCCTTCGACAAGTTCCGCTAACAGTGAGTTACAAACCTGATTTGGATTCCCCATAAAATGTTACATTCACAGTTTTTGCAAGTGAGTTGTGCTTATATAGTGTAGCACTGTCAGTTCAGACCTGGAAATGGGCTTTTATTCACAGTCACCCTGGGTACCGTTACTGTGTCCATAAATTCAGTCACTCAGCTTCCCGTTCTGGAGCCATTCCAGTCTCTTGACAACATCAACAAGGCAATCTTGGCTCTCTCATCAGAAGAGACACGTTTGCTCCTCCAACAAGGAATAACATGATCAGTGCCTGACGATTATCGTCCAAACTCATGCTGTGATGCGTTTTTATTTACAGTTTTCTTCTGGTAAGCATTAGTGTGGCCTCTCATGTGCCCCATAGCTGTACCTATAGAGTATTATTAGTGCTTTGCAGAAATAGTAATTATTTCCTGTCCTATAGGCTCTTCATTATAAAAACTCAAGCAGTAGATTCCCTAATGTGCCCATGTTTGATGTCACACATAAAATGATAAGGAAGTGGGGTTCTGATGCAAATGAGCAGAACTGTTGTTCAGCGAAGGTCCCGTACTGTAAGCCCCGTCAGGCCTGAGCGAGGCCCTGTTGAAGTCTGCTCCATGTTTGTACATATTAGACTTGCTAATCAGATGGTAATGCATGTGAGTGGCAGAGTTGCGAGGCAAGGCAGCTACAGAATGGTAATCAGCATGGAGTTGGCCCGCAACAAAGAGCCTGATTATCTCAGGCCCCTATTTTTTTGTGTTTTTTTTTTTTCCAACCACAAAACCAGATTCCAGCATTCCCTCATACAGTTTCTTTTGAAGTGTTGCTTGACATCAATACGTTGTGATTAAGATGATTCCTCATTATTAAGTTGGTTTTTTCCTTCAAAAAGTTTACAGAACATTGATTTTGTAATCAAACTGGGAGGAGTAGTTTTAAAGCGGAAGACTCCATCGTTGATTTAGCTCCACCACCTTTTCCATCTGTTCACAATCAGCTGATAAGATTTAAGCAGGCGTACAAATAGTCACAACCACTCGCTCTGTTGATCTACTTGTCAAGAAATAATTCCCAGCGTGTGTGCACTCGTTTAAGAAACACGCTCTGAGGTGGTATTTGTCATACTCACATATGGTGGTCCACCAAGTGGCCGCTCCAGCCTACCGATCTAGATTCCATTCAGTAGCTTGTGGTCTACCTCCTGCAACATAATGTGATGAGACCAGGGATCGAAGGCTGTTTATGAATTAATTATACAATCAATATCAATGATATAATGTTTAGTATAAATTTTACCACAGGATGACAACTTTTTAAGCCTGCCTAGAGGGTTCATCATTTACCAGTCATTCTGGTATCATTGTAAATGGGGGTTGTCCTCAACGTTTTCAGGGACTTTTAAATAAAAGTTGAACTCATATATAATTCTCAGACTATTTTGATGCTTCATTATGAAAGAAGAACAACAAAAAAAAACACTTTAAGACCCTTTTCTAGTATTAATTTTCACTCAGGTGTCTGCTTGCAGTTTAATACATGATCTCATAGTAGGAAATAAGCGTTACCATAACTAAGTAAAAGATGGATCCTGATAAATGTAGGCATCACACAAAAGTTTCTGACCATTTTTTTTTTTGCAGAAAATGAATTGAGTGAAAATGATACGGCCTTTCATGAAATGCAAAGTTCATCAGCAAGACACAACAGGGTGTCGAACTCCATTCCAGTAAACCAGGAGTTCCATTACAAGTGCCTTTTTCCTTTTTGATGATACAGTACAGATAAAGTAGAACTTGCATTTCATGACTTCATGTGCTTGTTTCTTGTGACACTTGCACACGGGAAAAGAAAAGTCTTACTCAAAGTGCTTGGCATAGTAACCCAGGTAGGATATCAAGGCTCTGGGTAATTTTACACCGTTCCTGTTTTTGATAGGCAATTTACACCCCCAAATGTGCCAAGCATCAGTTTTTGTTCAGAAGAAATTGATTAGTAAGTTTTGACCGGGACACACAAAAGGAGTGTTTGTCTTCATAGCATGAAGTGCAACAGGACCACTCCTGTCCTAAGTCCAGCTGGTGGACTTTTTCAGCTTAAAATCGCAAACATAACAACTCACACTGGACTAAAATAGTGATAAGACAGCTGCAACTGGTAAAATATGGTCAAATTTAAATAATTCTGTATGACTAAAATTATGCAATGCTGATAATGCTTGTAATACTGGCAATACTAATTATACTACTAATACTTCCTGTTGAATAGAGCTGAATTCTGCAAAGACTGCGGGTCTGATTTGTTCTTTACCTGAGCCAATCTATGTTTTGTGATACAAGAAGCAAAACCACATTAAAAAAGATAACCTGCCTCTTATCATGTCCCCCACCACCTTACTGTCTCCCACGTAGCTGCTCCCCTTTACTGTATCCACCCTTAATAGCTACCCTTGATACCTTTACTACTCCATCCCCATCTTGCCATCTCCCTCGCCACTCTTCCTGTCTCCCCCACTTCCTATCCTTGAGCTTTCTCCTTCTCCTTCTCTTGGCTGATTCCTCCTGCTCCTCCAGAAGTTTCCACCTCTCCATTGTCTTTCTTCTCACCCTCTTACCTCATGCTGTTACATTTTCTCTTCTGTTACTCACCTGTCAAATTCAAATAGCTTTATTGGCACACTATTAAAGAATGTGACCAAATCAAAACACAAGGGTAGATCATAATGAGATAATGGAAAATAAATATTCAATGACATTCAATTAACAGCAACATCTAATATAATTATAATAATACTTCAGTCAAAAGATGGCACTGAACTACTTCTACCAAGTGTCATAATACTTTAAATGATGACAATAGTAGTAGTTGTTTAATTTCTCATGAACCCACACTATTTCAAAGCATGACCTTCGGGAAAGAGGCGGGGTTCACCCTGGATGGGTCACCAGTCCATCACAGGGCCAACACATAGAGACAGACAACCATTCACACTCACAGTCACACCTACAGTCAATTTAGAGTATCAATCAGCCTCGTCCCCTCTTGATGTCTTTGGACTGTGGGAGGAAGCTGGAGTACCAGAGAGAACCCACACAGGAACAGGGAGAACATGCAGACTCACACAGAAAGATCCTGTGCTGGAGACAGGGCTCGAACCCGGAACCTTTTGCTGTGCCACCGTAAATCTAAAAAATTACACAAAGAACATTTTTGAAAAAATAATGCAATGAAAATAGGTTTCTTTCTCATCCAGAAAAAAAAACTGTTAGGTGAAAAGATGCTAAGGGTGTGCTAATTACCTCATCCTACATGAATATAGCCTGACCGTTAACGTCACCAGTTAAACCTTTTGCTTTTTAGCAAATTTTGACAAAATTGTGCACCAAAAGAGGTTTATTCCCTCTTATTTATTCAGACTGACATATTAATTCAAGGTGCTAATCCTACAATAATAAACCTAGCCGATTTTGCTTAGCATAGTGGATCAAAGTTAGCCAATTAAGGGTTTTCAATAAAGGGTCTAACACAAAAACACCAGAGGCTCCTCAGAAGTCTTAAGTCTGAAGGCCTCTTTAGCCCCGAGTGAAATGGTGGATAATAACTCAGCAGCAGGCTTTCATTCACTGCTGTTCCGGGATGGTTGCCCCGGGAGACCATAGAGTTAGAAAATTTTCCGCATGTAAAGGCAGTGTTACGTCAGAATACCGCTTTACGTCATGCCCCCTTCAGGGATCACGCACCTGCGTACATAGACATGCCTGCATAGACCGAAAGAAGGCGGAGCTTAATAGCCACCAAACGGACGGAGAAGTCGCGGTGGTGAAAAGCAGAGAATTAACCGGCTGAAGAGGAGGTCAAATTCTCCCGAGTTGAAGACAAGTAGTAAAAGAAAAACATCTACCTACAATGTCCGTCGTATTTTCCAAACCACAACGCGTTTAACTATAACAAGCTAGCGTTAGCACCCGTAGATATGTTTATACTAATAGCTGCAGCCTGTCAAGCGCAGCAGCAGCAGAGGAGGTAGGACGGAAGTACATCTCTCTAAAATACACAGTTATTTTATTAGGGCCTGAGCCAGTCCCTGGCGAAGACCCTATTATGTTTCGAAGTCACACTCGCCACTTCAAAAGTAAATTTGACCCCCTAAACATGCATGAAAACTCACCAAATTTGGTACGCACATCGGGTGCAGCGAAAAATTCAATAATTTTAAAAAAAAGAGGCGCTCTACTCAATAGCTCCACCTACATACACAAAAAACCACGCCACAGACTGTAGGAATGTCCTACAGACATGGGACCAACACCATTGAACTCGTCTCATCAACACGGATAAATCATACACTCACACCCCTGACCTAACTGTAACAGGATGTCCACAATTTGGACACGAATGTCTAATTTTGGACAATTTTGCGCCCCGAACAAAATCTATCTCCTCCTAAACCGTAAATGCCAGGGCTACCAAACTTTCACACATTACTCTCCCAACTGTGCTGATTAAAAGTTGTTCAAGGTTAATATACTACGCACTCGGTTTGGATTTTATGAGCCGTCAAAGTGGGGGAGACACTTTTCGCCTTACAATGGAAGTCTATGGGGAGAGCGTGTCCTCTCAGGGTACATACTCTCGAACAAATGCTTCTCACGTCTATACCATACATTGCACAGCTTTTAAAAACACACCACTGTATTCCTGACAAAAATCCCTACAAAAATATGGTATTTTGTGTGACTTTTGACCAACGTATGCCGACTTATTCAGCTTTTACACACTACATTTCTCTGAATCCTCCACTCTCTCCACTCCAGCACAGATCAAAGAAAGTGCAGCGGGGGAGGGGTTCTTAAAGGGCCAGCTGGCAGCTCTGCTCTCAGCTCTGCTCTCAGCTCTGACAGAGATGGCAGAGAGCGAGCAGAGAAGGGAGGGGCTCTTAAAGGGCCGGCTCTCAGCTCTGCACTCACACTGTGCAGCGCACTGAGGCTCGTATCTCCTAAACTACAAGGCCTAGGGATTTGCCGATTACACCGTTGGATTGGGGCCGGCGATCCGGCCGCGGCTAGGCGGGGGCTCAGGCCCTAACAACGCTGCTTGCAGCTTTAATTTCAATTATATTTTCATCCCTTTTTAGCAGTGAAATCTTATGGTATCTTACAGGCCATCTCCAACAGCCCTGCTGCCTTCTGGGACATCTTCCTAAAGGTTTTTTTAGTGGCTGCAGATGATGTGGAACTGTTATTTGTTTCACTTTGCTTCCTACGGTTAATTTATTGTTTGTTTCTAAAAATGTTCCTACAATGTTTGAGCAACGAAGCTTGTCTTAATGAAAGCAAAGAACGTGCTTCACTCTCGTACGGCCTTTATCTCAATCAAGTTTCTATGTTTTTCGTGATTTTGACAGTAAATTAAATTAGCTGTGTGGCATAAGGCATGGATGGGTTTTGTAATGTTATGCCAAGATCATTTTTCGTTCAGCGTAATGTCTTCTCATTCAACTTGAACATGACAGACGGTTTTGTCATACCAAGCAAGCAAGTGACAAGTTTGATGAAGCTACAACTGACAGCTATTGAATGTAATTTCTTGTGTACTTTGTATTTGGATTTCATCATGGCTGCAGGGAGTGAAGTCAAAAACATCACTCCAAATGAAGATATGTTGCTGCCAATTTGTTTCTCCCAGGGTTTCTACTGAAGATAGACCCCAGCCATCACATTTACACACACACACACACATACACACACACAAACAGATTCTTGTGTGCTTCATGGATCTTTAAAAGCCTTCCTCTTGCACGATCCAGAAAATGACTAATTCCTCCCTCATCTCATGTAAATAACACATTCGAAGCACACCTTTTTAATTTTCCTTTCTCAGAAAGTGCCTGGAAGCATTAAATAGGTTGAGATTTTTGTGCAGTGAAGCAGCCTGGGAACCAAAGTCCTCTGGGATTGACAAAAGTAGAAGCACTTCCCATCCATCTCTATTCACACACTCTCCAGCCATTTAACATCACCTTTGAAATTCCATGCGCTTCAAGTATGCGTTTTTTTTTTTCCTTAACCAATGCAAAGATTGTGTTTCACGTGTATCAGGTCTCCACTGTGATGGCTACCAATTTGCTCTTTGGCAGCTGAGTTTTGCAGCTGCACTCTTAAGCCTCAAATCTTAGTCTTCTGTTTGGCCGCTTAAGGTACAAAAGGATCAGACGCCAAGCTGTAATTTAATCTTGGGTCAAGTTGAAAAGTGTTAACTTTTGCCTTCCCTTCTCCTCCAGGTGTTTCTCCATCGCCTAAACCAGTACGCGGCCACCAAAATTGACAAGAATGTCACAGAGGAAACGGTTAAGGTGAGGGTCAATGCATACCTCAAAAATTTTAAGGTTTATTGACTTCCATTTTCATTTAGTAACCTGATCCATGGCAGCAGGGTCAGAAATTGCATTATAAACTAAATAAAATGAGTCCCTTGTTTATGGTGCAACCTAAAATACTGAAGTTCTGAATGGAGAAAGAAGTGGTGGGCGATCCAGGAAGCAGCTGTAAATATAATCTATTTATAAATGATTCCGGCTGAGGGGATCATAAAGGATGTCACAGTAGGAGGGTCTGTGACCGTCTCAGCTAGCTTGCTTACTTTTGAAGGTAAACACACATTTAGTGGATATTTACTGCGTGGCTTGTGTTTTGGAATATATCTATGTTTTGTTTGGGAACATGCTGTGCAGAGTGGATTGTGGATAATGGGGGTCACAGGGAGGTTTGGCCACAGCAGGCTGTGATGTCACCAAACAGCTGAATGGCAGATCTTTTTTTTTTTTTTTTTTTTTTGCTGTTTTTAGCAAAACACCCATAAACAACTTCATGCCTTGATTTGATTTTTCTGGCGTCATGACTATTTTTTTCCACCCATCAAGAGTCAGCATATTGTTTTATCCTTTAAAAATCACCACAGAATTTACATAAAAGAGGGCAGAAGTCAACAGCACACAAAGTTCTCTTACAACAGATCTTAGAAATGTGTTCCTTTTTAAGCTCCTCTGTTCTTACTGTAATAATGTTTTACATTCTCAAGCTAAGATGCCCATTACAAAGAAACCTCAGCGGCGTTAGATTCTCTCGCTTAGCGGTCACAAACAAATAGCATATGCCAATGTATTGATTCAGGCTGGCAGTCTTTGGGACGACACTGGAGTAGAAACAGCTGGCAACTATTGGGTGAGTACCTCTGGCAAGGCCAAGTCAGCCAAAGCTAATGTAGAAAGAAATGCCATTTTTCATGCTAAATTGTAATGTTTTAAATTTTTTTCCTGCCATGCTACACCTCTCCACCAAGTTTGGCCTTTTTGTGTGATGCTGCAAACAGACCTCTGCTATGGCAAAATGACAAAAAAACAAATCAGCTATCCTTTGTTGTTTCAACTTAGGTTTTATTCTCCAACATCGAGGAGATTCTGGCTGTTCACAAAGACTTCCTGTCCATGGTTGAGGAGCTTCTCCACCCTGACCCTCACGCCCACCATGAAATTGGTCGTTGCTTCTTGCACTTTGTAAGTAGCACATGCTCTGCCGCCGCTGCCGCCGCTTCCACCGCTTCCACCTTCAGTTATCATGTGACCGTCAACTATGCATGCTCTTTATTGTTCACTAATGTGACATATTTCTCGAGAGCTCAGATTGACTGAGGGTGATAAGATGCACCACATGTTGTTCATTTATCCCTCCAGATAGATGGAGTGGGTGATGTACTTTTATTCCGCTCGTTGCTGCCATACATCACACGTCTTCGATGCCGAGCCTTGAGGCACGCCGGCATATTATAGCTTTCAAAGTGTGATACATCTTTCCGTCCTTCTATTTGGCTTCAGGTGACTTCCTTGCCAGTAGGGCCCTGATGTGTCAAGCTGGTGATACAGGTGAAGAGAGATGATCCAGCGCTACAGATGGTATAGTCAGGTGGATGATAAGATGACCTCATGGAGGGAAGTGTAATACAAGAAGCATGGCTTATGAATTCAGTCATCGTTTGAGACCCCATAGATTTTTCCTCCTCTCTTTTCAAAGTGTCTTTTTTTTCTGCAGAAAGAGTGACTTAATCTAATTTTACTGCAGTGGTAAAACTCTGCCAGCTGGACAATGGACCGATCCGATTATAATCCCCCTGATTCTGTCCTGCAAATTTTTTGACTCCTGTTTTTTGGAATTCAGAAAACTCAGTCCCGAAAGGCAAAAAAAAACCCCAACAAAAAACCCCCAAAACATAAAAGAAAAATCCTTTTTCGAGCACATGAAATACATTCATAGACAGTGTGATTATTTGAGAGCGTACTGGACAGTCCTGCTTGTTGCTGTAACAGTAATGTCCCTCCACATTGTCAGCTTCCTTGAGCAGCACAGCAGAGGACGTGCAGCATTTTTATCGCTCTGTAGTGACTTTGAAAGGCAGCAGAGAAACCGCACGGCGTAGCCTCTAAATCACTACAAAGACATGGATGTCGCAAGAACTGCTTTGGTGGAAGGATGGCGGCGGTAATGCGTCAAGGCAGATGAGAGGATAAGTTTTTGGGCTCCACACGTTATATGTATTATGTATCTCATGATGGAGGGAATAAATACTTCATATGAATCCTCTAATTCAGATGTCTGTGGCACTCTGTGGGATATGTCTGCCTTTCTCTTTCATTTTCCTTTATTTCTTCTGTCAGTAAATTTGTCTTCAGTATTACCCCCTCCTGTTTTTATCCTCTTTGGTTCTGTAATTAGTTTACTCTTCATACATCCTTCTCACCTTGTCTGTCTTTGGCTTTGGCAGAGGAGCCGTTTCCAGATTTATGATGAATACTGCGGGAATCATGAGAAGGCCCAGAGGCTGCTGCTGGAGCTCAACAAGATCCGGAGCGTCCGGACATGTTTACTGGTGAGGAGGGACTCTAAAATCTGCACACAGTGTACAATGTGTAACTTGCTTTTAATAGGTCACATACTGAAAGCAGTTTTAGGGTCCGGATTCCCAATGCAATTTTTAAGATAAACGTTAAGAAACATGCAATTCTCAGAAAAATACTTAAAATGTCTTGAGTATGTCTTATTATATCTTCTTGAATATTATAGGATTGAAAATATATTTTAGAAATGCAGAAGCAAGGTTAAAAGTTGTTAAACCCACAGTGTTGCGGAAGTGGGCTCTTAAAAACCCAGAAATAAATTATCATTGTCAGTTAGCAAAGTCAATGGGTTCTTTTTTCAAATCCCTGAAATAAGGTCTGAGGTTAGCACTTGCTTAAGATATTTTATGATTCTGTTCTACAGCATCTCAGTAAATACCACATTTGTGAATTGTGATGCTTTTATTGGTCTTTTTTTTTAATCCACTGAACACATGTGGAGGAAGAAAGGAAAAGCACAAAGCTTTGTTGTGGTTAGTAGCTAAAATTAGCTTGCATGCAATTGCATTTGACACTGCTTATTTTCAGCACTAATCCAAAAATCAATCCCATTGGCTTTTGAGAACCATGCTAACTTCTTGGTTCGGCCACAAAAAGGAATCGTCCCTGTGGCTCTCAATACTCCCAGGCTATACTTGCTAGAAATGGAACATTTTATCGGGGGGTGCTTGGTAACAAATCAGGGATTACAGGTTTATGCTAGCTGGGTTAGAAAGAGCTGTTGAAGCAAGTAGTAAAAATGAAAGAACATGACGATCTCACATTTGTTCTTTTTGCATTTCTCATCTTTTTTTGAAATAAGTAGTCGAGAGAGGAAGGAGATGCAGGAGAAGAGAAACTCAGTAAAGGGCTGCAAGTGGGTGTTGAACCCAGATTCTCAACCAACTGAACCTGAAGCCACCATAACAATCAATCCTCACATCAATTCTTAAAACTTTTTTTTAAATTTTCACCTTAAACTTCAATGTATGATATAATTACACATTTTAGAGGAAATTTGTTGTTAAGATAGTTTTTTGAATCAGGCCCCGGATCATTGCAGAGCTCAGTACTGCTGATATTAAACCAACATATCAAATTTAGGCCCCAAGTGGGACCTACACATGAAAGCTTTAACTTAAACACACACACTCTTAGACATACAAACACACAGTCTCCCACGCATGGCAGCTGGACAGTGTAAAACCTTGTACTTCATGTTCCAGTGTGTCTGACAGCTGATGTGACTCTGCCCCATGTGTGGGTGGACTTCCTCCTCCTGTCCCGACACTCGGAGAGACTTTCACTTCCACAGGGGAGCATCATATTGCTAGAACAAAAGATGACTACATTCCCAATACTGGCTCGCTAGCTCTGTGTGCGTGTGTGCGCGCGTTTGTGTGTGCGTGCGCGTGTATGTGTATAAGAGCGTGTATGTGTGCTCCGAGAGGTCAGAATACTTTTTCCCCTCCATTGCCTCTCACATATCACTCCACGCTGTTTACAGTTTCTTGCCCTCTGTTCATACTTTTCACTTTTCCCTCTTAGGCTTTGACAGTTTAGAATGTTTTTTGCAGCTTGGTCTCAGAGCAGCACACACTCGTTTCACTACACCCCTTCCATAAAAACAGAGCGCTTTGAAATCGAGATCTGCAGCCAGAACAAGCAGCGGCAGACTTACTTGTATTGATTGGCCGCTTCTGCGGTGAAGGGTATGACCTTTTTCTCCCACTGTAATTGATGGAGTGAGAAATGAAACATGCACATCAGAGAAGAGTGACTGCATGTCTGATTTACCGTCCTTGTGTTCCTTTTATCAAAAGACCAAGAGAAAGAAAATATATTAATTGACTTTGATTTAATGAGGTCTTTATAGCCTCGACCTTCATGTGACTTCCATCAGAGTCATCTCATGTTACTCTCCGTCTACCAGGCATCTCGGGTCATCTCCACCTCCCAGGTCCTGCAGTGACCAGGGCGTGGATATCCGCTAACTTCCACTAAACCTTTTAACCTCCTGGCAGCCATAAAGCCTGCTTTAGTGTTTACACTGTCATTTAGCACCTCGTCTAAATTTCAGGCGAGAATGAATATGAGCAGTTGACCCGATAACAGATGCACATGTAGCAAAGGGTCACTTTGATCAGTTCCTCTGCAAGCTAGCAATGAATGTTCCGAACACAGGTTTTAATGTTCTAATGATTTCTTAAAGAATGCGTTTCAAACTAACATCAAAAAACATTTTGCAGATGTTTATGATTTCATCTAATGTTTCTATAAGGTTAAATGTTTACTGGGATGAAACCTTTTAACTGAGGATGTTTTGATAAATAAGCATTCTATGATTTGTTGTTTTCCTAAACATTTAACCTCTCAGGAACATAAAGGAACAATATTTATTTCATAAACATCCTCAAAACCTTTATGTTAAGGTGTTATAAGAACTTGTCGATGACTCCACGATGCTACGTGTGACGCAGCTCCAGTCCTCCGTAAAAATCTTGAGTGGTAAGTTACAGGAACGATGCCATGGTAGTGTTGACATATTTTTATGAAATCTGGTTGCCACAAAATTTTGGAATAACGTTTTTTTAAGGATGTATCCTACTCTAAAATAATAACATTCTGGAATCATAAGCAAAACTTAACACACGTGGTTCTCCCAAACAGTGTTTCCTGGCTCCCTCCACTTCGGCTGCTCAACAAAGGTTTAAAAATGACATCAAATTTTAAAAAGAATAACAGGGTATAGTTCTTCTCACTTCTTTTAGGAAGGTAAGGGATGTTTTTAGAGAATGTTACCTTTGATTGAACAATGATTTAACTAACAACATATAAATGAACACAGTATTACAAATCCTTTTTTTCACCTGAGTAGAAAAGAAAATATTTGCTAAAATATTCAGGAAAAGAAGTAAATGTATCTACATTAGAAAAAGAAATGTCAATAGATCCATGAAAAATATATAACAAAAAAATGAAATGATGTAAAATGAATACAATAAAAACAAAAGAGAATGCTATGCTACCATTTTGGCAGCAAAAAACCACAAAAAGCATCCCACTGAAAACATGAACAGGAAGTTCTCAATGTCTCCCTTTCCCCTCTCCTTTTATGTCCCCTAGAACTGCATGTTGCTTGGAGGCAGGAAAAACACAGAGGTCCCTTTGGAGGGTTACCTGGTGGCTCCCATTCAGAGGATCTGCAAGTACCCACTGCTGCTGAGAGTGAGTACGGCCTTGTGGATGTTAACCATGTAATCTAAAGATCCCACAGCCCTAAGCCACCTCTACCGCCCACCTCCACCACACCTTCTACCTCTCCTTTCATGCGGCACCGCCTAGTTATAAGTAAGGGCTTTCCCCTCCCATTCACTTCAACGTCCCCCCTGCTATGAGACCCCGCTTTCCCATTCTGACACATCTCTGTTTTAGTTCACCAGTACAGGCTCATTATAGTAATAACACAGGACCTCTCATCACCTCCACCGCTGCCTCCTCCACCCAGCTACACACTGAGACACTAAAGACTGGCCTCATTCATACCTGCACTGTTAGTTTTGAAATCTCCATTTTCCTGTGTGGGACGTGAACGAAATCAAATACACTTTCAAAAGATTTGCTGGCGATCTGAGCTGCTCTGTCTCATTCAGCTTGTTATGATGTATTAATTCAGCCAGGCGTTGTCTAAACAGCCACCAGGATGGGCACAGAGATGTAATAATAATAAGGTGGTAATCTGAAGCTGGGACATGTGAAGTCTTCCAGCTGCCAGGGCCTCAGATAGCCATCAGTGGCAGTAGATATATCCTGTACGCTGTAAATCCTCTATAGTAGCCGACATGCTAAAACAACACATTTAGACTTTACATGCATGCAGTAGCAGAGGTTTAAAACATGGAACTCAAGAATTTTTTCAAGTCAAGAAATTCAAAATCACATTTGACAAAATATGTTCCTTTCTCTCCTCAAAGCTGTTGAGCTCTTTGTCATTTTATGTGTTTGAATGTGCACAGGAGCTCCTAAAGAGAACCCCTAAGAAGCACAACGACTTTGCCCTGGTTCAGGAGTCCCTGCAGGTGATGAAGGCGGTGTGCTCCAGCATCAATGAAGCAAAGAGGCAAATGGAAAAGTTGGAGATTTTGGAAGAATGGCAGTCCCATATCGAGGGCTGGGAGGTGGGCTTCAACTTGTAGTAACTCAGTCCAACTTCAGTGAGTGTGAGTGTGCACCTCCTTGTCCTGTTGTTGTCCCCTTTAACTTAAATCCAAGCCCCACAAAGCTCAAAGTCATGACTTATTTAAATCCACTTAGCCCTATTCCAGCCATTCAGCAGGAATTCCAAGGCTGACTTTAGCCCTTAAAGCTTTCTTTTACTCTCTTGGAACAATGACTTGTGTTCATAATGGCCAAATTCTTAACGCCTGGATGAGCCTGTAGTTAAAGCTGTCATGCTCTATGGTGGTTGTGCATTGGATCGTCAGGTGGACCTCTCAGTCTGGAAGTTGCCTTTTAGATTAGTTTTGTTTCCGGATATCTTTAATAAGGTCAGTAGGTCCAGTGGTGGTGGGAAAGAGTCAACAGTGTTGGTAATTGGAAGCGGAGATGTAATTGACCTGGCGTCATTTAAAGGTTTCCTGAAGACAAATAGATGTTTCCAGTGTTGACACAGGTTCTTACAAAGATGAAGGCAGCAACAGATTGTTCTCACTGAATGGAACACAAGCTTTCAACTCTGACATGATGATTAGCCTTGAGAGTTCATTTTATGCGCCTCAAAAACGACCGCTTTATAATAAAACACAAAAATCTCATCATAATTGACATGGGGGGAAAAAAAATCACTTAATCAATTTCTCGGTTAGATAAAAGGACTCGGGGCAAAACCAGTCTGATATTGAGAAATCTGAAGTCAATTTTGCTGCGGTTATTTTACTTATTACACACAAAAACACCTTGTTGAAATTATTATTTTTTGTGTGTAATAAGTAAAATTAAAATGAAATCTCAAAAAGGGTGTGTTTCCCTGCAACGAGTTTATCAAGATTTACCAAAAATCGATTGTTTTAAAAACAAGCTCCTTTATCTTGGTGAGGTGCTACCCATCTTATATTAAGGTAAATCTTTTTTCTTTTTTTTTTTTGGACCAGAAATGACAAAGCTCTACTTCTAGTGTTTTTCGGCCAATAACAACATTAGAGAGCAGTTATTACAGTATAAATAGACATTTAAAGATGTTTTTATTATGTTAGTAAAAAGTACAGCAGAAACAGCTGGGAACATTTGTGTTTAAAATACAATTACAGCTATTAAACAGAAACAGACAAACAGGTTTTAGTTTTCTACATTCACATTTAGAGAGACTAGTGTGATCAGAAGGAATCTCACTGTTGGGTGGGGTTTATGTATCTTGTACTCCACACATTCAGTCCTAGCTGAAGCACTTTTATTAATTGTAAACATGAGCTCATTCTGGAGCCGGACCCTCTGAGCGCTGCACGCCAGACGCTGCCGCTCTAAACGAGACGAAACTAAGAAGAAGAGAGGGGAAAAAAAGTCTTAAAAAAGGGAGAGCTGAGTGATGGTTGCATGTATTTTGGTGTGGGCGTTTGAGGAATGATGGAGGGATGAGGAGTGATTGTGAGAACTGCTGTTTTTCCGTTCCTCCGCCTCCTTTTGCCCGGTTGTTTGCTTGTTAGTGCTGACCTGCTCCACAGCTGGCTGGCCTCGGGATATCCTGGCAGGTTCACCTCGCGTGGGAGAGACAGGGCGATGGCCCGCCGTGGTCATCACGGGGACTGCCAGCATTTGTCAGGGTAGCGATTGCCAGTTGTTGTCTGTGTTTTGTCACTGTGTAGAAATTCAAAATGTTAATTTTAGACTTGCGGTGTCCAGTTGTGTTTTACTTCACATTCTGTCCCGTTTAGTTTAATTAGTGTTCCTGAATTATGGAGTTGCTTGATTTGGCTGCCTCAGTTTCCTGTAGTGTCTCCAGAAAAGTGACAAAAAGACACTATTTTGTCATTAATAGTTACTCTTAATTGTCATGCTTAATCTTCATTCTTCTTTTCAGTTGTTATGTCTGGCAGTTCTTTAACGATAAAAATAGAGGGTTTAAATTTAGATGAAACTGAGGGTTTGCGTGACTGAAGACTTTCTCTTGTAGGCTTGGATTGATGCAATGAGTTAGAAAAGATGCATTAAAAAAAGACAACACTAAAGAAGTCTTCACCAAAAGATGTAGAGGTTGTTACAATTGCACGAAACACAAAGAGAACGTGTCGGCTCTTCCATGAAGAACGTTCTGAACCTGTGTGATGTTACCTCTGCCCCCTTCAAGTGACCAAACCAAGTTCTACGTCTGGTGTGCACACATTCATCGGCTGCAAATTAGTTTAACATCTGGTCAAGGGCTGGGGAGTTAAGAGACCCTGAAAGAGCGGGAGAATTAGAGAATGTAGGGGGAAGGTATGAAAGAGATAGTGTAAGAGACAAGAGAATGAAGGGGGGGGGGAGTCAGCAGAAGGGAAGGCATGCAAAGGGGAATAAATAAAGGGTAAAGAGAGAAAAAAGGAACAAGTGGGAAAGGTTTTGGCCCGTTGACGTCTCCAGCAGGAGGAAATGCTTAGCACATTTTCCGGCTCTGTGCGCATTGGAGCTATTTTTAGCTGCGAGGGGCCGATCAAACGGGCAACATAAATTCCCAGAGCAGACACGGTAAAGAAAAAGACAGCCAATTTTATCACCAGAAACCAATATGGTGACCAGGCGTGACAATGCAACACAGTTTGACTGAAGGGGATGTTATTCTATAGATGCTATTAACGGATGCGTTTTTTAAAGTCCCCGAGCAATCTGGTCTGAGGAAGCGTGGAGTGTTGTTACAGACCCCTGAGAGAGTGAACAGGAAAGGCTGGGCTTTGTAATCCCTTCTCCTGCTCAGACCCTGTGTGTGAACGTTTGCTGGTGTAGAAGTAACAACTATGTACAATGAAACTTTCACATCAAGATGATTTGCTGCATTTAATAGCTTCTGTGTTCATCGATGTCCAAGCATCTGTCTTCCCTCTCTGTTTCCAGGGCTCCAATATCACAGATACCTGCACAGAGATGCTCATGCAGGGAGTCCTGCTGAAGATTTCTGCTGGAAACATACAAGAGAGGATTTTCTTCCTGTTTGACAAGCTGCTGGTGTACTGCAAGAAGAAAAACAGGTGACTCATGTGGCTGTTTATTCAACATTCAGAAATCACAAAAGAGATTTGCTTAATGTTCATTAGTGTGTTAGAACAAAAGCTGACAAGTTGACAGTCCCTCTAGGGTTACACAGAGATTTTTGGGACTGTTGTGGTCAAAAGTGCCTGGTTTTGCAACTGCTTTTTTTTTTTTTTCTTCTTTTTTTTAATTCA
Organism: Aulostomus chinensis; assembly: GCF_037954235.1. NCBI lineage: Eukaryota > Metazoa > Chordata > Actinopteri > Syngnathiformes > Aulostomidae > Aulostomus > Aulostomus chinensis. The sequence continues at coordinate 11,327,754 of NC_141340.1, read as the reverse complement.
AAAATTGCAGGATCTTTTGGGATTTCTTTCTTTCTATAATTTGCAATGAAATTGTGGGAACCAGCAGAAACTCTCAATTTATTTAATTTTCAAAGTTGTAGATAAAAATGCATTGGTTTAAAAAAAAGTGCATCAAGTTTTTTGAAATAAGAACCTATACAAAACAGTGGTTCTGTTGTAACTTTTGCAGTTATTTCTTCATCGATTTCACATGAATGCGTGCCTGAAGCGATGACGTGTCAGGTAGCAACAGGGAATTGACTCCACCTCCATATAAAAACAGCACCCGCATCAATGAAAAATGCAACTTCTTCCAACTTTTATTTTAAGCGAAACCCCGGATTTTTGCGATGAAAGTTTACTTACTTTTAGAATGTGCAAGGCCCTGTATAGTCCATAGAGTTTGGCTGATTTTGAATTAGTTTATGCAAGTCCAGAAACATACAATGTTCTCTGGCTTGTACTCCGAGAGGAAACCTTTCCAGAAAGATTTCAGACCATGAACCCAGCATAAATGGTTACACCCCGACCCATCTGTGAAAGGTTCCAGCCAGATATTCTACAGCTGTCCTATCCACCTTCTATAATAAGCCTTTCCTACTGACATGGAACAGGTTTGGAGCCCAGAAACCAACCTTACTTTGAACTGTTCTGAGCGTTGTCACCCACCTCAGAATCTGCAAATCAGGTTCCGCAGGAACCAAAAGATAGTTAACATGCGAGCAATGATGACATCTCACACACCCTCCTCTTATTCTTCCCTCTTCGCTGTTTTACAGCGTGGTGATGCACATGAGTGATCAACTCATGTGAGTCAGTTCTAGTTTAACATGTTTTATATGGGCAAGTGAGTTTTATTTTTCACCCAAATTACCACGACAGCCCTGGTGCAGAGAAAGCTCTACATTGGTGTGTGACTTCCGTGTAGCAAGACTCTGATTATGCAGTGGTTCAGCTTAAAACTGGTGAGAATGTGGGCAGGTTCTAGTTCAGGAAATCTTGAATGGCACCAGTTCAAGAACCTAAACCGGTTTGGTGAGGAAACAGCTTGAGAGCACTAACGAAAAACCACCCTGGAAGCTAAAAAAAAAAACCCCTCAGCTTTTATAGTTTCTCTTCGATGAAAAACTATTATCTATTCAGCAGATGAAGCAGAAATGACTGACACACACTGCATATTATAGTCCATCATGTCACAATTACCAATTTCCATTAAAAGAACATCAAGCAACTTTTAATGAGCAAAAAAGGAAAAGTTTGAATATCAGAACAGTGTAGATCCCAGGGAAAGATGTCAAAAACAGTGGCAGCAGCAGCACGACACATCCCAAACCAGACAGGCTGTCCTCAGCGGATGAATTCATGTAATCTGCAGCAATAGTGACATAGCAGAGATGGAAGAGAGAGGAAAAAAACCTCCACTTACAACACCAGGTGAATCGTAATCCAACTACAAACAACAGCATAATGCAGGATTCGGTGAGAGCAGTTGGAGCACCTCATTTTTCAAATCCAGAATGAAGAATCAGTCACAACAAAAAAAGCAGGAAATGAAAGACTAAAATTGTCCCTACACCCTCCATAATAAAAGTCTTAAACTAGACTCACACCAATATAAAGTTTGACTTACCTTGAATCTAGGAAGTGTGATTCTTGCGAGGAAGTCTGGGAAGTGATCAGTATTAAAAAGAAAACCTCACCTTTACACAATTGTAACTCAGCGTAAGTAACATAGTATTTGTGCATTGGTTACTTGCTGAATGAGTATTGAAAGATGGGTAGATGTTTTAGAGTGGTAAGCATGTAACACCAGTGCTTTAAACAATCCTTCTAAAAATGGTTCTTTGGATGAAACGCCTCTGTATTGGAACCATTAGTTTTATGAACCTTTTCAAAAAGTGTAATTCTTAAGCAAATGTCTCTGCCTCAGGCTGTTATGTCTAGAATAATATTTATGTTATGCCTGACAAAATAAGGCGATATTGTTAATGCTAATTTCCAGTTTACTTCCTTGCGTCTATTCTCCGGCAGACGGCTTCATCAATTATTCACTGTGCCAGATTCTTGATTTTTCAAAGAAAACAGCGCAGCGCGCTTTGAGAAGCATTTTGTCTGTGAGGGAAAATAAAGGACATGCAGCAGAAGAAACACAAGAAAAAGGATTGTTCACTTCAGGATACAGAGATGTGTAATACGTCCAGGTGAGACTTTTATTCTGATCAGTGAGTTGAATCAGCAAACTCCTGCTGATTACTGACTATTGTTACGCTTCTGCAGGTGGGATACTTGATAAGCAGTTGTCTCTGTCTGAACTAGTTTCTATTTCATCAGGTCACACTTGGCAACTAATTCAGTTGTTTTCCTGCTATAGCGTCATTATGAATGACCCACAGGTGACATAAATTATTCATGAAATGGTTGTTTGCTTGTTCTTGTACTTGAAGGCGTTTAAAAAACAGCAAGACAGCCACCGAGGGCCCTCGCTACCTGTTCAGAGGCAGGATCAACACTGAGGTGATGGAAGTTGAAAATGTGGATGATGGCACAGGTGAGTGATGTTGGAGAAGGATCTTGTTTTACTGCCTCAGCCAAAGGCGTAATGTTTTTGATGGTGTTTTTCGATTTGTGTTTTTATCTGTCGGCAGCATTATGCAAAAACTATGTAGCAGATTTTCACTTAAGTTGGTGTAGGAGTGTAGAATTGGTCAAGGAGGAACCCATTACATTTTGGGACAGATTAGTTATAGCATCAGCTTTTGGCAACAGGAAATTACATATTTTATGACACTTTGACATTCTCCTTGGGGTAAATGATCCATCACAATCTAGGTCAGAAACACTTGGTGATGGGTTACCGTGGAGAATGTGAGTTTTAATTAAGTGGTGTTACCTTGGTGAGGTGGCTGATTTAACCATAGAACAAGAAACTGTAGTAACTGGACTCCACATTGTCTGCTCTTTTCCAAACTTTGACGAGAATCACAGTCTGAGGACATCTACAAGCTGAATTTAAGTCACAGTGACACCTTGTGGTCACACAGTGTAAAAAAAATCATTTGATTTCAAAATTATACTGTGCTGTTCTCCTGTGATGTGCAGCCACTGAATATAACTGTGCTCCACCACTACCTAGTGGACAGAGGAAGTGAGATTTCCACACTGCCAAAAGCACAGGGGTATGATAGTCCACTCATCACTGCTTGGGGCTTTAATTAGGGTCCAAGCACTAAAGTGTGACAAGGGCCAAAGTTCGTCTTAGCAGGGCTGTGCGCCCTCTCTCTCTTCTTCCCACTCTCAGACTTTTTCGCTTCAGCACGTCTGGTAGCAAGAGTTTAAAAATACACTGTAGTAAGCCACACTGGAAAGTTAGGACTCGGCCTAATCTGCTGGATAACTATGAGATTTTTTAGACTAGAATTTACCTTTAAACATTTTTAAAGCCATCTAAAGTTACACAACCTTGAATCTGAGCTGCTGCTGGTATGTGGTGAACTTGAGCACTTGTGTCTTTTGGCCACACGTAGCCACTGATTATCATTTATATTTGTAGAAGCCATCATTTCCTCTCCTCTCCTGGAGACCAGGATGGGCACTCATATTTGGTGTGAGATGGATGAGTTTGGGTCTGGAGAGGCAGTGGGAGGAGGGAGGATAAACACACCAGGCAGGCGGTGGTGCACTAACTCGTGGGTGTTCTGTACCACAGGCGGGAGATCTCAATCCGAAATCCAGGGCGACAGGAGTATTTTAGCTTCGACTCCGACCTAATGAAAGCGCAGCGACTGTTTCCCAGGCACACACTTGCTGCCTGAGGTCGAAAAAAAAACCGCCCTTGAGGCACGCCAGAGAAAGGACACCAAAATACAGATGCTTTTAGATTGTAATTGATGATCGTTTTGGTTTTCTTTTTGTTACACCCCTGAAAAATTTGGCTTTGGCTTGGAAAGCTTTTGAAATGTTTGCGAGAGAAAGAAATAATGATGACAAATGGTTAAAAGTTCATTCTGACATCTTACATCTCTATTTAAGCTGCTCTCATGCAGCCTCAGCTCTGAAGGAGTGTTCAGAGGCTCAACAATGCTGATAGATGGGTCTTCTTCTGCATGTTTGCCAACCCGTTTATCTCATTAAACGAGTGGAGTCGTAATCAATGAGGTACTCAATAGAGAGGCAAGGAGAAATGAGTATCCGGTGAGTGTTTGCACCACAATCTTCTCCATAGTTTGATCTAGAATGTTGTTTTTGAAATGAAGTACATGCTACTGAATAAGAAATGATCAGATAACGTCGGTCATTCTTGCGGACTTTCTGCCCTTTGCTGTATGGTGTCTCTATCTCAACTTTATTTTTATTTTCCTTATGTTACCACTGCGTTTTTATGCCTCCATCTACAGTGAATCAGCCCTCCCAACAAACCCTGTTTACACTGTCACGATCAGCGCAACCACTGATTGATGGCACTCCCTTTCAAATATGAAGCCTAAATGAGTCTCCCCCCCCCCCCCTCAAAAAAAAACTGAACTGTGTGTTGTTCCACCCCTTAGTGAGGAGAGCACTTTATAAAACAAGTGGAGTCAAGATCTTTCCTGTCTCCTCCTTTTCCTCGCAGCCGACTACCACAGCAGCGGCAACATAGTGAACAACGGCTGGAAGATCCACAATACTGCGAAGAACAAGTGGTTCGTGTGTATGGCCAAGACCCCGGAGGAGAAGCAGGAGTGGCTGGAGGCCATCATGAAGGAGAGGGAGCGCAGGAAAAGTAAGAAGGCGCTTCCCGGTGTATCAGTGTCAGGGTGTGGGCCGCTTCATTTTCATACATTTTCTGATTTAACATCTGTATTGAATTAGAGATTATGCGCTCTGTTTGCACTTTTTTCATTACCTGAACAGTTAAACATGCGATACATCCCAACACTGTAAAGTGAAAGGAAAAGGAAGCAGTGCGGCAGTGACACAGATTCTGTCCTTCTGGTTAATCAGAAGAGTTTTGTCATCAACACACAGAACAGCACATCTCGGCTTGAATCCTATTACACTGACAGGCTTTTTGCAACCCCCCCGCCTCTGCTGTGCAGGTCTAACGTTGGGCATGGAGCAGGATACATGGGTGATGGTGTCAGAGAAGGGCGAGAAGCTTTACCACCTAATGAGCAAGGGTAATCTCATCAAGGACCGGAAGCGCAAACTCACCACCTTTCCCAAGTGCTTCCTGGGAAGGTAAGACTCTACTCTTGACACGTGGCTCATTGGCGGAGAAATCTGCTGTGTCCAACAAGTCCCTGTGGTTTCTTCTGATGTATCATTGTCAGAGAGTTTCCATCGTGATGAAACTAGCATGAATATTCAATATCTAATTCTGTGCATTTCTAGGTGTGAAGGGAGGCCTTGAACAGAGGAACTGCAGTCTTTTATGGTCTTTATTAGAAGAGATTACACAGAACACATTTGCAGTAAAGATCATTGTCGCTCTTCCTGCTTTCATTTTGAAATTGGCATACATTTCTAAAGAAACAGCTGGGAAGAAGAAAGTGTTGTCACTTCTTGTTCCGGGGGACTATGTGCGTTATTATCTGCAGTCATGGGAAAATCCAATCCAGTCAGATTTGCCCATGAATCTTATTTAAGGATTATTGGTGTGGTGTCTGGGGAAGGATTGGCCATTGAATGCCAGTCATAAATCACAGGGAGATATCCCTGTGTGTCTCAGCTGACTGCCTGCTTTCTCCCTCGCCTTGTTAGATTACAATAAGCTCTCTGCTGAGGAATCCATGAGGTAACTACAGTCGAGGGCCCATTAGGCCAGAGTGCGGCTTCTTGCGCGCGTGTGTGTGTGTGTGAGTGAGTGAGTGTGAGAGAGAGGGAAGTTGGGGCATGTTTGTTTCCTCTATGTCCTTGACGCCTATCTATCTATCATCTGTCAAGAGCAGAGCTACTTTAATACATTTAGACCTGATGCAACAAAGGCAAGTTATTTAACACAGAGGTTTTTTTTTCCCCCAAAATTTAATATTTCTACCACAGTAGCTAAGAAATAGAGGTTTCAGTGGACGTTGACAATATTATTTTTCCAGAAAACCCCCAGGGTGTATGTAATTTACACAAATGCTAGAAGGTGTTCAATGAAATTTTTAGGTCAGATCTGTTGAAGTCTACCTGAAAAGGCCTTTCGAGAGAGTCTAACTGGTAAAACGGGATACAAAGTTTGGAGATTGCCTCTACGTTTGGAGGATATTTGTTTGGAATGAGGAGAAATGCGTGTATCCAGGGCGTGTCATCACAAATATGGAGAGTTACTGGGATACAGAGTTGGATTCTAGCTTCCAACTAACATCTTTTAACATTCCCATTACCGGAGCAGGCAGGTAGAGCCCTCCAGGATGTCTATTTCATCCCTTTCGGGGAACAGCCAAAAACACATCGACTTAGCATTTTTTTGCTAGTTAGCTAGCATGCCCTAACTGGTAGACACATATACAAGCTGCTAAATGTTGAAGATAGGTGATGTATTTGGTTGATATTGGTCAGTACATGTTAATCTGTGAATGTTACGTATTTTGATTTACAAGGAGAAAAAGGTAAGATTTTGATAACGGAATGCAAAGAAACTTTTGTTTTTTTTGGGGGGGGGGTGTAATGTTGAATAGGAGAACAATGTGAGCAAGGATCTTAACTAAAAGGGTTTAAAAAAAGCATTTTTCATTTCCAGGTCATTCTGTTTATCAGTTTTGAGCAAAACAGTGTCTTTCACTCAAAAAGTAAAAGATGTTGCCTTGTCCAGCTTTTATGCAGCGATGCAGCTGTGGAGCTCCTGCAACTGGGTTCAAACTGCGATCATCAGTCTGAGCGTTATGACTTCCTGTCTCACTGTTGTATTAAGAAGGAGAGCTTACTGAGAAGACATAACACTGTGGTTCAATGTTCTTGTCACTGAACCTGAAAGCTCAGAACAGGAAATCTTGATGGGTACAGTTGCTCTCACTCTCCTAAGCTGGAAGAGATCAGAAACCTCAGTTCTTCTGTCCTTTCTTTACATTCAGTACAAGTGTTCAGTAATGTGCTTCCCTGCATTGTAAATCTGTTGCTGGTTATGAGTATGAGAAGGTGACAAAGGGATAATAAAACTTTCCAACATCTGGCTCCAGTCAAACGCTTTTTCCGTGTTTGAAAATGAAAATTGTATGTGACATCCAGATGTCTTTTTTTATAGGGTTACAAATCTATGCAATTTAGGAATTGGTTGAAATAACATGAAATTGCACTTGGATGTTATTTAAACTGGACATGCGACATCCTATAACAAATTTCCCTTAAAAGCAACTACACTACTGCATTTTCCATTTGTTTAAAATTCTGACAAAGATGTTTTGACTGGTAATAATGTCACCGAAAATCACCCGAGCTTTAACAGTCACTTCAAAATCCCCGTTATTTTTAAAAGCGTGGAGAGGGAAAAAAAAAGAAGAAAAGAAACCAGCTAAAAAGTCCAATTGGACATAGTTGTGGCTGAGTTACATGGCATGGTGGTTTGGAAATGAGGAGTTACTTTCTCTGTTAGTCCACGCAGACAACACCAGATCCCTCGCGGTCTGGAGGAGGAATGGATCTGTCAGCTGAAAAGATTAAAAGGATCCAACATGGCTCATAAAAAGGGACATTAGGTTATATGGTGAGAAATAAGCTTCTTTTGGAAACATGTATATACATCTTGGCCGACACCTGGATGACCACTTGTAGTAGAAAGACATCTCTGGCCCCTCTGTACTTCCCCTGTCTGCGAGGATGTTGGAGATGATTACATGTAGGCGTAATGAATGTGAATTGGAACCAGCGTGGTATGTCTCTGATGAAAGCCACATTGCTTATGGCTTCAACTCAGCCCACTCCCTTCATTGTGAAATGCTTTGCCTTTATTCTTTCTTCCTCTTTCTGACATTTTTTTTTAATCCTAGGGCTATTTATGGGTATCAAGCCCTCCCCTTTAAGTGGCACAATCATATTTGTGGTTCGCTTCCTGCGACAGTGTTAAATCATCAGAGAAAATGAGTTTGACAGCACTCCTTGCCTCCTTGCTTGCAGGTGTCGTTCCATTTTGGTTAAAAAACAAATTATTCATGGTGTTTCTTTTGGCAACGTGTTCTATTTCTCATTACTCTGAATATGAATTTGCTCCATCAGCAAAAACAAGAGTTATTCATTTTACCATATTCTTGAAGAAAAAAACGTCACTTTGGTGCCTGTAAACGTAGGTAACATGTTGGCTAGTTAGAAGACATACGCATACATAAATTGTCCATGATAAAATGTAATTTTTAAACAATCCTCAAACATTTCAGAGGTTCCTAGCTGCAGCAAGCACCTGGCTAGCCTAGCTGAGCTGAGCATATCTTATCATAGCTTAGTTCAGTTTAGCCCGAAAACTGAAATGAGACTAAGGACAATTAGCATTAGCAAACACCTCAATATGTGCTGTTTGTAAACTACAAACCTACAGCCCTTTGAAAAAAAGATAAAAAGCAAAGTAGAATGACACCTAAATGAAAACACAGACAGCCAAAACAGGGTAAGTAGGGAAAAACGTGGAACAAATTAGCAACATGCTTAGCTAAGACAAATATGAAAGGGTATTTCCCAAAATGTTAAATTATTTTTTAAATGTGCTGTTTTAGTCATAAAGTTCCTGAAAATTTTGTTTCTTACCAATTAAACAAGCCAAACAAACCAACATACGTACGTAAAAACACAACTTCTTTGGACTTTTTTTTTTGTGGTGTCTGAAAGCATTCAATTATCATTTGGCAAAATAAGATGAAATTTCTCAAAAACCAAGCATCAGTATTCATACTCTCAAATTATTGTTGTTTTGGACATTTCAACCCGTTGAACCATACGATATCGTCATGTTTTTAAGTCCAAATGATCAGTGACGTTAGTCTGTTGCTAATAACTCAAAAATTTATGGATTTATATTGATTACATCTGGTAAGATGATAGAATGTACATGGAGGAATAATCTATTCCAGTTTGGAATTAGTTTTGGAACCTGATGATGTTATATCACCTTGGCGGAGGAATACGATCTCCAACTGTCCTCCAGTTGGACATATGACCCATATCTCCCTGAGGCCATGAGAACTACGGAACCCAAACTTTTTGTGTTTTCCCTTCGTGGTTAAGGTACGGATGGTGAAAAATGGACATTATTGTGTTTTTCTCTTGTGGTCTGTGACAGAGAGAGAGGAGATGTCAAGGATGGGTGGTTTAAGAGTGGACAAATGTTTAGCTGGGGGGAAGAAGAGATGTGGTGTTTGGTCAGGGTTTCGCTTTTTTTTTTTTTTTTTTTTTTCTTACTGAAAACAGTAATTGCTGAGAATTCCAGTGTTGCTGCTGGCCATGTTTGTTTGGCTTTTGCGGGGAGTCGGGACATCAAGGGTGTAATCAGATACTGCTGCTGTCTCTCTTGGGCCGTCTATCTCCGAATCACTACATCACGGAGAATTACCCCATTTAGCTCATTTTGGATGCTGTGTTTGTTGTACTTGTGATTGGTTTGTTTCCTCTTCTCTATTGCAAATAATGCAGGGGGGGGGGGGGGGGGGGAAGCAAGACATTGAGAATGTCCCAAGATCTCACCTTGGAAAGTGTTACACTGTAAGATAAATAAAGTTTGAACCAGACAAAACACACAAAGTAAAGCCTGTAAGTTTCAACAAACAGATGTGGCCCCTAACAGTAAATATATCATCTTTTTGCCCAAAAAAGTGTTTGTTACCACACATTTATTTAAAGTAAATGTTTCTGCTAAATCCACTCTTCTCCTCATCGATCACACACGTCCTCTCTGGCATGATGGATTTTCCCGTGGGATTTTTTTTTCTGTTTGTTTGTCATGTCACCCTTGAGTGAGCTTGTGTTTTGTGTATCCCCAGTGAGTTTGTGTCTTGGCTGATGGAAATCGGTGAGACGGGCAACCCAGAAGAAGGGGTTCACCTGGGTCAAGCTCTGCTGGAGAACGGCATCATTCACCATGGTGGGTTCTAGTCCCCCCGCCACCCCCTCGCTTTTTCTTATCATCCTTTCCTGTTCTGTATCTAGAACCAAATCTATTCTTATTTCCTGCCCTCTTATTGCCTCACCTAACCTCTAACCATGTCCAATTGTTCCTTAGAAAACGCTGTTTCGCAATACTTTCCCGTCCTTGCTGAAGCTCCCGTTGTAGATGCAGCTGTCTTATTTATGTCTTAGCAGGTGTCCTATTTAAACACTCCCTTGACACAATGTTTAGGTAAGGGGTTATAAATATTAATCTCTTGTAGCCGTAATGTTTGTGTAATATTTGTTCAGTGGCTGTTCTGTGGCTTTGGGTAACAAGTGTGTTTAGTGCATGAAGCTTAAGCCGGGGTAATGAATGGCACGTACTGCTCTGCATGTAATTTTTCCTCAAAAGAACAGGGCCCCAAGCCAAGTTGTATCTTAAATCACTCAGGGGTTCTTTATTGCTTCCTCACAGAGAAATGAGATTGGGTTTTTAGAGCTGCTCCTGATAGAGAGGAAGAACTCCAAGCTTCTCCGAGGATCCAGAGAGGACAAATGATAGAATATCTTTGATAAAAAAAAATATATAATGGAGCCTGGGATGCAGAGCCAACCTTTATTGCTATTAGGAGGGCCCCTCAACAAAGCCTTTTACAGTAAGAGCACAGTGACTTCTGTGTAATTTGTGAGCACTCTGTATTAGTTTGAAGTGTCTTCCTCTCACCTGGGAAGCTTGTTTCAATATTCAAATTTAAAGCAAAGACAAACAAAGTTTTAAAGGTGTTCTTCCACTTCTGCATTTATGTTCTTAATTTAATTTTTAGTCACAGACAAACACCAGTTTAAACCCGAACCTGTACTGTACCGCTTTCGCTATGACGACGGCACCTACCACCCGAGAAGTGACATGCATGATGTCATATCAAAGGTAACCCTGCTACAGTCAAGTCTTTCATTTGTTTAAATTTTACATCTGACTTTATTTTTCTTCCTATTTTTTTTAAGGGTGTTCGGCTCTTCTGTCGCCTTCACAGCCTCTTCACTCCTGTCATCAGGTAGGCTACCATTTTCTTTTCCAGTCCATTGCAAACCAGCCAGGTAAAGCCTCGGTGGCTCAACATCTGGTTTCTGCTCCTAAAAATAACTTGGCAGCAACAAAATTGTAGCAGAAGAGAGAAAGCTCATGGTGGAGAATGAGCTCATTGTTTTTCAAGCAGAGAGACTTAGGAGGAGTTGGCACAGATGGTGATGGATTACCGCACAGCCTGCAGGTGATCGAGCCTGGCGGGTTTTATCTGTTGAGGTCTTGAAATCAAGTTGCCGTGAAGAAGACTGAGTGACTCGCATGTTACAAGTAGTCTGGGGGCATGTGGGCGAGAGGGAAACCATAACACTGCAACTGAAACTACTAGTTATTTCTGTGTATTTTCTCCTCTTATCTTGTGCTCACTACATGTTTGGATGACATGATGTTATGGAATATAAGAGCAACCATAATTTACAGCTCTTGTATGTTTAATTTTCATGTTGGCAGTGTTCTTGTTCAGAATAAGAAGTTTATACGCACCACAGTCTTGTTAATATTTCTGTTTATATGTTAGTTGACACATTCCAAATAAACTGTTCTTTACATGAGGGAAATATCAGGTGCAATGACCCCCCCACCCCACCCTTTTGGTTTGTCGCTAGACAACCTCCCTAAACTTCCAGTTCATGTGAGTTTTATCGTTCCTAAACAATAATCATCACAGTAAAAATATCCAACAAATGGATCTCAAATGCAGTAACATAATTACATAAACACTGACTCGAGGGTATATGGCACACCGCGACCCCTGGGTTGTCACGGCAATGTCAATATATTGCTCTTATCACAGTTATGTTGGGAATTGAACATTCACAGTTGTAAAGTGATGGCGGTTTTCCAATCATGTGTTTACGTGACCCAATATTCGGATTAATACAGGCATTTATTTATTTCTGGTACCTGCAATGATTAATTGGATCATTGAAGGTGTTTACAGGACTTGTATATGATCAGGAATATGGTGTGCATGTCAACATGATGATTGACAGCATCCTGTTGTGCTGTCAAGGTGTTCTCACACCTGTAGTTCATTTGCTCTGGTTTAAATCAGTTTGTATACTGGAGTGTTTCCCCCTCAGTCCAATTTCCCTTCACACTGAAAAAAAGTTCAAAATTCATCACTACAAACCTTTTGAGGATGCTCGCTCCTCTTATTGGTCAGCGTGCTCGACTGTTTACTAGAATGCAAAACACACTCGGCCACAGGAGACGTTCTTGTTCAAAATTTGCAGAGTACATTGGTAGTTGAGTTGGGCTGAGGACAGATCACATTCCCAACACGAGCAACCTCTTCTAAGTCCGAGTGTGCAGATACGCGTTCGAGGGCTTTTGCTGTGTTTGCACCTGCTCAAATGAATCGCTCCAAGGAGGAAAACAAACCAGAGGTTGATGGAATGGAACTAAACAAGCCAGGTGTGAAAGCACCCTTAGAGGCATCAAACACAAAGATCAGCAGGCTTTCCGAGCTGTGCACTAAAGTAATTTCCCACTTGGTTCCTTGTTGTCAAAGTATCTTTCAATTAAGCGGAACCATGAAGTAAAGGCTGAAACTCCCCCCCCCCAAAAAATTTAAAGACATGTTGGCACATGTCTGAGTTAAAAGATGAGAAATCTCCTTTGCTGTGTGATTTCACTGTTGCTGCATTTGATCAGTGTTTGAGTTGTGCTTTACCACAAAGAGCCACAGTGAAGTTGGCTGTTTATGTTGGATTTCAAATGGCCTGAAGAGAAGCTTTAATTTCACATTAATAAAAATGTGCTTCAGCTGGAGGGCCAGTCTGATGCACCGTTTATCTCAGCCGCGATGTATTTCTCTGTTTGTTTGATCTAACTACTAAAAAGCCCGAAGGGTTATTTGTGCGCGTGTGTGTGCGTGTGTGTGTGTGTGTGTGTGTGTGTGTGTGTGTGTGTGTGTGTGTGTGTGTGTGTGTATGTGTGTGTGTCAGTATTCAGCTGTGTATTTGCATAAAGGCCAAACCTCTCGACGGACAAACCTTCCCTTGCTGTGTGTCCTTGTACTAGATTTGTGTGAGTTGTTACCGAGCATATCTGGTCAGTGCAGCCTCACCAAGAGTGCAGTACAATGCATCACAGGGCCTGGGAATGCCAGAGTTTAATTGGAGCGACCAGTCCCTGCCTAATTAGGTGGAATTTCCTGGCAGAGCGTGAGATGAGGCAAAGTGGGAAGCACATATTATACTGCACCCCCCCCCCCCCACCCCACACACACACACACACACACACAGACACATATGCACGCACACACACAGCTTCTGTGCCCCCATTACTTTCCTCACAAGAAAAGCTGTGAATCCATTCCCTACGGGGGATCTGATTGCACCGTGTGAAATGTCCACTACACATTTACACCTTTCAGTAGGAGACGGATCTTTCAGCACGAGAGGCTGCAAACATACACAACACAGTAAAGGTCACTCATAAATTATCCTCCTATAGAATGGAAAACTGGCATTTCAAGTCAACATCTGACAAGTTTTCTTCATTATGCTGTCGAGGACTGCAGAAGTTCAATATTTATGGACGTATGTGTAGGATTTTCAAAGCAATATGGTGCAATGCACTCCAGTAATTCATCAGCCTCATCAAAATATCCCAAAGCTTTGAAAGTACAGTACTTGGCTAAATTATTGAGCGAAATTTTCCTCTTTGGAGATGTTAAAAACCACCTTTCTGACCTTGCCCTGTTTCTCCTCAAACTGCTGTTTCCTCACGTCGAACATATGGCTGCCCACTGGACTGCTGTTTACCCCCCATTTGTCACTATGACAGCCTCACTTCGCACCAGCCGCTGCCTCCTCAGTCTCCCTGGCTCTCCAAATCAAGCGAAAACAGGGTGCCTCTTGCTTGCTGCCTTTGGTCCAAGTGGTGTATGCATGGCAGGACAGGGCAGGGCAACGTGCCTCACCGGCTAATAACAACTCTTACCGTCCTCCTCACAGACCGGCTCAGGCTGTCACAGTTACGCAACAGAATGTTCCATTGTGGAGGAAGCAAGGCAGCGTTTAGCCTCTTCACATTCTGAAGAGCTCCAGACAGCTGAGATTGGACTCGGCCCACATGTCATGTTTGACTTGTCTGAACCGTGTGTGTGTGTGTGTGTGTGTGTGTGTGTCTGATTGAGTGTTTGCATGTGGTAGAAGCGGTGCTGCAATGTAAGTCACGGTGGTTCAGGACTTTCCCGGCCTGTAGCTGAGCCTTTTTGCGTGTCCCCAGGGAGGCCCCTGTGTTCATGGGAAAGTCACGGCTCCATTTCATACAACATTCTCGGGGTCTGGCGCAGCGCGGCTGTGTGTAACGCTGAGAACGCCAGACTGACATGAGGCACCCCAGAGCCAAAAAAATTGCAGGGGCCGTTACCATCCATGCTGAGAGGAATGCGGTTTTGCTGTCACCAATTGTCAGAAACTAACTTAGATTTATGACATAACTGCTTGTGCTTCAGAAGTAACCACGCCTTGCTGACAGTGAAATTAAGCATTGTGTTTAAATATTCCAAACAATTACTACTATAAATGTTCACCATCAATGTTTGTTACTGTAACCATGAACTGAATAGTAAACAGACCAATTTAAAAGTTATTTTGTTCTTCTAATCCCTCTAAGGAAATACTTTTCTCTTCATTTCTGCCCCTCCAGAGATAAGGATTACCATCTGAGGACCTACAAATCAGTGGTGATGGCCAACAAGCTCATAGACTGGCTTATAGCACAGGTAAGGCCTTCAGCGGAAGAGAAATGTTAATTTTCTCACGGTGTTGTGTTGTTAGTGTTAGTGTTAGTGTTAGTCAATGTTATTAGAAAGTTGAAACATTTGAAAGTTTTGTCTAATGCAGTGGATTCAAACCCAAGATCGCTCAGGACGTCAACAGAGAAAAACTAGATGTACCAGCTCAAATTTGCACAATTGATATATTTATTATTATTTTTTAGTAAGCCAGTTGCCAAGGTACAACCTTCAGTTTATTAAAGTAATAAGAAGGAAATGATGAAGCATATAATGCTGGAATTTCATTTTTATTCCTATTAAAGATCTGCATTTGTTCCATATGTTGATACAGCTGTAGTAAGATCTGAAATATAAAATGAATGAAAAACTTTCAAAAAACAGTAAAGTTTACATTTGCATCGGATAACTTGTAATCTGGATATAACAAATTTCTTGTCATTGGTCAAACGACACCTTGAGGAAAGAAGCAAAATAATCCTGCATTAACAGTAAATCTTAATCTCCATCATGATGCAGTTACCTCGGCAGTATTTGTTGCTATTAAATCACAGCAAAGTTAGAAGCGGCAGTGCGTCAGCCGCAGTTGAAGCTCACCTACCATTGTTCATGTCGGATTGTTTCCACTGCTGCTCACAGTGAATCACTTTTCACGTCTGTTTCATCATTTTAACCACTTCCAGATAATATTATAGACCAATTAAACTTCTGCTGGTACAGGATGGTTATTTTGGTCATGCTTGTTGATGGAAAGAAACTGCGTAAATAAACAGGTCTACGGTCCATCCATTGCATAACTCAGAACATAGCTCTTTGCTGTAAACAACAGCTTGATTTTCTAGCTGTTTTTCACGCAGCGGCCACTTTGTGATATACATCAATGATGTAAAAACATGTTTTCAATAATATTCAAATTTCTGCCCTTTGCTCCCCACCTCACATGGAAATGTAGTGAAGTAAAAAGAAGGTTCAGGGAGGCGAGAATGAAATTGAGATGAAAGTGTCTGTTGTCATAACAAGCAGGTCACTGCTAATGTGCAGCAGAGGAAGGAAACAACACAAGTGTTTCTTGTCGTCAGATGTTTGGCTCTCAAACGTAGCCAACAGGAAATGAAAAGGGAAAAAAATAAGAAATGCAGAATTGATTCGACAGCCTAGCTGGCAGGAAGCTTTGAGGTTGACTGATTGATTGTCCTGTCCAGGGTGACAACAAAAGAAAAGAAATGTATATGGCCACCACCACAGAATCAGCAGCAGACATCAGGCTTGAGGATGTGTGTAGTCGTCCATATGGATGTGTTTGGCCCAAGCCAGCGGGCTTTCAATAGGAGTTACGAGCTGTCACACTACGCTGTCTAGACATGATTTTGGCTGCGCTACAGATTAAGTGTGGCGTGGCTCTGCTGGCCTTTGTTTTTTTTTTTAATGCAGAAACTGTCTCTTTTTAACTATATATTCTCTTTTTCATTTAATTGTAATTTTCTCCCTTTCCTTGACTCATTTACTCGATCTACTCATTCTGTGCTTCATTCCCTCTCCTCTGTGCTCACTCTTTCTCGTGTCTTCTGGTGCAGGGGGACTGCAGAACAAGAGAGGAAGCACTGATCTTAGGGGTGGAGCTGTGTGACAATGGCTTCATGCATCATGGTACACACACTCAATACAATAAAAGAAACATTTGGAACTCTATCAATGACTGGGTGAGAGTGGATCGGAGAAACAGTGCAGTGGCAGTCTGTTTTAAACTTTTCTACTGATTCACACGCTTTTTTATTTTTCAAAGAACCTTTATAAGAATGTGTCTTATGACAGACCGACCAAATTGGTTTCCCTGAGCCGTGAGACCATGACACAAAGATCTTCGTTAATTTCAGTGCAAACGGTCTGTAGCCATGGTGACAGTTTGTTTACTTGTTTTGCTTCCATGATGCAACTGCTTCAAACTACCCGCAGCTCCGGCCTCACACTACAAATAACCAGCACATGTATGGAACAGAACAGAACCAGCCATTAAACTGACATTAACCTTCCACAGGATAATTTTACCTTTTGTATGTTATTTGGCCTGATGGCGTAGCTATTAAAAATGCAGATGCTATATCTGATCTCAGAGGGAATGAAGTGTGGGAATGTCTGAGGGGAAACCCTGTTTTTTCTCTCAGGTTTATTGATTTATTTGTTCATTTCAGACTTCGTGAACAGCTTCATTCAAATGTGTTTTTTTTTCTTTTATTGCAATGAAAATGAGGAATGCATTTCGTATGCAGGGTTTATGTGCACCCGCATGCACCAGACTGATGATCTTCTATGCAAGGTTTCAAAAAGTTTGCGCACGTTTGTATGTATTAAGAGCAATACCAATGGTATTGCACGATTTTATCCACATATTGTGCATTTGTCACACCATTGTGTTTTAAATGTGACTAAACTTTATTGACATGGGATTTGCTAGTAATAATAGAAGACTATTTGAGTTGTGTAATTGATTGCAGTAAAGTCTGCATTCATTTTTCATGTACATGTATACATTTGCTGCAAAAAAAACAAAAACAAATGCAGTCTTGATATTCACTGTTACGAATTACACGGTTAAACTGCTTTTAGTACTTCTCAGGAATAGAAACCATGAAATGGAATAAGCAGAACCAGTGAAATAATATAAGTGTGATGGCCTCACTGATCCTCATTCATTCATTAATTTGTTTTTACATCCTCCAGTGTTGGAAAAGAGTGAATTCAAGGACGAGCCGCTGCTGTTTCGTTTCTTTGCCGATGAGGAGATGGAGGGCTCCAACACCAAACACAAACCTGTAAAACATGACCTGAAAATAGTTGAGAATGTCATCTCCAAGTCACTCCTGGTGAGTTCCTCCTTACCTGAACTGATCGATCGGCTCGATCTTGTGATTCAGTGACCCGAGGACACGCTAATAACGAAGCACACAACCATGAGAAGTCATAAAAGTCCATTTTATACCTCAGTAGGCTTTCGCTTTAGATGAATGAACAAACTACCACTCTTACAATCTGTCTGCACCAGTATCTGTGTGTGTGTGTGTTTGTGCTCTGGGAGAATGACTTGGTCTGCAGGTTGGAGGGTTTTACTGATGATGGACATGGTTTTCAGATAAGACCCAGTGATGGGGGCTATGGCTTTGCCCTTGAAGAGAGGAACAGAGTCCCCATCATCAAGTCTGTGGAGAAGGGCTCCCCTGCTGAGGTGAGAACACACACTATATATACAGTATAAACCCCAAAAGTAAGATTGTGAGAAGACCCCTACCTTCCTGTCATTATCATCCAGGTTCTTGAGAACAGGCCCTCAAACAGTGGTGTGTCATCATGAAATAAGTGCTCCAGTTTTCTGTTTGGTTAGTTTCAGCTTTTCAGCTCTTAACTGAAGAAGTCTCTTGGATGAGAGTCCAGTTGCCTTCGTTTACCACTTGGATAATCAGTGAAGTAAATATTTGGGACATTTTTTTTTTTTTTGCACAAAAAGTATCTTACAAACAGTCCGATACTAAAATTGGTATTTTTCAGACAAACAAAATCAAGAAAAAAAATTAACTGTGTTTAAGACCTGTCAGCAGCACACTCGAGTGCCAACTCGTCTTCTCTCTTCAGGGCTGGGTACGTGGGTGGAGAGCGGCAGGATAAGCCTGTTGGCCAGTCACATTTTCTATCTCTGCTCTGTGATCTGGGCAGCCAAGGTCCTTGAATAAAATAAACATAAAAAAACACAAAACCTTCCACAAGCAAAACAAGAGGGATTTATACCTTCAAACATGAATAAAAATTTAGTGTACATAACCCATCCATCCATCCATTTTCTTCAGCTTATTCCAGTTAAGGGCCGCTGGAGGGCTGGAGCCTATTCCAGCGGCTTTCAGGCGAGAGGCAGGGTTCACCCTGAACAGGTCGCCAGTCCATCGCTGGGCCAAAACATGTAGACAGACAACCATTCACACCTACGGTCAATTTAGAGTATCAATCAGCCTCGTCCCCTCTTGATGTCTTTGGACTGTGGGAGGAAGCCGGAGTACCAGAGAGAACCCACACAGGAACAGGGAGAACATGGAGACTCACTGCTGGAGCCGGGACTCAAACCCGGAACCTTCTTGCTGTGAGACAGCAGTGCTAACCACTGCGCCACCGTGCCGCCGAGTGTGCATAAATTTTCATGATATCACCTAAATCCTCAGGTATCTGTGATACCACGTAAAAGCTTTATTTGGTTTTCCTTTACTTAAGCAAGAAAATTCCTTGAGTGCGTTTGTGTAATTGATAAAGATGATTTACACAGTTTTATTGTCAAAAACTCCCCCGCTGCCATCGTTCTGCAGACTGATCTGATTTTTCAGAAAGGAGTCTTCTACAACAGATCATTCTTTTGTTGTTACATCTCATCAGTCGTGAAAAAAAACATAAACCTCTCTCTGTTTGCTCGTAAACTAAAACCTGCTTTGGAGGCATTTTCCTGCCGAAATAGAGCACATTAAAGGACGGCATATTTTTGTGATCTCCTTTGGTGTTTAGCTTTGATCTTCTGGATGAAAATGGGACAGAGAAGTTTCAAGGCAAATGAGATCAATCTTGAGTCCACGGCCCATAATTCCCTCCAGGCCTGAAGTAGCACCAAATATGCCTGGAAGGTCTGGATTGCATGATTGCATAGAGACTTGTGTGTGTGTGTGTGTGTGTGTGTGTGTGTGTGTGTGTGTGTGAGTGAGTGTGAGAGAGAGAGACAAATCCACAACAGGATCTTTCTTTATAGTCATTGATAAAATACCACATTATCTATTGCCTCTGCCATTCTTAGTGATACTTTGCAAACTTTTCTTGAAGCTATTTTTAGATCAAAATCTACTGCTTAACTACTTCTTGTCTGTGTTTTCCTTTTCCTGTTATATTCTCTTGTAAGATGGCCGGCCTGGAGGTGGGGAAGAAGTTATATGCTATAAATGGAGACCTGATTTTCCTCAGGCCATTCTCCGAAGTGGAAATCCTCCTGAGGCAATGTTTCAACAGCAAAGGACCCCTCAGGGTGCTAGTTAGCACCAAGCCAAGAGAGTAAGTCCGATCTCTTTGTGTAAAGGTGCTACCATCTTCTATCAGCTGTGATACATTACTCCTTTTCCCCTGCTCTCTAGGACAGTTAAGATTCCAGACTCTGCTGATGGTTTAGGCTTCCAGATTCGTGGCTTCGGTCCGTCTGTGGTCCACGCTGTTGGAAGAGGTAAGAGGGCACCGCCTTCCCCACTTGAGCTGTCTGGCTTCATCTCTCAACTGTCTGTTATTGTGGCACAGCTGGCAAGCAGCTGGTATGTCAGTCTTTGAGGGTGTGCATGACTTGGCCACGAGAGGCCCATTTATTCCTCTCAAGCTCCCCGTGTGGCTGAGCTGGGTGTGTAACGGTGCTGCAAAAACTCCAAATTTATCATAATTTCCCCACACCTATTGACATTATTCATCCCAGTTCCTCTGCATGATGGAGCAGTGCTTATTTCATGGTCCGAATGAGCCTTTCCTCTGCTCCTCTTACCTACCACAGCATGTGTAGTAGCCCTGCTATCAGACTAGCGTTAGATACTCTCCAATCAAAAAACAACCCATGGCCTTGTCTGGCTATTCTCCGGGAATTTAATCTTGCTTTTTTTCCTCAAGTAATCGAAGTGGGATGCATGTGTGTGAGTCTGTGTGAGGGTTGGCTCGACAGCATGGTTGCCTGGGAACCTGCTGTGTGTTTAAGTAGATGCTCTGATCCACCGAGACAAGGCTTATGATGTAGGAGGTGTCTAATCTTTTTAGAATGTCATAACAGCTGCTGTCCCCTGGTGTTGAGGTCAGCTGGTGCAGGTAATACCAATTAGAAACACAGAAACAGGGGAGACAGGAGGAGTTGAGACGGGGGCAAAGAGACAGCTTCATCTTGAAATCCTTCTCAGCTGTGAAAAACTTTCAGGCCAAAAATTTCAGGACTTCTCGTGAAGTCGGCGGATATCCAGGCCAAGCCAATCAGCAACTTTAGACATAAGAATGGAGGGACATCTAGAGCTGGGTCATTTCATGTGTTGCATATGTATGCAGTTAAACTAAATAAACTAAATCATTGTCAGATGGCAGCAGATGGGTTGCAAGACTGTGTTTTTTTCTTGGATCTTTCTTGATGTTTTCAGTAACAATTTTAATCGTGCAGGATGGATTGCCCAAAAAAGACATTCTATTACCTCCATTAGCACTTGGGAATTTAAGTAGACATCTCTGAAACTGTTGAAATGAAATTAGACACGCGTTAGGGACCCGTGATTGCATGCCATTATCAAATTAAAATTGGATTTCAACCAAGATACCTTCCAAACATGATCCTTACATGTTTTTTTGTGCCAATTCTTAGCATGCTAAAACTGGTAAATATATTAAACATTAAATTTGCTACACATCAACACAGCAGGGATCACATTAGCACACTAATATCAGGACATATCTCAAAGGACAACCATGCCTGGATAGATCCTAATGGAGTTGTGCTCCAAGGGAAACCTGCATAACCTGGATGTCTAGTAACATAATTGCCAGGAGCTTATACTCTACTTGTTATTTCTTCATAGACCAAACAATCCCAGTCCTATTACTGTACAGTCAGTACATCACACTTTATGTCAAAGGACTGTTTAAGCAGAAAGAAAATACAGATGAATATATGTTTGGACTACTAGGCCAGAGGAATAGGGATTCTGTAAATTACACCATGAAGTAAGAATGAGGTGTATTTAAGCTATGAAAACAAGAGGATTATTTAGTCTGCCATGTTACTTCCTTCTCATAACTGTGAACCTTGAAGTTGTCTTATAGTCTGAATCACATCCCTCAGAGAGGCCCTTGTTTACCCCAGATAAACAACTTCCCTCCCCTCCACGTTCGCTCTCACACTCCTCCTGAGCTGCCAAAACAGGAAACACAGTTGTAAATACAAAAAAAAAAAAAAAGGGAATGTTGTTCAACCCAATTTTGTGCACAGGATACGTACAACGTTACAGTTCATTTTTGGGATTTGCTGGCGTTTTCCTTCCTCCATCAAGCTTGCACCTGCACCATCTGCAGCAATTATTACCCTTGGTGCCACTCCTGACTGTTTGCCTACCTCTCTGTTTCACACCAGGCACGGTGGCAGCCATCGCCGGGCTACACCCAGGCCAGTGCATCATCAAGGTGAACGGCATCAATGTTAGCAAGGAGAGCCACGCCAGTGTCATTGCCCATGTTACTGCATGCAGGAAGTACAGGCGGCCCACCCAGGTAAGAAGACCAGTGAGGTTGAACTTGACGGTCTACTGAATTAATTCCTGGTTGAAATGCATTTGTGAAAAACCCGCATGTTGTAGTTTTTAGATCCCACCTCTCAACAGAGAGCGTTCATGTAAACATGAAGCTCAGGAGGTCAACATTTCAACTCATTTCCATCAGTATTGACAGCTAGGCAATGCCGTTTGGCTAGCAAGAAGGCTAACATTACATTAGCAACAGGAAAATCGGCCACATGACAAATTTACTTAAGTGAACTGAAGTATCATTTGACATCACAATTACCTGAGCTAATGACTAGGACCAAAATTAGCAGTTAACAGACTTATTTAGACTCGGAACATTTCTCTTCTTTCACCACAACTGCTGCCGTGCCAAGTGACGTCAAACTTACTTCTCAAAAACATCCCACTTTCCTATTGGGATATTCCAAGTCCGACAGGCGTTCAGTGTATTCTTCCACCCTAGGAAGATGGAACGTTCCCTGCTTCCTAGTCTCTCATAAGTGCACTATAAATAACAAAATAAAATGAAGAAACAGCATTTAATTTTGTTAGTTCAGGTCTTTAAACTTGTCCGGTAGAGAAAGTATATTTTTCTTCTGCTTACTTTACAAAAAAAAAAAAAATCAATTTCCCAGACAAGCATTCAAGTCCTGATTGTTCCTACAATACCTTGCCAATCTAAGCAGTTGTATGAAAAATGAATATGTGATGATACTTTGTTGAAAACAAATGATTACGGGGGGTTAGGGGGGTCACATTTTTACTTTTATTTGACCTCACTGGTAGCAGAATTGAGACTTTTTCATGGAATACCAAATGGTAAAAGTCTGTGAGATTGGAGGGGAGTGAAAAGTGCAGAGGGGAAACAAGGATTGTTTGACCGTGAGAAGAAATGTAGCAGACAGGCATGCTAGCTCCAATTTACCGTCATATCTCTCACTCTCGGACTCCCTCTTTCCTTCTCTTGGGTCATTACGCAGAAATAATAGTAGTTTTGGCTCCTCCAGCTCTGACCCTTCGCTCACAGTGGTGGTCCGGCTTTGGGAGACTGGCAGGTTGTAGAGAGGTGGGGAAGGATCTGGGCGCAGGGGTGGCAGGAAGATGGAGAGTCTTGGCAGTGTTTTAGTTTAGAGAAAGTCAGCAGACAGTTGTGGGGGAAAGTTAAGGACACCTGTTAAAGGTGAGAATAGTTTTGAAACACTGAGGGTGTGTGAGGTAGTCCAGTGTGTCACTGTAACTGAGCCGCCATTAGGAGTTCAGGTCTAATGAAGCTCTACAGGGTTCCAACATTAGAGGAAATCTGGTTTACATTAAATATGGACATGCAGGAACCACTCTCTCTTTCTGTGTGCGTGCTTGTGTGTGTGTGTGTGTGTGTGTGTGTGTGTGTGTGTGTGTGTGTGTGTGTGTGTGTGTGTGTTCTAGTTTTACACTAGAAGACCACAGACCAGTAGGCATGCACAGTTGGCAGGAAAACCTGCAATGGGCATTGGGTGTGGAGAGGATGGAGGAGACAGACACACATAAAGAAACACACACACACATACATACAGGCATGCTAGTTTAGGTTGATGAGATTGGCATGGGTTTGCTTCTGCGGTCCCATCAAATACCATGTTTCCATATGTTTACAAAGGCTTTTCACGGTGTGTGCTGCCAACACAACCGTGGCGCTGTGCAGCGTATATCTGGGTGGAATCGGCTAAACACACTGCTCACAAGCTGAGGTTTGATGCGTGTTCACACACCAGAGCTCTGTGTTATATTTATAGTTACATTTTTTCTTAATCTCCCCATCTTTCTTGCAATGGAAAGGCAACATGGTAAGAAAGTGGAATGATAAGAGGGATGCTTTTAATATTACTCCACATTTTCCCATAAAATAATTTAATAAAGGCAAAATGTTCCAGATGTTGCAAGAACAGATTTAATTTACTTGTGTGCAATCTATGTATTCAAATACAGCAAGACACAATTAAGTGGGTGTACAACAACAGTGAAAGTGCCCAGGAGGACAACCAGAAGACCAATCAGAGGCCCAACCCTGAGGAGAATGGAGATGGCTTTGAGTGCAAAGTTGAAGGTGACACACACACACACACACACATACACACACACACACACACACATACATAATGACATTATTCACATGGGAAAGAAACACAACCTAAGGTGTGTGCTGATGTTTAACACAAGCTTCGAACCGAACTCGTTTTGCCTTCCTCCATTAACAACCCGCTCCAAAATGGCCTCATCTGGATTCCGTTAGCCCCCTGCCCCCACTGTGTGAGCCCCCCCCCCCTCTACCACCACCACCCTGGCTCATCAAGTGTTAATTCCTCCACACACACACACATACACACACACACACACACACACACACACACACACACAATTTATGTATCCCAATGAGAAAGTGCAACAAGAAAGCAATTCCCTTCATAGCAAACAGCTCCAGAGCAGGATTTATTACTGTATTAAGTCATCTTGTTACAATACATTCAGTTAACTTTGCCCGTCATCTTTGGAGGAAGACTGAAGAAAGAGATAAGAGTCTTCCTCCAAAAATGAACCGCAGATTTATGGTTTGAGGCCTCCCAAAGAGCGAGTGAGAGTGTGTGATGATGGAAACACTTACATTTGAACCATACATTTGATCATCATTCCTCTTGCACATAAATAACTCATCATTTCTGTGATTTGAAAATTGCATTGCAACATGTTTCATCCCTGTTCTTGTGTGTCTCCACCACCTCAGAAGTGATGGATAAATTCAACACTATAGCCATCATTGACGGCAAGAAAGACCACGTGAGCCTGACGGTAGATAACGTCCACCTGGAGTACGGAGTGGTGTACGAGTACGACAGCACAGCTGGCATCAAGTGTCATGTGATGGAGAAGATGGTTGAACCCAAGGGATTCTTCAGTCTCACCGCCAAGGTACTACAATATATCCATGTAGTATGTTTAAACTATAACTGACAGTTGGTGGAAGGTCACAGCTAATTTGGGGGGCAGATTTGGTTTGGTCGTGGTCTGCACTCTACAGTGCCCCCTTAGTTTGGTTAAATCACACTGTTTTGTTATATTGGCTTGTTTTTGCAGTTGTGCTCAAAAACAAACTTGTATTAAATCACAAGTGCAGTGAATTAACGATCCCAAATTTACTAACTCACAACAGACCTGATGAAGCACTGAGCTGTTGAACTCAGCATACAGTAAAAGTACACACAGAGTT
The DNA here is from genome assembly GCF_037954235.1 of Aulostomus chinensis. Taxonomy (NCBI): domain Eukaryota; kingdom Metazoa; phylum Chordata; class Actinopteri; order Syngnathiformes; family Aulostomidae; genus Aulostomus; species Aulostomus chinensis. The sequence continues at coordinate 11,302,342 of NC_141340.1, read as the reverse complement.
AAAGGAGCAGGGGATTTAGTAGGGTGCTATATCAAGATGTTCCCCAGGATGGTCCCGCAGGTAATCTCCCAGGCTGGAATGTGTTTGTCAGATAGTGATCTTGATCAAGTTTAAAGAGTAAAACATGCTTTTTCATGACAAAATAATCTCACACCAGGATAGGGACAAGATGTGTCGCGATATTCGTTCTGCAATACCAAGACACCGGAGCACAGACCACATTTTTATTAAATCAGGTGTTGTTTTTAAACACATTCAGTTGTCATAGTCCATCTAGGTGACACCGCAGTGCAGTGAATGATTACATGTATAATTCTTCAGTTACACACATAGAGTAACCTGATGTGTCGCAGATGAATTGTCATGCAATGTATCTATTATCGTAGAATCGCTGCATCCCAGAAAAAAGTATCGTAATAGTATACTAGCATGATTCCTTCTTCTAATCTGAAGTGACTGGATGGAAAGCAAAGAGAGCAGCCTGAAAGATGGAGGTAGAACATGTAGGTGAAGCGTGAGTATTCCTCACCAGCCTCGAGTTGACGCAACACTGTTGTCAATCAGGTTCTCACTCATAATCTCATAGGAATTTGTTACCAATGACACACAAAGGTAATGTAATTTTTTTTTGTCCTCAGCAGAGAGAGCCCTCCCTCCTGCTGGGATAATTAAGGCCTTCGGTGGGTGTTTAAACGTGACAGTTTTATCGCAGTCATGTTAGAACCCAACGGCGCTAAGTGCATGCTTTTTACATCACAGCGGTAATGTTCTCTTGAATGATCATTATTGATTTAAGATGACACAGCAGAAACAAGATTCATTCTTAGTTGCACACATGCTGGTGTTGAAAGGGGGAAAAAAAACACGAACCGCGGCGTCTTTCTGACATGTTTCATGATGAGCGACATCTCCTTCGTTAAATTAGCAGAGATCACACGTTGTGTTGATAATCTCGTTAGATTTACAGTCCTTGTGTTTAAAATCTCCAATGGCAGTCGTCTTAAATAAAACACAGTGACATGCACAAAAATACCACATCCCCTTCAAGTGTATTCCTCCGAAGAGCAAATAATTTTGAGTATTATTATAAACATCTGCCTCGGCAGTTCATGTTGTCCTCTGAGATCTGTGTGATGTTGAATATTAATGTTGCTCGTGAGGCTGGGCTACATCGGTTTGCTTGTGTTTGGGTCTGTTTGTGTTTCATGGTCCCCCCCCCCCCCCCCTCTCCGTCTCATTAAGACGCCTTATAGCTTGCGCCGCTCTTCGTCCTCAGATCTAGTCTCTTAGAGCTTTCGTGTAGCTGCGAAGTGGAAAGGCCCTATTTCCGAGTGAAGAGCCTTCACATCACAACAGGGGTGAACATGGCCGCCCACTCCAGAAAATCTCCAGATCCTGCAATTAGAATGCAGAAACAAAAATGGGGAACAACAGCAACGCAGGTAGAAATGAAGTGAGACTCAGGAGGTCACTATTTCAATTGTTTTCTGTCAGAATTGATGGTTAGGTGATGTTATTCGTTACATTAGGGACTCAAACTGGCTAGATGATAAAGAAAAATATGTGAAAGCAAACTCTGGGGTTTCATTTTGAAATTGAGTACGACCCACTTTAACCCTGGAGAGACTTACTTAGGCACAGAACATTCCTCATCTTTCACCACAAATGTTCCCATATTGTCAAACAGACACCTCAGAGCTCTTATAAACCTTTGAGCTTGCAAATTTCTACGTGAATCGGTGAGTTAGTCATATTTATGTTATTTATATGTGTCCTCTTTGTCGTCCTTTTTGAGTGGGGCTTTTTTTTTGTTTAATTTGAACTATCTTCACTCAAGTGATATTCTGTTGTTGTTGTGTTCTTTATAGTGTTTGTGCATAAAGTATGAAAATTCAAATTCATGAACGCCCCACCCTCCCCAAGTTACAAAAAAAAAAGAAATTACAGACAAACAAAAAAAACTTCTCAGTTCAACCTCCTTGATCCAAAAGAGATTTTCCATGTATTTGTTCTCTCTTCTCCCAGATCTTGGAGGCCTTGGCGCGCAATGATGACACCCTGGTGCAGATGTGTGGCAGGTTGAGTTCCAGCTGTGATGTGATTCCAGAGGAGCTGCAGGTGCGCTTCAGCGGCATGTGTGGCGAGAGAGTGGAGCACATCAATCGACGCATTACCAACTACAGGAAGGTAAATACATTAGAGCATGATAGACAGTTTAATAGAAGCCATCTTCTCCGCGTAATGTTGCTTCCTGTTGCGAACAGCGTGAAGCTTTTTATGCAAACATCAGCTCGCTCTTCTGCAATTATCAGCAGATTGACAATAAAAATGTTGAGCTGGTGTTGAAAATACCACTTTTTTTTTTTTTGCCCCTAAATGATATGACACAGGCCTGCAATTGCTACTTCTGCTGCACTCTAGTTCTGATGCTATCAAATACACACTGAAAATGTTCTTTATGTACACTTAATTTCACAAGTTCAACACCCCATGTCAGCAGGCCTCAGTGCAAAAAAATGAAATCAGCAGGTGGAAGAAAAATATTTCGGTAAGAGGTCTGACATTGACTTATGGATTTGTATAATATGTTCTATTATCTGGCCTGTTGCTTCAAATTAGATTACAGCTGGTTGTTGCCGAAGCCAAAGACACAACATGTCGGCATGTGTCTATATGCAAACCATCCCTGTGCGTGCAAGTGTGCGTGAGAGAGAGAAGGGGAAAAAGATTTGACTCAACATTAGAGAGGGTCTTGGATTAATTACCAGTTGCTTATAAATAGCCCTGCACAGCCACAACCAGGACTTTTGTTGTGTAAGATCCCTCCTGCACTGGCGCATTCCTTCTCATGCCCCTCGAGAGAAAAGGGCGGGGGTTGGGGGGGGGGGGCGATGAAGGAATACTGAGAGAGGGAGTGAGCAGTGGAGATAGAGAAAATATGAAAAGGGAAGGAAGTGACAGAAAGACGGATCAGAGAGAGATAAAAGGAGAAGACATTAACCCGAGGCCTGGAAATAAAAGTTCCCAAGTCTCCAGGGAGAGACAGGAGAAGGTCTTCTTATGTCCCATCTGGCTTGGAGCAGCAGCTGCATATTCAGGCTCTCTGAATTTTGGTTTTAGCTCCTTAGTTGATATATACATTAGGATATGCATATGTTACTTGACGGCTCGAAAAATGATCCCAACTATCACAATGGCTTATAGCATCTGCTATGTAACATCTAAGGCAGGATGCAAGCCGAATGATGGAGGGTTCAAGGGAAGTGCAACCAAATGTTGCAAAAGACAAGAAATGTGTTGGAGATATTCGGTGTGAGCTCTGGTGGAGCCCAGCAATCCTTCAGGCTTTCTTTGTATAATGTCTAACATGGAGGAGTTAGAAAGAAGCCTTCTTTCACAGTAGTGCGTTTGGTCACCGTGGAGTTACAATATATTCTGTAATCATACCGTTGCACCCTGGAGGATGAACATTCAACATAACAGATGCTTTTGCCCTCAACTTGTCAAAATACATAGTGGTTTTATTCAAAGGAACTCCAATAAATAACATAAAGCAAATTTGAACCGCAGGTTCTTGGGTGTTGAAACAAAGACATCCTATATGCATCAGTTTAATTCAAACTAGGTTGAGACCTATAAACAGTTGGTGGCTTCCAGAGTCACATCTGTGTATGATGATGTTGCGTGTCTGTCTTGGATGCTTTACTGTTTTTTCTTTGCTCTGCAAAAGACTCTTGAAATGCTCCTGCTCCAAACGCCATTTTATCATTCCTGTTTTCCAATTAATTCAATATTTATTTAAAATCTACCAGCTAACAGTCCAGTAAGACAGTATTCCCTGAATTGTACATGTGAGAATCCTCCATTCCATCTGTTTATCTTTCCTCATCACCAATTTTATCAAAGCAAATTTATGTAGCTTTTTGCCTAAATTAATAGTATCTACACCACTCTTAATGGGACACTTTCTTTCCTCCTCCAAGCGTCAGGTGACCATAATATGCATAATGAGATAAAAGTATGAAGATTTCTATCCAAAACAAAAAGTATTTTTAAACTCATGTTACAAGCATATTTCAGTTCCTTTGTGTTCTGGTTTTGTTGTCTAAATATGTCTTCATTAATAGGGTGGTACTCTGCTAATTCTCGAATTAGCATATTGAACCACTATCTTGTAAAGGCAAAATTACACAGTGTTGCTTTAAAGAAACAAATTTGAACACTAAACCATTTTACATCTCTTGTATTTTGTCTCAGTTTGCTCGGGTACTGAAGAACAGGGCGTGGCCCACCTTTAAACAGGCCAAGGGTAAAGTGTCCCCGCTTCATAGCAGCGACTTCTGCCCCACAAACTGTCATATCAACATGATGGAGGTGTCCTACCCCAAAACCACCACCTCTCTGGGTAGTGCCTTTGGCGTGCAGCTGGATAACAGGAAGAACACCCTGGAGAAAGGAGGACGCAGCGGTGCAGAGCAGGGTGGGATACAAGACCATGGTATTCATTCGTCTGCTTTGACATCTCAGATGTTGACTTTATTTGCCTTGTTCGTGTTTACTCAGGCAAACTGAACCCAAAGGTTAACATCCAGCACACCATCACCACCATGGCTGCCCCATCGGGTCATAGCTTAGGCAGGACAGAGGGACACGGCCTTCGCTTTCTGCTCAGAGAAGAAGACCTGCTCACCCTGGATGCTTACCAGAAGCTGCTCTACAAGCTCACCACTGTTGTTAAGGAGATGGAGACGCATGGGGCCCATATTCACGAGTGAGTGGCTACATAGTATAAAATACACCTGTGGAGACACGCTTGATTTAGCATGTTTCTCAAATGTACAAGAGACCGTGCAAATCCTTTCCATGTGAGATGCCGATTATATTTCATTAAACTGCCTGAAAGGAATCCCTTCTAACATATAAATTTGAAAACAATGGGTGAAACTGATATATTTAATTTTTTAAACACTTGTAATCACTTTTTAAGATGGAAAGAGTAGGGGCTCTCTTAGTGATTCCATTTAATTTGATTTTGAAATTTCTTTTGGAAACTAGTTTGCCTCATGAAACAAGCTGTAAGTTTAGCAGCCTGCTCGGTCAATGTGCTCCATCTGGCGCTTGGCGGGCATACATTTTGCTCATTATTCTGGCACCTGTGTGTGTGTGTGTGTGTGTGTGTGTGTGTGTGTGTGTGTGTGTGTGTGTGTGTGTGTGTGTGTGTGTGTGTGTGTGTGAGAGAGAGAGAGTGAGAGAGAGACAGACAGAAGAGTGAAAAAGAACAGAAACGTTTTTAACCACGCGTCTGCACAGTTTAGGTGCATTTGTAATATATGCACATGCTTCATTTCTGTTTCAGGTTTAATCTGGATAAGGCTTTGTTTGTGTGTGTGTGCGCTTTTATGGGTATGGTGTGTGTGTGTGTGTGTGTGTGTCTGTCTGTCTGTCTGTCTGTTTGTATTACACTAGTGTTTCCTGGCTGGCCACTCTGTTCAGCATTCATTGTTTGGAAGTGCATGAGGCTATGGAAAGGAAATGGGAACGACTGCTCCAGTTTGAATCTCCACCTTCCAAAGGAAATACAGTGTCAGTGAAGTAGGAGGTGTGTGTGATTAGGCCAGGTGGACTCTAATGTGTTCATTTGTGGTACACATGTATGCAGCCTTTATATTACTTTCTTCAAAATAAGATCTCGAGAATGTAGCTCTTTTCTATGGTTCAGCTGCAGTAGTCAGGGCCTGTATAACGATTACAATAGATTTGTGTGTTATGAATATTTAAATGATGATGAAGTCATTAGAGGGCCCTTTGGCGAAGCCAGTAGCATTAAGTAAATGACATTAAAAGTCGCTAGACGGAGCCGAGCTGTCAGATAACTACGGGAATAATGAGTGGAGTCCACTCTTAATGATCCGGTTTGGAGGAATTTTGTCATTCCCTTGTCAGTGCCAATTAGTGAAGTTGCTTTCTTTCAAATGACCCAGACCCTTACCTTTACAAATATCTACGTGCACGCACGCACGCATGCTACAGGGGCTTGTTAGTGGTGAACTGTGAGGATAGGCAGGAGTATTTCGCAGCAGTAATATGAGTTGTTCTGCTAGGAGCTTCATTCCATTAATTGTGCATATTAAGCTGTTTGCAGCCTGGCTCGGGGTCACTACGACTTGTATTGTTTACACACACCCATCCTCCCTCGCCTTGGGTTTGTTTCTTTGTGTAATTTCCTCTGTCTTGCCTCCTACACACCTGTCTGCACACACACGCATGCACACACTCCATCAATCTGTACTCTAAGCATCTCTCTCTCTCTCTCCTGGTGTTGGGGTGTTGCTAAATTTGACAGCTCCACTTCCCGATGATCTAATAATGAACTGAATTTGCAGTCACCATTTAAGAAAGCACACTTTGTAACCCCCCAACCCCCTTGCGTCTCAAACCAGTGACAAGGGAGGAAGTCTTCTCATCTGAGATAAATATTCCAAAGTAATTCGTGGAAAGATGGATCTAAAGTTACATAATATCTTGGCCGACCTTCGAGTAATCCATTTTGAGGCGCTGACCTGTGAACTTTTGTCACTGAGCTATGGACAAGGAGTCACAGCTGTGTGAGGACTCAGGACCTCCTCCCATCCTTGACCTTTCTCCCCACTTCCTTGATATACTTGTTCTGTATACTTCATTAACGGCATCCTGAATAACATGATTTCTGGGCTATGAGGTCATCTGATTTATTTACTTTGGTATGGAGTAAAGCGTTATGCAAATATCCTAATATAACCCCACCTGATATGGAGTTTTGTAATGCAGATCCACTAATAGATGCAATGAAGGCGATTGATGTCTGGGGTTTAATGTGTCAAAGTGGGTCAAAGAGCTTCCTCTGAGAGATTAAGAGATGGTTCAGTCTGTGCTTTGGCCTTCTTGTTCTCTCTCTGATCAAGACATTGTTATTCTCGCTTGCTCCCTCCAAGGCCCAAAGGCCCCAAACTAGGCTCACTTCTTTATTAACTACTAGCCAATCACAGACATGGAGAGTTTCTCCATGGTGATGGAATGCCACTGTGCTTTGGAGGGCCATTGTGGTGGCTCCTGGAGTGGACCATAATGAGGGCATCTCTGTGGCCTAGTCAGTCAGTAAATGGATAGAAGTGGGAGGGGTGTGGATGGATAGAAGGGGGAAGGGGGTGTTAAAAATCATGAATCTGCCTTTGGGTAGCATGAGGGAGACAGGTTGTTAATTTGGTTTAGTCGCTTCTGGCAGCCCCTCCCTCTTTTGTCTGAACTGTAAAGATGATGCTATGACACAATTGCAAAAAAATTAAAACAATCAAAGCAAAGTTTGCGTGTCAGAGTGTGCGCGGGGATAGATTAAAAAAAAAGTCCAAGTATAGCGTTTATTGGAATACAGCTTTAAACCTCACCATGTGTTCCCTGCAACTGTGAAAATATCCCAGCCGACCTCTTCCTGCTTCTCTGATGGCCATCTGATAGAAAATGAGCTATAGCGCCCGGTAACGGCAATAGCTGTGGCGTGTTGACACAGCTGCACCCTGCTACACGTTTGAACCTATTAATATAACGTAGATCTCTGACCATCTGAAGCTGTTGTACGGAAGCCAAACATTAACAGGTTGAGGTTTTGTTTGGCCTGCTCTCTCGGCTGTTGGAGCCCACACTTGAGTCCTGGCACTTGCAATCGCATACAGTACGTACAGTTGAAAATGTTATTACTGGAGCGTATACAAGAGTTTACTGTGCAGCATATTAGTTTAATCAAAGAAGTTGATTCAAGCTGTCTTCGGTGTTAGTCTTGGATGAGTGTCATAGCTTCCTCTACCTTTTTCCTTTTCTCCATCAGTCTTTTATCCTCCATCACCCACCCTCCTGCATCAGAGACCAAGACCCCCGAGAGCTACATATCTGCAGAGAGTGAAGGGGAGAAAGGGGAGCGGAATGGCAAGAAGGTGTGTTTTAATGTGGCAGGGGAAGAGCAGGAGGACTCAGGACACGACACCATCAGCAACAGAGACTCGTACAGGTAGACCAGAGGATTTTACCTCAAAGGTTTCATTGAGATATATTGAAGTTTGAAAAAAATATTGATTTAACAACAAAGCTTGCATCACCCTCCATCGTGAAATTCAAAGTAAGATCTTTGAGCATTTTCTCATGCTTCCTCTTGTCTCAGCTCGATCCTGATTAGAAATGCTCCTTTTTCTCTCTCACTGCTGATATTTAGATCTTGAGATAACAGCAAGATATAAATAAAAAACATAATTAATTTGTGAATGAGCCGTGCATTATCAGAAATTTGTCTGTGATCAAATTTATGTCTTAATATTTTATCTCTGAACAGCTGAGGAGAGCATCTACTTGTTATTCTCAAACTGAACAGGATAATTTGTCTCGGGTTTTTGCTCCTAATTTCTCCTAAATGGGAAACAGTTTCAGTATTCAGGGATGGCCAAATAAGATGATTTATCTCTGACAAGCAAAGAAAAGACAGTGAAATATTCCTTGGGTGCTCTACAATATCCTCCCACCTTGGCCTTTGACCACCAAAATCTCAGTTCATCCTTGATTCCTGGGGGACACATGCAGAATTTTGAAGAAATTGACATAAGGCACTCCTTAGATACCTTGTTAACGGTAACAGGATTTAGAGACAGGCAACTCCTAAACATAATACCTTCAGCCCACAGCTGTAGTGATTTCTTAAATGACACAAAAGCAAGAACAAATATGTTTTCTCCATGTTCTTCCCAGCGACTGTAACAGCAACAGGAACTCCATTGCCTCCTTCACCAGCATCTGCAGCAGCCACTGCAGCTCCTACGTCCACAGTGACGAGATGGACTCTGGTACACTCTTCCAACTTTTATTCTCCCACGCATCATATATGACACAGTTGGAAACTCGCATTACTTTACAGATTTTACAGATAAAATATAATATATTAAAGAGGGTTGAGTTGTATTTATTCTGTGCCTCTATGACCACAATCTCTAATCCCAAACGATCACAATTTTAGCATAAGTGACAGGTCATGATTACAGTCTAATTGCATGATTATGCCTTTCGAGAAGGGTGGAATAAGAAAGCATGTACTGGATTAGATATGACAGATATTTGGCCCCATATCTCTGCTGGATTCGTTGTGAATGGCTTACACAGATGTGCGTCCTATCAAGTATCGGAGAAGTTTGCCATATATAAAACACGCGATGAAGACGCATTTACCGTATTTACAGACAATCTGTGACAAGTGTATTGCTGCAGTTTGAAAGGCGTGTGTCTAATACAGCATTGCGCATTTGTGGGCTAATGTTGACAAGCTGACATCATCTCTGCAGGAGACGAAATGCCCTCCAGTGTGTGGCTGTCTCACGATAAGCAGAAGAAACTTCACAGCTTCCTGGAGCATCTATTCAGCCAGGTGAGCCGTTGATTTGTGGAAAATCAGAAGTCACAGTTCTGTTTTTTTAGAAGATTAAAAATTCCCCAATAAACACGAACATAACAAACTGAAATACAATACATATGCCCGCATGTATTTCGTCTTTATTGATGCATTTACTGCTGTAATAAAATAAAGATTTTTGTCTGCACTAACTGAGGGATTTGTTTTTCATTAGGACACGAATTCTCCATGCCACATTAAAGTCAAATCACATTACAAGACATAAACTGAAGATGTGTATTGAGTTTCAGTGTTGTAATTTTGGCTGCATAGTCTCGCCAATACTAAATCCACAGTCCTGTCATTAGTTTGCACAAGGAGTTTAGCAGAGGCTTTTTTGTTTTCAAGATGGAAATGCACCCATACCAAAATGTGTTGTACTTTTGCAGCTTCAGAGGGCAGAATCATGGGTGGAACTTCTCATTGTTGCTGACACAATCTGATGTCAGACACTGTTTCACAATTTCCTGTTAGCCACCTAGCCGCAGGGATGCTACTATTGGTTGTGCATGTAGTTACAATTGAAATCATCTGCAGCCTCTCGCTGCAGTCATTATCACGTCAGCAAAATAATCCGTATCAAAGACAAAAACACTCCAGGTGAAAAATAAAGCGAACTATTTGACTTGCTTTTTCTCTAATGACCTGCAGGGGGCAAATCCATCCAGCCATTTTCTTTTGCTTATCCTGATTAAGGGTCATGGGGGGGCTGGAGCCCATCCCAGCAGCCTTCGGGCAAGTGACGGGGTTCACCCTGGACGGGTCGCCAGTCCATCACAGGGCCAACACATAGAGACAGACAACCATTCACACTCACAGTCACACCTACGGTCAATTTAGAGTATCAATCAGCCTCGTCCTCTCTTGATGTCTTTGGACTGTGGAGGAAGCTGGAGTACCAGAGAGAACCCACACAGGAACAGGGAGACCATGCAAACTCCACACAGAAAGACCCTGTACCCGAGCTGGGACTTGAACCCGGAACCTTCTTGTTGCGACAGTGCTGACCACTGCACCACTGTGCCACCTAAGGGGCAAATCATTTAGCAGTAATACACTCTAAAATGGAAAAACTACTTTGGTATGAGCACTGCATCTGCCACTCACATAATCTAATTCTCTTGTAAGCCAATGACACAGCTTTGTGATTTGATTAGCTGCTGCGACATCCTTTATGCCGTTCATTCATTCAGATCATCATTACCGCGACCCAAAGCAGTTACGTGTTAAAAAGAAGATGCTAAGAGCAAACGTCTCCTGACTAGCAGTAGACTTGTTTTTTTTCTTTTTCTCCTCTTAGCTCCCAACATTAACACTCTCTTCCTCTTCTCGCTGCCTCAGTTACAAAGTAGTGAGATTTCCAAGCTAGCCTTTAACACCTGAAAACAGCACTGCAGGTTAGCAGGAGTTTCATACACAGTCAGCTTATTTTATGCAGTGCAGAAACATATCGGCTGAGCTCTGAGGAGGAATGAAAGAGGAATCTGTTTACATTCTCTAACCCTGAATGCCTCTTAACGATAAACATTCCATTACATCTTATATAATTTTATCCCCCGAGGATTAATTTACATTTTTTTAATCAGTTTGGATGAAGAGAAAATTATCGCCTAGTCTTTTACGGCATTCTGATTCCCTGATTAATCACGTATTTAGTATCAGCTCAGTGAGACATTTTCACACATAAAGTAATCTTAAATGTCTCACTTGTAATAGTCAGATGTGTATTTTGTCAGGTAGCTCAGAAAGGGGGAAAAAAGACATGAAATTTTGCCTCTCCTGAAACATACCAAGCAAAATTGGCCATATCTGGTAAAACATACACATTCTAACTCTCACACCATCCCAGGACATATTTTGTGAGAATAAAGCAGACAAAAACCTGCTCTCTGCTTGTCCCTGCATTTCCCTCCTGTTTCCTCTCATTTGTTTTGTTGTAGAGCACATTGTCTTCACTGTAATTCTATTGGATTTTGTGTGTGCGCGTGTGCATACGTGTGTGTGATAGAAAGAGGGCGATAAGTTGCTCAAGGCATCAGCTTTTGCTTCCCTCCAGCCATTTTCGATCTTGGCCTAGTGGAAAACTGCGTCACGTAACTTGACCTCTGCGCTTCCTTCAGGTGGACTCCATCACCAGCACGATGAGAGGAGCTGTGGTGGCTCGAGCTTTCGAACAGACTAAGTGCTTCACACCTGGGAGAGGACTACAAGGTCAGGAAACAAAACTTTTGTGCATCTGATACGGAAACATTTTTACATGCAAAAGCTGTGAAAACATGGATTTCTGTCTTATTTTACTGTCAGTATATCTCACTTCCTGCTATGGTAGTGAGGAATGTGTGTATTTCGTGGGTCTCGCTGGGCTGCACAGTTGGCCTGTGAAGAGGAGAAATAATAGTGGAAAGACAGACCGCATGCTGAAAATGCGGCAGGGGCTGTAACTTCCTGTTGTGTAATGTGTGTGTACAGATGTGATTGTATAGACGAGGGAGGAAAAAGGTGGATTCCCAGCCATGTTCACCTCTCTTTATCCCTCTGAACTGTCTCTCCACTAACAGTGCGCTTCACTCTCAGGCGCTTCAATGTGTTGAAATAGCACCACTTAGTTGCACACTCATCTCCACTTGATGGTTTATTGTAGTGTTACTCAGCAGTCAATGGAAAATATGACCCTGGAACTGCTCTTTGTGCTTTTCTATATTATCTGATAGTCCGTGTTTGTTTTCCATCTAACCTCCTCTTGGACGTCAATGAGCTGTCTATTGTTACATTTTATCTCTCTCAGGGAAAATGTGGGAAATGTTGCTGGAAGGAGCTAAATTTATCCTTATCATTTCCCCACGTACAAATGTAATCTTGCTTACAGTGCCCTGTCATGATCTTTGGTACTCTGAACAGATGACTCAAACTGTTTTAAAGATTACGCAGAAGAGAAAAGGCATCTTTTCTTTTCTTTTCTTTTTTTTGTGCAAGTTTTGCAAGCTTTAAATTTGCAAACACGATAACTTTGTTCCCTAGCGGTGTGTGTTTTTACTGTGCAAGGCTTCAAAAAATGCTGATAGGAAAAAGGCTGCTGATTTTATCACACTGAATTTAACTTAAATGCTGTTTGATGAGCAGTACCAGATATTCTCAAAAAAAAAAAGGACCCATGTGGTACGCAGACACGCACCCCCACACCACCAACCCTACCACCTCCCTGCTGATCTCAGCGATCTCAAGTGAATGCAGAAAATAGGCCTGTTTGCAGCTGCGTGTGTTGTGTGTGTGTGTGTGTGTGTGTGTGTGTGTGTGTGTGTGTGTGTGTGTGTGTGTGTGTGTGTGTGTGTGTGTGTAAATGCCCTCAGGGGCACTGCGAGGGCCTTGATCAGGGATGATCCATCTAAACTCCAGTAATGTGTGTGGTTGATAACAGAGAAAATAGGATTATCTAGCAAGTGGAGCATTCCTGCATCTGATCTGACTCACCCCCTCCCCCTACTCACCCCAACCCAACCCCCCCATCTCACCAACCCCCTTCTCCATCTTCATTTCCAAAATAAACCTCCTTAAAAGCCCTGTCTTGTTGTGAGAAGAGCAACATCACATTGATTTACTAACTTTTACAAGATGGCGGATCAGATTGTCAGTGATTTAGAGTTGGTCTCTGGGCTTCACTAATGAAATGATGAGAATATGATGTGATCCAATCATGGCTCAGTCACTGTTTCATTCAGAAGGACCAATAAAAGAGAATGAGGAAGATGAGGAGAGGTGAGAACAAATGGAGAACGAAATCGAAACATAGATAAAGTGGGTTTGATGAAAAAAAAACGTCTAAAAGTCCATTGTATAATTTAGTTGTCATTTTTCTTCTTTTATTTCTGTTGGTTGAATGATTGAGTGACCTATAATGCATTCTGGGTATTGAGTTGAGCCTGAGGGAACAACACAGAAGAAATAAAATGAATAGGAATTGATTAGACTGCAAGCGGCTTTGAATTTGCTAGATTAAATTGTGGTTACACACAAGGGGATGGGGAATGGAAATAAAATCTGCTTATCCTCACTGTTTAATAATACAAGACACAAGAAGTTTGTAATATGAATGTGCCCTACAGAGTTCCAGCAGGAGATGGAGCCCAAGGTGAATTTCACCAAGAAGCTACGTCTCCATGTCAAACAGGACCCCTGGAACCTGCCCAGCAGCGTTCAGACTCTCACACAGACCATCGCGAAATATGTTGAAGGTCAGCGAGTACCTGAGCTATTCCTAAACTAGTCAACACACTCACTCACTCACACACACACACACACACACACACACACACACACAAACACACACTAGAGTATGGCTTTCACAATGTTTTGGCCCTAAAGTGTCCTCACACAGTAATATCCAATATTTATCTTGGATAAGCCTGCCTGGTTGGGGAGCTTATGTACATTAAATTATCCAGTGTACTTCAGCGTATTTATTAGATACAATAATAACCTCTGTTATATCTGCGAAGGTGATTCTAAAGCTTTGGACTGGCCTCTTTCAATTTAAACCTAAACCCATCCTGAAGTAAATGCATTAAAAGCTGAAAACACAGCCACTTTAACCCTTAGAGTTCTAGATTTGTCAGTGTGCTGGAGCCTCTGACTGCGAGTCAGTCGGAGGCTCCAGCACACTGACAAATCTAGAATATATACCCTGCTGTAATGATTAAAAGATTCACAGTACCATAAAGCCAATGACAAGGCAAAAACAAACACTGAATAGCACTACTGCCACACAGCGCCACCTTCCATCAACCTTAGTTTGAACCATTCTGACGGTTGTCAGCTGAAATTAAATAGTGTCAAAGCATGAGGTCTCAGCCGCCTCTCCTCGCCATATTACAGCGGGGGATATAGGTGAGTGATGAAGACGTGCATCGCATCACCTGTATGTGAGTCAGTGAAATGAATGAATCTTATTTTGATTCATTCCCACTAGACACAGTAAGTCATTTGCCCCTTTGAACCATGGGGATATATAATGGAGATTCATTTGTTGTTGTGTCATTTTTTTTTAACCTCTTTTTTTTTTTTAACCCCTACTGCCCTAGTTTTAGAAGCAGATCAAAATATATATTTTTACTGAAGATTTTGGCTTTACAGGTAGCATTGTATGAAAGGAATGTTGTCAGGATAGTGTTTATTCTTTTATCAACAATAATAACACCTGTTACTTGAGTCCATTTTATTGTATTACTTTACAGATGAATCTGCTATTTTATGATGTTTACTTGCATGTTTTGTTTATTTGTGACTTACTTTTTATTATTTTCAGTCACCTTGAGTTTTCACTTGTATGAACTATGCAATATAAATAAACTTGACTTAACCCGTTGCTAAGCAAATGTGGTGCGCTGTGCATCAGCGTCCATCGATGATGCAATGCTTCAGCTCATTAGACAGTTCAACTGATAGAACCGAGGCTCAGGATATCTTGAATGACACTGGTTCAAGAATTTGGCAGCTTTAGTTCTTTGCGTGCCCAGGTTAAGAATTATTCTGTATAATAATCATTTTTTAACAGGAAAACAGTCCTTGTTAAGTTATCCAGTGCTTTTCCCACCATCATTGTTGAGGGAGGGACCTAGATGGGGAGTTCAGCCTTGTCTGTACCCCATGGTAGTTTTGTGTTTGTTAATATACAGACATATGTAGACTCTGACAAAATGCCACTGGCAAACACACACATCCCTTAAACCCAAGGCCACAGTGCACTCTCAGAGAAAGGTAAGTTGGCGGTCATGACTCAGATAGTATAAACACCCAGAGTTAATACAGTATGACTCTCTTCAGTCTGGCCTGTGTACATCAACATTTACCTCTGGTCGTAATTGCTTTTTCATGCAGTGCGGTGTCCTGCCAAGCTCTCCGCAGCTCTGATACGACTATAAACCAATGTGGATTTATGTTATCGTCTTTGCCTGTGGCCGCTTTCCATGAGCTTGTGTTTTTCTTTTTTATATGAGAAGATAAGCAGCTGCGGAGCAAGAAAAAAAAAAGATATACAGCACCTTGTTATTTATGATTTTATGGAGCTGAGTTTATGGTACAGGTCATACTGTTGTGGTTGAAGAGACGGGCTCTTTGGGAGTTGATAAGTTGTTAGCTGTCTCATTGGGTTGCTTTTATTTGTTTTGTTTTGTTTTTTCCAGAGGTGAAGACGCGGCTGCTCTTGGTCTTACTACAATATACAGGTTTGTCTTACCCTTAAAAGACATAACAGAATGTAATAAAGGAGACCCAAAACAGCCAAACCACTTAAAATATGACTAGAAATTGAATAAACAGGAGTGCAAGTGGAATACAAGTGAGATGTTCAAGAAATAAGACAGACCACAGAAAGGATTGTAGTTGCAAAGCAGCGGCTATTCAGCAGTGATTATAGACACTTCACTGCATACCAGTACTGTGTAACAATTTAAAGGCAAATCTTCTGCATTGAAACCCATGTTAAAAAAAAAATTAATCATTGAATGATGTCTAATCCTATTTTCATATTGATTACATGTATGATAGAAGATTAGGGGGAAAAAAGCAGAAAATAATCATCAACCTCAAGTCAGTGATGATGTTTCAGGGTCTTGAGGAACATTTCAGCAACTGAGGGTCAAGCCATTAAAAACTGGGACTGTTCCGAAATAGCGATTGAGCCTCAACATTGATTAAAATACCACAAGCTACACTAAATTTCGGACTTCCATGCTAAACCTGATTAAAACTGCATTAAATCTTAATTATTCTTTGCACTGGCACTCAGATGTAAACTCTTTTAGGGAAAATCATACGTCAAATTACAAAAAAACTAATATTTATTTGAAAAAAAAAAGTTCCTGAGAAGTTGGTAAACTGGAAGGATTGCACAACATTTTAAGAGGGCATATTTCTCTGAAAATTACGGCAGCCAGTTAATTTTTCAAACTTATTTGTTTGATTTTTTTTTTTTTAATCCTGATGTAATATGTAACAGCCAGCAGCACATCAGAATAAAAAACAGCTTTTTTTGTCATCACAGTGAAAGCTTCAATTCCCCACAGCTCAGTCTGATCTACAAATTACTTTACTGTAAAAAATTTGTGTTAACTATTTCTTCAAGTTCTAATATTTTGTATTCCTCACATTCAGTTTTTAACTGTTTATACTTGAGCTCTTTATATCAAGACATTGGCCTCATGTCCCTCTCTTCTAGACTCAGAGATCCAGTTACGTCGAGACATGGTCTTCTGTCAGTCTCTCGTCGCAGCAGTTTGCGCTTTCTCAGAACACCTGCTGGCTGTTCTCAGCCAGGTACGTCATACACATGTTTTGAAGCCTTTAAAAAATAAAGTCTCAATCTAAAATTCTCATAATGCTACTATTTTCCTACATTTTGGTCCATTTCAGTTCAATAGTGTAAACCGAGAGCCAGACCAAGACGGTCCGGACCCCCAGGACCTTCAGGAGCCGCAGGAAGCCAGCAGACGATGGCTGGAGCAGATAGCCAGCGCTGGTTTGCTCTTCCACTTCCAGTCGCTTCTCTCTCCTAATCTGGTGAGCGCCAGACCTCAGCTCTTATATAATATGCCTTATCATATGTAAACATTATCTGAATGAGCAATATAATAACGGATTTATTGATATCAGCCCGAACTCAGAGCAACACACAGTAGATCCACATTTTACATGCAGATAGTTTATGCATCACCATGTGCACCAGACATTAACTATTATATATCATCAACAGGAAACCAGTGCTTTTAATCTCAGATTTTTTTTTTTTTTTTTTTTAATGTGCAGAATATTAAGCTGAAACAGTCAATGGAAACATTTTGGAAAGGTCAATGAAACTAATTAAATATACTGTTGTAAATTTTGACATGGATTTTCATTTTTATCATTCATGTGGACACAGATGTTTCAGAGAAGGCGCGGTGATTTGCCTCAAAAGCATGGAAAAGTAAATTAGTGAAATTAATTGGTAGAACTGTGTGAGAATTATGCGTTTTTCAGCCGTGGGGTTCTGCTTTGACCAGTAAATAAATAAGAATAAAGAAACCTCGCTAAGTAAAATAAGTTGGGCTCTACTATTTTTGTCAATCAATGTGACACAAAAAAACATCCCGAAAAAAGTTTACTATGCTGTCTGGTCACAGTGGTTGCGTGGGAATGTTGTCATTAATGCTGATTGACGGGAACACGCACGCGCCCTTCCCTCTCATCTTACTCAAGAAAAGATAGTTTCACCATCCTCGGAATAGTTGCTTTGTAATGCGGAAAAGCTGTGTGAGGATGTTGCGGAAATATCAAAAACAAGCAATGAAAAACACATGTTTGATTTGTTCAAAATTGCATTCAGAGGTCAATTAGAGGCAAGAAATACTGAAATCATTTGAGCTTGTCATCCTGATTGCAGCTCACATCTGAAAGGCATCAGAGCCGTCACTCTCAGCTCTTATGGGCTCTGTGTGACTTCACGCTGTATAAACGGATGGATTAGACTGAGAATATGGCAAACCTTTAAATTTAACCTACAGTGATTAAAGCTGTGCAGCTTAGCCTGCTGAATTTAAACATAATCAATATGTAAAAACCAAAAGTGTAATCCCTTCGTTTCATATATTGTTTTTCCACACCCCAAAGCTACAACAGAACACTGATTGAAATTTGCAGATACGTACACTTAAATTAACACGTTAGCATCGTTGAAATGTTCACTATTTAATAATCCTGGTCTTATACATACAAACAACAACCGTGGAGTTAAAAATAAACTGAAATTAAAGACAGTAAAAGCATATTTTTCCTCAGTGATTCTTCTCAAACACTTAGTATCAACAGTTTTTATTAAGCCGCTGTATTTGGATGTGGTTTCTATTTCTGTTTCGGAATTACAGGAAACACAGGAAATGCGTATTTTGGATGACCATCTATTTAGACTAGGGGGTCCGAAGGCTTACGTCAGGCCCGCTGTCTGTCCCTCTCTCTCTCTCGCCCTCTCTCTTTCCCTTTCAAGTGTCCCTGTGGAAGAAAATACCTGCAGTGAAATCTCAGCACGCTCCAAATGAAAGGCGAGCCACGAATGAGTTACTTTGGGTTCACTGAACGTGTGTTTTGGGAGGTTTCATTTGACGCTGTTACAGCTAAACAGGCGTCCCTTGTTGGGTACCTTGAAGTCACATGATGGAGTCATGTCAGTAGACCCCAGTCCTCCTCTTCATCTCAATACAAAAAACAAAAAAAGACAAGCCACTGGTGACTTTTCAGAAATGTACACACAAGGACTGTCATGCAGAGACATAAACAAACACAAGATCTAAACTGACACACACTGTCATGTAGGAAGGTTTACAGAATTTGCACTAACTGTATAAACCTATATGCTGACATAAATAAATGTGTTCTCATTAGCAGATATGCATGAAAATTGTTATAATACACATTTTAGAAATGGTATTTTTGATTGTATTTGTGGAGAACTTAAAGGATTCTTTGAGGTTACTCAGAGGGGCGAGGCCTCATGAGACTTGCGGTCGCGTGCAAGATGCTAAAACTCTTTGCATGTGATGGAAGAAAGCTGAGCGAATGTCTGGCTGATTCAAATAATTCCCTTTATTTTACATATACATACTTGCCACTTATCCTGTATATTTTCCTATTAAATCCCATGGAAAGTTTCCAACTCATACTAAAAATATGTCAGAATTCCTAAGCTTAACTTCCCATGGACAATTTCCAGGAAGCTGATGGAAAATTACTGTGAACTTCTACCCCTTTGCAACCCTACCAAACCCATGCTTACTGTAGTTTCTACCTCTCCATCTTTTGTCATAATGCTAAATTTATATTATATATATATATATATATATATATAATATATATATATATATATATAAATAAAATTTATATATATGTATATGTGTGTATATATACACACATATATAATATATATGAAAAAAATTATATATATATAAAAGTTTTTTATACACACATATATATATATATATATATATATATATATATATATGTATGTATATTACTTTTTATGAACATTGTTAAAGATTCTCATGAACCCCTTGCAATACTCAAAAATACCTCTAGGGGTGTGTGATTGTAACAGGATGCATAGTAACTTAAGAATAGAAGAATAGTCAAAGTTTAATATCAAGCTCACGTAGCATGCTTTGGTATCTTCAACTTTCTTTGGCTTCATTTATCCTTCAGATGTCATCATTGTCATTCTCATCGAACCAGTCAGTGGCCCCGATCTTCTGCACCTGCATTTGTTATATTTCTACGCTCATTTTTATTCATGCCTGCTATGTTGAAGTAAATGATGTGAATCCTGTTCCATCACAGTGACCTTACTTGAATGCGATCTCTCTCATCCTGCAGATTGATGAGCAGGCCATGTTGGAGGACACTCAAGTAGCCCTGATTGACCTGGAAAAGGTCACGTTCTACTTCCAGCAGTTTCAAGGAGAACCACTGGTGGCAAGTGTGTAGACTGATTCACCTTTTCTTTTTTCTCTTTTTTTTTTGCCTTACTGTTGACAGAGACTTTTTCTGAGAAAGTTCCTTGCTGTTGAACTTTGAATAGCAAAGCATCTTTTTCCTTTCCTGGCAGACATGCCCATCTCATACCAGGTGGAGGGAACTCGACAGACCTTGAAAGTTTGCTTCTACCTTGAGAGCTTCTACTTCTCTCAGCTGCCTCTCAGGCTGAAAAATGGAGGAGGCATCAAGATCTACCCTGTGCTCTTCACACAAGGTATACTGACACTGATTAGAGAACTTCAAACTTAGTTCAGAGATGAAAACTCCTTTATACTGTGAATCTGAAAGGAACAGTTTTTTTGGGAAATATTCTTATTTGCCCTCTTTCTCAAGTTCAGACGAGAATCCTGTGTGTGTCCATTAACAGTTGAGACCTACAGAAACTAGCTGAGTGCTAGTTAGCTTAGCACAAGGAATGGTAGTGGAGGGGAAATGTTCGCAGATCCGTCAATAACATTCTTTGACTGGATTAACATAACTAGCATTATCTGTGCAGTTCAGTATGAGATGAAAATTTAAAATATCAAGATATTGGTATTTTAAAATAACATACAGTATGTATTTGGAACTTTGCTTTCCTGACTGGGGGCAGTGATTTAATGAAGTACCCCAAAACGCAATTAAGCCAACAACAACAAAAAAAAGTGTATTGACGCCCAGAAGAGTGATTTCTGCCTCTAATCATGTCTGATTTTGTACAAGAGAATAAAGATCATTACTTTCAAGTATGCCAACACCTAGCATGGACTACCATTTTACCATTTACTGTGCTAAGCTAACTAGCAAGCTCAGCTCCCTAATGCACGCACAGAGGACAGAAGGGTATCTGCCCTCTCGTCCAGCTCCGGAGGGGGAGGAGAATAAGCAGATTTCCCAAAAAGTCCTTTAAGCATGACAACCTTTGGACTTAATCATGTTAACTTTGCTCTCTCTAGCTTTGGAGAGCATGGAGGGCTACTACTACCGAGACAATGTCTCTGTGGAGGAATACCAGGCTCAAATCAATGCTGCCTCGCTGGATAAAGTCAAACAGTACTACAAGAGACTGAGGTATGTCACACACACAAGCTGCACGTCCTGTGTGATGTGGTGGGGAGTTTTTTCCTGTAATATTAATCAAGATGACCTCCCTTACAGTCGGCTTGGCTCTCAACACTCAGCAGGGCCTCAAGGTGATTGGTTGAGAGAAACCCAGCGGGGATGTTTTATGATTGGTTGTGAACACACACAGTGGGGCAGCACTGATTGGATGGGAGTGCCCAGCGTGTCACCGGTGCTGATGTAGTGCTCCTGTACAGCAGCTGTGCTCCAGTTAGCTCACAACCTATTGGTTTGATGTACACCAGGCACCCTCTGTGATATGCTAGGTGGTGATAGTTTAATGAGGTGGAAACATATGAAGGAGGACATGTGGGAGTGGAAATACATCTCCAGTGTGTGTTAAGGGTGAATATCAATGTTTCCTCATGTTAGATGATCTTTTCTGACACTTGAAAACTTCTGTATCTCTAAAAAGAAGAGTGAGTGTACAAGACTCATTACGAATTCATACTGAGGCAATTTTAGTGACTGAGTAATTAAATGTGTTTAGCAAATTGTCTTACATTGGCGTTAACTCAGCTCTATTTAAATTACAAAGCTGAGAGGCATGATTGATTTATAGACACACACACCTGATCCTCTTGACGTCTGGCTTGTGTTTTCTGATACCTCAGAGAGGGTCGATGCATCATTGGGTTCAACTACGCATCTGCTGCTGATTTTGTGGATAATGAATCACAGAGCAGAGCTCACAGCAAAATTTAATCTTCTTATTTCAGGCAGTCATGTGACACATCAGTTCCATTAATTTATCGGGATGACTTTCCACAGAGAGTTTGTTCATAATGTTTTCCTGCCGATTGTCAGCGCAGCAGAACTTTCCGCCTGTTGCTGTGATATCTTCCACCAAAACCTTTTAATAGAAGAATACAGGCATTTTGTGGCATCTCTTTCACTTGATTTAATCCTTGTTTGCAGACTATAGCTTCATTATCTGCCTCTCAAAATGTCACCGCCGTTCTAATTAAGATCCCACAGGGAGGCACAAATGTGTTTGGGTGCCAGCAGCACTATTTAACAAGAAATGATCTCAACCCTATTCTATAAAGCATAATTGTCCATACCACATATATAGAGCTTTAATAGCATTTAGCCGTGTTATTTAGATATATACTGTGATTTATGCATGTGTACCGCACAGTTCTGACCCATCCAGAAAGAGTCTAATTGAACTGACAGCAGAGCCTCCAGCAGTAACGTGTAGCAGATGTCAGGCCTGGGTTTTAGGGGTGCTGGTTGGGGATGTGAATACACCACATGTGTCAGAAACTGTTGGAGGTTGTGCTCTTCTCAAGTATTCTCTTATCTTCTAAAGTTGTTGTAATCCAAAACTGCGAATTATCGCGAATACGAAAAGGCTCTCGTGTATGGTTAGCACAGCGGGTTTAATAAATTGGTTCTGAGAAGTCAAATTCAGATGAAAAAAAGAGAAACATTATTTTCACAATGATTAGTCTACAAATAATTTTTTCACTTCAGTGTTTGTTTACTGAAAATTGGCAAAACATTCCAGTTGCTTGTTTGATCGGAACGGAAGAAAAAATTTTCATACGTTTTCAGTTCAAAGTGATTCATGGAAAAATGAAATGTTTCGATTCCTTCCAGTATTGTGCAGATTGCTGAGATCTGCAAATGGCTGTAACTTGCATCAATAAGTTTTTGGCATAGTTGCTTAAAGAGACGGTTTTGATTTTAAAGTGGTGACAAGCTGAAGCTGTGCAGGGTATTAAAAAGAAGGAAGTACACAAAATGTGCTGGCTTTTGCCACCAAATGAATGTGGAGCTCCAGGTGCAGGCAGCATTGATGGAAATCGGCAAATAGGGTTGGGCATTGCCTAGTCAGTGCAATGTGCATTGCATAGTGAAACATCGCAGATGGACGATGACATCATTGGGTTTTTTTTGTTTGTTTGTTGGGGAGGGGGGGGGGGGGTTGGGAGCTTCCTGCTCACTCTGACAGTGACCCTCAGTTGTCTCACTCAGCCCGGAAAACTCTCCAATGAAGGGACTCACATCCTTGCTAGGTCAGTGTCCAGCATACGTCCTTGTGCTGTTTTTGTTTTTTTTTTCACTACAGTGCATGTTCGCTAACTTAGTTGTGCTAAACTTGTAACAAATTTAGCCTGCTGGATATACTGAGGAAGCTACACTAAAATTAATAGCTGTTTGATTGAAAGACCCACACTAACAGCGACCTGCAGAAAAGAAACCCAGCTGCTACTGATGTAACTGAGCAGGTTTAATGAGAAGGTGATAAACAGGATCTGGAGATGTAGCGCTTACGCAGTGACAGCCGTTGCAGTCGTTTTTTTTCCCTCCCAAAAGTCCAAATGCCGACCTTACAGCAACTGTGGAGGGACACAATCCCTCAATTCCAGAAATTTGTTTAGATCATGATGTTTCCATGGTACAGGGCTCAGTGGCGGTGACTGTCAGCCATTGACCATTGGGTCAACCCTATCAGCCAAGTCCCTTTATACATACAAATAAAACTAGAGGGCACTCAAGAACACCAAGGCAATCTTGCCCAAACCAAGTTTAAAAAGTGCTATTTTTCACCAGTGTTTAACAGATTATTATCAAAACTGGATGGCTTCATCCTCGTCCTACACCCCTGCATCAACTGTGGTACAATCCGTCCTCATAGTTTTTTCGCAGTCCTGCTAACAGACATACAGAAAAATGCCAGTGAAAACATTACCTCCACAGCCAGTAATGTTTGCGAAGACTGAGGAAAAGATGAATTGATTCTATTGGCGATGGACATATCAACTCATTACCTGTTATAACACATAATCCACATTATTATCTAAAAAGGTACTTTCAACTCAACAAAGCTGTCGAGTCATCCATGCGCACGTCAAGTAATGTGGCTAACAATAACAAAACATTAGCCGTCTACTTGCACCAGATACACGTTTCTCTGCTCCTACCCACAATATTCCCTTGTGTCAATTGTAGTAAAGTAAATACTCCCAGCTGGTTTTCAACAGTCAGTCTCTCTCTGTGCAATAGTCACCAGCTGCCATGTGTCTTTGGGCTTACCACAGACCAGGCTGTGATGTCACTGCTCTCTCCATTGCAGCGTTCCAACCTCAGGCACCTCGTTATCCTTGGAGCGCGGCCACGGCAGTGTTGGGTTAAACCCACACTGTAGGCCAGAGCCAGAGGCTGACTGACAGACAGAGAGAGCCCAGCACACGCAATACTGAACTGAATGAACCATGTTGTCAACACTCCCATTACACCTGAGACCAGAGATACTGTTGATTCTCTTTAGGAGTGGAAATTGAATTTTTATCAACAACGCATGTGGTGAAATACTAGTCATGATTTGGAATACATAATTTACTTTCACAAATACTGTCATCGGGGTCATTTGTTTTCTACGACATTAAAGAAGAGGGAAATTACTCATTATATATCAGAATCCTGCCAAAGAAATATGCTTTTCTGTGCTTTTCCTTTCTCTTAACTGAAGCTCCCCACTATGCCACTATGCATTTTCCAACTCATAGCAGTCACGAACCCTATAAGGGTATTTCCCAACAGCTTTCCACACCAAGACACAGCCTGAGCCGAGAAATGAAGAAGTCACTGAGGTCTTCTGCAAAACGCAAACTCGCTGGGCAAATCACAAGCACGTGTCTGGTCCCTCAGGAACGTTCCTAAGGCCGGGACACGCACCACCTTTTCAAACTTTCATGAGCCATCTCATCTGTCACACGCACTAAGTCAGATGGACTTTGATGTGGGTTAAAGTGAAAGATTCCTTGTTGTTGGCTCAACCCTCTTATGAAGTATTCGTGAAATAAGTGTGTAAATGCATGGAATTCTATAACTTTTCAGTCTTGCAAATCTGTGGCAAGAAAAGTCATGGTCAACAATATATCCTTTAAGATACAGGAAGAATTGAAGCGTGGAGATTGAAAGGGAAATATAAGTAGCTAGAGAAGTTGGAAAGATGGACAGGGTTTTCGAGGGGGGGTGTGAAAATGTTGGCGTGCATAGGAGCTTGTGTTCATTGGAGGGTTGGTTGTGGAGGATAACCAGAGTAGACTCTACAAATGTATTATTCAAAGGGAGAGATTATTGAAGGCTGGAGGGAATCTGTTTCTCCTCGCACGCGTTTCCTCGCGATTGATTGGTGATGTATGTTGAACAGATGTTTTTAGGAATAAAGGAGTCCATCCAGCATGTACTTCATATGATCGACAGGTGGATCAAATGTTTGTTTCATGTAGAGACCTTGCTAGACTAGTTTTTAACTTTTTGATACTTGGCCTTGCTTGTCAGCTGATGCCGGAGTGTTACGGTACGAGTGCATGGATGCGATGTCGTCATTGTCGTATGACATTTGTGAAACATGAAGAAGCGCACACAGGGAACGAAGGCATCAAACTTTGTTTTAGTATCTGCTTCAGCAGTGAAACTAATGCCTCAGTGCTGTACAGGGAAAATATTGACACATTACTGACATTGCGCTAGCTTAGTTTAACTCATGTTCACGCATCAATCAGTTCTTCTTGGCTGCTCTAAAGCAGTCGTTCCCAGAGGAAACACAGCACAACTTCCCGTTGAGGTTTTAGAGTGACAAAGAAGAATTGATGTCCAGATAAGGAAACATTTCAGTTGTTCTGTAACATGTGGTCCGATGCATTTGAATGTTTCGTTTATTTCATATGAATATTGCTAATGTCAAGCTAATTACAAGCAGCAGTTAATTGATATCTTTACAGCTGTAAGCATCTAATACTGTTTCTGTTAATATCAAGCTGGTGAATTTGAAGTACATTATTTACAGTTGTTTACAGCTATTTACATATCATATAAATGTGTGATTCATGTGGCGTTCCGTGATGGTGCTATCCTTTTGTATCCTTTCAGTTTTACAAAATGTTTCTACGAGAATGAAGGCAACATTAAAGTGTATTAAACTTTACTCCAGCCTCTGACTTTCTCTGGAAGCCTGTCCGTTATCTATTGAGAACAGAATAACTTGGAACATCTTCAGAAATTCACGGTATTTACATGTCTGTTATTTGTTTTATGGAGATATTGTCGGCAGGTTTCTTTTAAATATCAGATAGTAGCAAAAAATCCAATAATCTAACTGGTGTCATATACTGTTGCTGGGCATGTTTAGATTATTATACTCAGCTTAGCTGCCATCTTATATTATATTAGGTATTGTAGGCTTCTACATTTCATAGTGCATGCCCCAAAAAACTCTTGATAAATATGGAATTTCTTGCAAACAGTGTGTAATGTGGCTGCTTTGGTTTAGATGTAAGAAATAAAATGGGATCTATTGCATTGTCTAACAACCGGTATACAATTGTCATTCATGCTGAGTCTGCTTGTGTTTGGACTGTTGCACTTGTAGCAGCAGTAATGAATTTGCAATCACTCAAATGAGTTTATCTTGATTAAGTGAGAAGATCTGATACTTATAGCGGGTCAGGGTGCCATTTTCAATGCTGTAGCGCATTCCACAGACTTTCCTTTATCTTTGTTCACCTGCGGTTGGGGGCAAAGCGTTCCACATGTACACTTTAATCACCGTTGAATGAAGGATGAATGATGACTCAGTCTGGGCTTTGTTAGACTACTGCGTGTTTGTTTGTGTGTGTGTGTGTGTGTGTGTGTGTGTGTGTGTGTATATATATATATTTTTTTTTTTTTCACACGCACACACCATACACCTACAAGCATATACAAGACAAGCTTTGCCTTGTTTATTCTCCAAGGACACTCCCACACAACATGCTCATGGAGAGATGTTGTGACATCACTTCAACTTGTTCCAAACATTAATCCCTCCGCTGTGCTCGACATCAAAACAACAGCACACACTGCATAGTTGCTTCATGTAATTGATGATATTTATCTTTCTCTCTGGAGGGACACGGCTGCGCCGCCATGATTCATGGTGCAATAACTGCTGCAGCAGGTTCCCACATCTTCCATCTGATGCATTTTGAAGCTTCCCAACCAATTATTTCTCAGAATGGTGTCACAACATTGCAGCTGCGCAGCTACTTCAGCTTCATCTGTAATCTGAGTCGTTGGTTGCCTGTTAGCGATCATAATTTTTAATGAATATTCTCTAAGCAGCAGCAGGGAGGAAATGGAAATGTAGTCATATTTTCTCCTTAAATCTGTTCCAGCAGTTGAAGCATTGATGAAAGGCTATCGTCTGTGCACTGACAAAGGAAGTCCAAAGTCACCAGAGCATTGAGGAAAGTGGTGGGGCTTCTTTCCGCTACAGCTGGTGTGCACTGAACCCGTTTATAAATTCTAGTAATGCTGAGCACGAAAACCTGCTTCTATTTCTAAAACCTTAAATCATCTCTTCAGCAGTTCGTATGATTGCTTAAAATATCACTTTTACAATGAGACACTGATAATTTGCACCTAGAGTCAAACATTTTTAAGCCGGTCTTGCATTATAATGATGCATAATTGCATACTTGTCATTGGGGACAATGACTTGTGACAATGGGTCTGTTCTGGTACGTCATTCGACCAAACATTTATTTCATTGGCTTCACTGACACTTAGACTGACACTTAGAAAATGATCTTGCAACTTGTTTAAGTCTCCACATCATGTGTCTGAATTAATAATCTTAATATGTCTTTAGTTTTGAAACATTAAACAAAAACACAACTTTTCTGGAATTTTTTCCTGCAGGGCTTTTTCTGCCAGCATGTGCTCCCATTTTCATCTGTGCTTGACATACAGTCGGTCATGAATATTTGGCAGGAAGTGTAAACAGGATGGAGGTGTAAAATGATCTCCTACACACGCCATCTTGCTGGTATTAGGACATCAGTGTATGAGCTCCTACAAGCCCTATTTAGCTTGTAGCTAACCCTGCCACACACTGCAGGGGCTTGTGATAAATTTAATAACTGTAAATGTGATTTATCATGGCGGTACGAGGGATTTACCAGTGCGCACCTCTTCTGTTTAATGTCGTAAATCTGACACTGTTTTCCTTAAAGGTATAGAACCATATCCATTATTATACTTGAAATACATGCAACGTGAAAGAGAGACGCTAACGTAGCCATTCCCATGCTGGTCCTTTGAAAACATCTGGGCCTCCGATTTGTCTTTGACACTGCAGCTGACCAGTAATGCTCCAGAACTGTAAAGGCCCTCCAGTGTGCTGTTGTCATGAAGGAAGCAGAAACAAAGAGAATTAAGTATTCTCTTAGGCCCAATAAAACACAACCAGCTACACAAAGACCAGGTCATCTCTGGCCTGTAGCCAAATCCCCCATTAGAGTGTGTGTGTGTGTGTGTGTGTGTGTGTGTGTGTGTGTGTGTGTGTGTGTGTGTGTGTGTGTGTGTGTGTGGTCAGAGGAGGTAAGAAAGAAAGAGCCATAACCTGACTTCACCTGTGGTTTTCTTGCTATTTACTAAAAAAGAAAAACAAAAGCCATTAAAAAAACAGCAAATGTTTTCCTGGATATGCCCAAACTTTGGCTTCATTTCCAGCCAGGCTTCAACATGACATTAGAACAGTTGCTGCTGGTCTAGTGGAAAGTAATTCCTCAAGACGTCTCTTCAACTCTGCCTACACCGCCATCTTCTGATGAAAATACAAATTGCATAGCCTTGTTGACAGAAACACGCCTTATTAGCTAACTTCTTTGAGGTATAAGTTGTGTTTGCAGTCAGTTGTTTGAATTTTAAATCCACAGTTAAAATGTTGCCAAAAAAAAAAAATACGAGCGTGTTTTCATAAAGTGGTTTGGAGCAAATAAAAAAAGCTCTGCAGTTCATATATTCATCAGAAGATGGCAGTGTTACGTACAGCAGAAACAAACGACGTACAAAAAGAATAGGTCGTCTGAATTGTCTACAGCTGTCCACCGATGAAAAATGAATTGTGGTCTTGAAGACTTTGAATCTCCCATTGGGAGTTTGTTTAAATGTTGTTGTTTCCATCAACCTTTTTCATGCAGTACTTCAAAATGCACATCACAATACGTAGACGGAAACACGCCTGCTGACTGTACCCTTGAAGGGGTGGTGAGTTGAAGTACTCCCCAATAAAAATACAAGAATAAACCAGAAGGGCTGTAGTTTTTATTTTTTGACTTGTAGAGTAAAAGCCAGTGGGTAAGAAAAATGATAACAAGGTTAAAGGCTAAAGCCTGCTGGGACCTTCAATGTCCTCTCTTTTTAAAAGGGGCAGCTGGAGTTCAGAGACCTGCAAGGTTCAAAGCCATAGATGGGAAAAGAAATAACAGACACCCAACAGATTCTGACCTTATCCTTAATGTGTATGTAATATGTTCTCAGCCACACACTGATGTGTTTGCTCACTGTGTGTGGCCTTAAAATGTCATATTTCATTCTTTATAAATGTTTCTACGGTACTTGGTTTCCAAACCTCTGACGAGATGTAACACAGGTCCTCCTTCAAACCACACATCACTTGAAGTCTGACTTCTATTATTTAGTCATTAGAGACCTCCAGGAGAGTCGGCCCTTTGCCTCAAGCTGATGGTATTTTTAGAACAACCCTTACAGCCAGGGATAATCAGCGGGTGCTTTGACCTTGCCTCTGCTCAAGAGGTACGCAAGGGCTAGACATTTTAAACCTGATAAACAAATGAGCGCAGATGAAGTAGAGTTAGGCACTTAGACAGAAGATGCCTCCTCAGACTGATTTTATTAGACCTTTGAGATAAAAGTTAACTGATTAGCAAGAACAGGGTGAGTGAGCGGTCTACAGTTCGGGTAGACTGATAAGCCATCCCTTCAGTAGGAACGTAAATGGGCATTTTTTGATGGTTTCACTTCATTTTTGCTCCACTGAACCTCATTTCACTCTTTATTTGACATGTTAAGAGAATATTTTTGTCTGGAAACTTCCATTTTACAGCCGCTATTTGTTTTTCCACTGCAGCCGACCTTTACACGCCACACGCAGACAAGTCTCTCCACGTCTATGCAGTAACTTTAATGAAGTAACCAATTATTAAAAGCTTGAAGATTGTCAGTGTTCATGCAGTCAGTCTGACAGAACCTCACCCAGGCCATTGTTGCATTCCCCCGCAAAATTGCTGCGTTACTCTCAGAGTATCGTCAGCATCTTTTCAATGATAAGGCCATCTTGAGCCAATTACCTGGCCTCTTATCTCCACCTGAACCCTCAGCAAACTTTGCTTTTAGTCATTCAGTAGTGCGCGCCACAAGGTTAATATTTTAGATAGGGATTAAATACTTGAACAAGTGAAGGTGCAAGAGAGTACCGTCACTTTAAGTGAGGGTAAAGCGAATACTTGTTCCTTCAGTGGGCAGTATATTAAATGTGATATATTCATACTTTTCTTGAATTAATATCAAATTGTGTGGGACTTACAATATACACATTTGTGGCCTCAAAGGGATAGTTCCTATTGTTTTAGGTGGGGTTCTATGAGGTTGGCACCAAAAGCAGGGGCTTTAACTTCACTAGATTTGGGACAGCGCATCTTTTGTACTAGAAAAATAATATTTAATCCCCCTCCCTTTTTTGTCAGGGAGGCATTTATTTGTTCATATATTACACTTTTTTTCCTTTGCCGCTGTTTGCTTTTCTGCGCCGTAGACGTGTTTTGCAGCCACCTCACATAACCTTGCTTCATCTCACCCTAACTCTCTTTATTAATGATGCCATTTCAACTTAGCTTTTATGAAAATCAACATCAAGTATTGATGGGGGGGGGGTGGGGGTGTTAGCTCTACTATGATGAATCGAGTTAATTAATATTATGTCAAGAAGAAATACCATAGTCCTAACAAACGCCTCCTTGGCCTGATTGTAATCACTTAATGATGCAGATGGATGTCTCCTTGTAAACTATCTCCTTCACTCTAAGTGCGTTGTCACGGCAGCTCTTGTCCCCTGATTATCACGTGTGTTCCATCTCAGAAATGTATACCGAATGGCTGACGGATTACAGTGCATTATCATTGCTTGTGGCGAGAAGAAAAGGAGTGTGTGATTTTATTACAGCGGCTTTAATATAGTGTATCAGGCCTATTTTTAGCACTCTACTGGATTACTGAGATTTGATGGAGTCGCAGACTGCTGAGTTTGCATCAGAAGCACTCAACCTTAGATGGACTCGTTGCGGCATACAAAGCACCAGCGCAGTGCTGCCTCCAGTGGAGGAAGAGAAAATGACAGCAAATCAACCATGAATGAATGACGCAATGGCATTTGGAGATATGCCCAGGACAAGAGATGATTAGTCTGTGTTTCTGCTGAGCTGTGCCCAAGTTACTCTCATGATTGATAGTCAGATGTTGGAGCGCCATAATGAGCAGGTGGCCTACATTTCCCAGGAAAGCAGCCGCTGCTCCTGATGACCCACTGGTCCAGGGGAGAGAGAGAAAGTGCCGGGGGGAGTGGTTTTTAAGGAGTGGAACTAAGTTTGGTTTGGTTGTTTTTATGAATGCACTGCAGTTTGTTGTTGTGATGAAGTTGGAATAAGTCCAACCCCTTTCCCCCCAGGGCTTTCTACATGGATCAGTCTAACATGCCACCAAGCTCTGCACCCAAAGCTGCCCTGATGGATAAGGTAAGAAAAACCTCACACATGACATAATGGAAAAACTAGCCTTACATCTCCCTGCTACAATGTGTTTGCACTTATAAAATGATCAGCTGATAACACAAAAGGTAAAGAAGAAATGAGCTGTGGTAAGTTTATTTCAGTCAACTAATCAACCTCCTTTGTTCTTTGGCCCACAATCAGGTGCAAGGAAAAACTTCATAAAAAAAAAACCCTTTCAATGGGAAAAATGGCAGATTTGCAATACAGCGGCTGCACCCTTTGTTTTACTGATGTCAATAAATAAATTAGCAGTTTATCATGACAGCATTAACCACAAAGGAGCTGACACAAACTCATTTTCCCAGATGAGCAATCTCTGAAGCTTTACAGAGGACTGCTGGCACCTCATAATGTGGAGATGTAACTTTTTATGAGCTTCTGTGCTCATAAACAGCTCAGAAGTGTGTTTGTACCTTCACTAACCCCTCTCTCCCTCTCTCTCTCTCTCTCTATATATATACATATGTACTTCAGCTGATGCGTCCCCTCAATGCTCTGGACGAGCTCTACCGTCTGATGGAGAGTTTTATCAGTTGCCGGCGCACTGCTGCCTGTCAGTACACCGCCTGTGGGGCGTCGGGAGTGGGTCTGCTCACCGTGGCCTCTGAGCTCTGCTCTCGTCTGGGAGCCACACACATCGTCATGTGCAACAGCGGTGTTCATCGGTGAGTGTGTTCACGTTTGTAGCGGTTAAGTTCCTGCTAATCACTTCCTTCCTTCTGTCAGCTCTTCTCTTTCATCTCCCCGGAAC
Source organism: Aulostomus chinensis (assembly GCF_037954235.1). NCBI lineage: Eukaryota > Metazoa > Chordata > Actinopteri > Syngnathiformes > Aulostomidae > Aulostomus > Aulostomus chinensis. The sequence continues at coordinate 11,269,851 of NC_141340.1, read as the reverse complement.
AGCGACTCTCTCCTCACCTTTATCATTCATACCATAGTCAAGCTGCGCTCCCTCTTTTATCCCGTCTACCTTTCAGCCTGGCAAGATCTCCACAACCCTGTTCTCCTCACTGACGGGGAATATTCTATTAATACACGTTTCTCTGCTTTAATTACCAGCAAGATATTCCAGTTAATAGTGCTCATTGTTCCTGAGGCCAGATGAGGGACTTTTAAGTAGACATAGTACTTCACACAGGAAGGAGACAGGTCAATTACTCCCACACTCATTGCCTTCTATATATGGCTGCCTAATTCACCTGCTACTGAGGGCGCCATTCATCAATTCACAGGGACAGAAATATCTGATCGTTTGTCACAGCTGATCTCTAGTTCCAGCTCTCATCTCTTCCCCTCCCTCCCTCCCTCCGCCATACCCTCCTTCTTTACCCCCATGACACTTTCCATATCTTTTTGTCTCAGTCACACGCTCACACATTCATGCGTTGCCGGATGTAACTGATGGCTTGATAAAGTGGAGCCGCCTGCTTGCCAGGGCTCTAATAGAAAGTTTCTGTCCGCGCACTGACTGCTGCTGCTACTTTAGTAACCCTCATCTTGAGTGTGTGTATCTGTGTGTGTCAGTTCACTGACGTGGGCTAGACGACCGTGACACAGCAGGTGAGGTGGCCCGCCATTTTTTAGGGCTATGTGTGAACCGGTTTTCTCTGCAAACATCATTTCACCCCTTAGAGCTGCAGAATGATGTGTTTGACTCAGGCACGCACCATTAATCAAAGGTTAGTTATGTGTCAAAATACCATAACATGTTCTGTATTATGGACCTGCAGAGATGTCCTGTCTGACTGAAGAAAACAACTTTGGATTAGGGATGCACGATATTGGGTTTTGTTGCAATATCCAATAATTTTTACTATGGATATCCTCTAACATTGATATCTGTATTAAACACCTTTTTTAGGGTGATCACATTTTGTACATACGAAAAAATAAATCTAAAGATTGATTCGTGGGCTTTTCCAAAAGCCCACGAATCAAATATTTACTGCACCGTTCACTGATCATAAACAACAGATGTTGATGTATTTAAAAAAATGGCTGATATCACTGACTTGCGCACATTGTTGTGCATCCCAATACAGATCCAAAAACGATTTTAATCTTTCTTAATGAAAATGATGTTAAAATTGACATTCTATCTAACAGCGCAAGTCACGTAAGTCGCATTATCAGTCACTGAAATGCGACTGAATGTTTTTCATTTCCAAATCACGCAGCCCTGGACTGCAGTGAAAGTCTTGAATGCTTCAAAATGTGACATTTTTGAGGGGAAAAAATGACAAACATATTGATTTGTTTGCATCACAAGAATATACAGTTGCACACACTGGACAGATGACACGTTCTCCCGGATCATTTCAGGTGCTAAAAACATATCCATTTATCACTTGTGTAAATGGTCAGCACACATATTAAATGTAGAATCATTCAAAAACTGATGAAACCAAAGCCAGTAGATTAGTAATGTGGAAATTGCATTATCAGTGCGGTGGCCCTCTCAGGCACTATTGATTGGATTAGTTGGCGTGATGGATGACTTTTAATAACAAGGATAGTGTGATTTTTTTTTTTTTTTTTTTTTGCTGAGGCATCAGCGGTTTTCCATGATGCTGCTCTCTTGTCTTCTCCACAAAAGAGGAAAAAATGAGAGCTCGCTGGAATAACAAAAGAAAAATTAATCCAGGGTGTGTATAATGTGGATAACAGAAAGCTTTACCATATTCCAAGCCATGAATTATGACTATTTATTCATTGCAGTGAGATATAAGTGTTTGCCTGTATTTCTCCTCCTTTGTTCCCACCTTCTCTGTCAGCATCTCTGTCTTTCGTTTTTTTTCTGTATTTTTTTTTTCTTGTCATCTATCAGTTTGGACTCAGCCTAAATGGATTAAAGGCTGGAGCGGCATAAAACAGACGGGTATAAATCACCTCGCGCTATCTCACCAGCCTTAAGGAAAAAAGAAACCATGCGGCCGCACACACAGATTTTGTGCAGCTCCTTCATCCGGCTCCAACTAAAAGAGATATTTAAAGATGCTCTGCGGGTGACTTCCCCCCCCCCCCCTTCTCCGTTTATCAGTGTGGGAAGCTCAAAATGAGTGCTTAAAATATTCCGGGGTGGCCTGCAAAAGACATCTTTCTCTCTATTGGGTATATCTCTCCGCACATACTAGAGACGATTGTTGAGTTCATTACTTTTATCACATCATATCATAAAATTAGGCAAGTGGAACCCAACCGGGGCTTTGACATCTTGATCTGATCGGCTTTTGGCAGTCCCTCGTTGCACATCTGCCCCCCCCCCTTTTTTTTTTCCAAAGTCATGACACTTGAATCCCCCACAGTGTGAGGAGATATTAAAAAAGCAGCTCAGTTTCTTGACAAAAAGAAAAGGAGCTTGACAGTGTTGGAACTTCGGACAGTTCAATTTGCAGTGAAAAGGATCTGGATCGATAAACTAGAAGAGCTTGTCATCCTAGACAGGTCACTCAGGAAGGAGCCCTGACACCCATCACTGCTTCTCCATGGATTTAACCACGGCAAGGATAGAGAGACACAGATACACACCAGGGAGGGAATGACTCACACGTCAACACTCATTTACACACATCATACACTTATAAATGACTGTATCACCTCTTCCACAAGTGTTACACCGACTCACCCAAGGGCCCTTGTTCACTTGGATGATGAGAAAGTCCCTTCAGGTGCTCCAAGTTGTTTGTAATCCTCCTCCTGCTCAGTCTGAAGCAAAGATCAGGAAGTTTGTTGAGCTAGTGATGCTACATGCTCTCTCTTTCTCACCGTGAGTGACATTTCAGTGGCAAGAGAAATGATTCATTAGCGAGGAGATGAGCAGAGATGAAGCAGGAGGAATGTGAGCGTTATGACAAGGTGTCAAGAGGAGCAGGCTTTGAGAGTACACCTCAGCAAAGCAGGAAGATAAATGCCCACAATTATTTTCCTCAAAACGGCATCAGCCTGAGGAAAGCTGTGTATAGTTGGTCGCTTCTGGACATTGCAGATAACCCTCTTGTTTAGCTGCCATATTTCTTATCTGTCAGTCAGTAATATTCTTCCCTTCCTTTGGTAACTGCCTCAATTACTCAAAGTTGATGAGGATATTTATTTTTTTTAAAAAGCACTTCATATTTAGATTTCTTGCAAAAAAAAAATGCAGCGAGAATGCAGAAAGAGCCGGACGCGCAGATTTAACTTGAAGCTAATGAAGACTGACGCTTAACGTACTCCGAAGGGTTGTCATTCATTTTCATCCATCCATTTTCCATGTCTGTTAAGGGTCACGGGGGGCTGGAGCCTATTCTAGCTGACATTGGGTGAGAGGCAAGGTTCACCCTGGACGGGGCACTAGTCCATCGCAGGGCCATCAGGAGCAATTAGGGGCTCAGTACCTTGCATAAGGATGGTCGGACATGGTGACCAGGGGAAGTGCGGATGGAAGCAGTGACCCTGCAGTCACTCTACCTCCGAGCCACGCCACCCTCATTCATTTTCAGTTCAATTCAAAGCGTTTGTGGATTACTGAGCATGCGGCTGGATAAAGATAATACTGGACAATGCCCTGGAAAGCTTGTAAATGGACATTTTTGGGCAGTTTTGCTCCTGTTAGCCATCGGTTTCCGTTAGCTTCAAGCTAGATATACTGTACGTGGCTGAGTCTTTCTGCATTCCAGAATCTTAAAGAAATAACACAGGAGCAACTCAAGGTACCTAATTGTTAGAACTTGAAAAAACACGCTTGTATTAAGTGTTGCTTTAGCCATGGGTGTGCTGATCCTAAAAAGAGGTGTGGTGAGGCACCTCGAGGCAGCAGCACTGTCCAACAAAATTAGGTCAAAATTCAACAGCGTTGTATTTTTCCTGCAATGTAAAGGGCAACAGGTTCAGTTGGATGCACAATGCTCTAACACACAGACAGCAGCACAAAAATACCAGAAGGTCACAATAAAATCATTACAACATGAAAGATAATTATCGTAACATCAGGCCTGCTTCACCTCAGGGAGTTGTGATAGATTCCCGCTGCTCTTATCAAGGGTCATCACGCTCTCAGGTCTGCAGTTGACACCCCCCCCACACACACACATACACACACACTGCATATATGAGTCGTATGTCTCCCCATTAGGAGAAACGCTGTGATGGGTAACATGAGTAAAACCACACCAGTGCTCATTTAGAGACTAATGACAACCCCTTTGCACCCAGATTATTTTAGTTTGCGTGGATTGTGCTTGCACTGGGCAGCTCAGACCCGGTGCTTTAGAGCTCATCCTGTGTGTACACAGCTTAAGCTTCAAAGCATGATGTTGCATGACAAATCAAGATCACTCCCTTCCCTTGTGACAATCTTGGAGCAAGTGTGTACTTTGACCTTTTGTTTCCCATTCCAACCCACAGCTGCACCCTGAGTGTGACACTGGAGCAGGCTATCCTGTTAGCCCGAAACCACGGCCTCCCCCCTCGCTGCATCATGCAAGCCACTGATGTCATGAGGAAACAGGTAAGAGTCGGTTGACACGTGAACGTAACTGAGTGAATGCACGCGCGCGCGCGCACACACACACACACACACACACACACACACACACACTATATCGTGCCTTTCTTCTGCTCCTCACCCTCTTGAGATTGCTGCTGTCGTCTTTTCACTCAACATTTTAATCCACAGCGCATCTAAGATCATTAGAAGAAGTGTTTCATCGAGTCAAACTAGGCTGCCAAAACACAACCAGCAAAAGATTTAACTGTGCCAATAAAATAGCAGTTATGCTACTTTAGATCTCTCGGTAGATTTTAGATTCCTCTCAGACTCTGTAACTTCTGTAAGAATGTGAATTCATAGGGAATGACAGCAAGTATGGGGCATTTTAGTCGCTATCTCTTTTTGCATGATTTCTTTATCTCAATTGTATCAGATACACATTCACCGCTGTGAGAATCAGACTAAAAGCAAAGTCATGAGAAACCGAGCCATGACCTCCCCCCCCCCCCCCCCCCCCCCCTCTTGTTTTCACTTTTGTCATCCTCCCACTGCCCCACAGTTCCACCGGTGTCTCGACCTCAGTCTCTACCACACTCTCATCAGACGTGCTGCTTCTGTTTGCAGTGAGAGAGTCCAGAGGCTGACATCCTGCGGGAAAAGAGCTATTTAATTTCTACACTCATGATGTGTTTACTGACCTTCATTATTAGTATTCGCTGCTAGAAAAACATTTGCAATTAGAGATATTTGTGTTGATTAGGAGGTGGGAGACTATTTATGGAGTTTACCTCCTGTAAGAACAGAACATTTTTATTTTTTTTATTAGTTCTCCACATCTTTTATTGGAAATCTGATCTGTTTTCTTGCATTGGCCACTGGGGAAAGATTGTTGAGGCCATATAAAGAACAGATGGGAGTTTGTTGTGTCTCTGTGTGCGTCCTCGCTCTCAGACATCAGCTGATGAGAATCACACAGCGTTTAAATGACACTCCTTCCTCCCTGAGTAGTCAGACTTGACGCACAATACGATTTTTATCTCAGCATCATCTATCAAGGCCAGACAGCGTCATACAGACAGAGAATAGATGAGTGATTTAGGGGAATTGGATCCAATCACAGCTTGATTTGTACATTTCAACTTGGCTATGGCTAGTAATGTGATTGAAGAGGGAAAAATACTTGGAGAAAAGTGCAAGTTGGATCATGTACTTTGAAGATGATGCTCAGAAACATCTTTCTAACCACAAATGTAAGAAAACGCTCTCCTCGTGACTCGGTGATATCAACAACCGTTCATCCGATCAACATCAACGTACAACGCAGTAAAAAATGTTGACTCCACTATAAGAATTTTCACCCTTCTATCGCTTGCTATCGGAACTCTCAAACCTACTTATTAACATTTTAATTTTCTCTCCTTTTTCGTTGACTTTTTATGATCTGTCTTATTATAAACTTGTCAGTCAACTGTGAAGCACTTAAAACCGCATCAATCTGGAGTGAGTAGTACAGATCAAATTTGACTGACTGATAAAAATAAGGATATTTATGAACAGTGGAAAAGAATTAGAGGATTTTGAATTTGTAAGTGGTTAAAAGTTGCAGACGTCTGCACGTTGCTCCTTCTCTGACAGCTATAGTCTGTATATTTTGGTTAGTGTGTTGTACTTTACTTGGAGTATGCAATCCTTCTTTAGCTTTGTAATAGACTGTTTTTTAAAAGAAATTCAATTCAGTATAGAAAGTGTCCAGTTATGTTTTTTGCTGTTTGTAGGGGCTGTGTCCTTCGGGGACATGAGGTAGTATCGTGGTCTGCACGGCGGTGATAGACAACGAGTAATTGCTGATGCTATCCTGCTATGTAGGGGCAACTGGGGACGGACAGTCAGATGTTATGAGAGTTATAACAGAGAGGTCAGCTAATGCACTTAGTCTCCGCTCAAAGAAAAGTAATAATTCGATTGTGTAATTTTTGCTTGTGAGTGTGTGTGTGTGTGTGTGTGTGTGTGTGTGTGTGTGTCTTTCTAAATTGAGAGTTGCTTTTTGCTCCCTGCAGTTGTGTATCTGCAGACGTTGCACACAGGCTGCAAGAACATCAGCCAGGAGTGCTCGTGCTGCTCCTGACTGGGCATTATCAAGCACATGCGCGCGCACACACACACACACACACACACTCACACACACACACAGTCCATTTTACAAATTCCTTAGTACTTGATTTTATTTCCTTACAAAGACTTACTGCATCTGCTCTTTTGTGTACGTAGTTAGAAAGTAGACAGGCGATACTGGTAACAGCACAACGTAAACCTCAGATGGCTTCTACTGTAGAACCTACATTGTTAGAGTTCTAGAGACTTTTGTTAAGAATTCATGTTGTTTTCCTGGCAGGGGCCTGTCAGCCACTCATGGCCTGACAGAAGGATCAGGCTTGTGGGATAAAAAAAACATCACTGAAGGTCCATTCCAGCTAAATGGCACCCATTTGTTGTTAAACTGCAGTGTATGACTCACGTATTAACCAGAATCCTCCAGTTTGATACTAAGGTTTTAATAATATTACTCAGCAGTGCAACAAAAGCTGAATCAACACACTCACCTTGTTTGTTTCTCCACTCTACTCTTGGCTTTTATTTACGTCTGATTCATGATGTTCAGCATTGTTGACATCTCTTTGTCTTTTAGGGGGCCAGAGTTCAGAATTCGGCCAAGAATCTGGGAGTGAGAGATCGAACACCCTCATCGGTCCCAAGGTAACCCTGCACCTCACGTCCTGTCCCTGCGCTGTCACAGTGAATTAACAGTAAATATTTTTAAATTGATTTGTCTTGTTTCTAACAGACATTCATTTTATTCCATATCATTTATTTCCACCTGTTTTCACTCGAAATTTCCCTTTTTGACCTTTTACCTTGACTTTTACCAAAAATGAATTTCTGACCAAATTAAATTGGACAGGAAACTGAAGAGATGATGCTAGGCTGGAACCAATTTAATGCTGTTTTTTTGTGTGTTTTTTTTCTACTTAAAATGTGACAACATCAGTTTTGTTGTCTGATGCTCTCCAATAATGTGCCATACTTGATTGCATGGTTCTGCTAGGCTGGTTCAGTACACATCAGGGATGTCACCATACCCGCGATTTGGAAGCTGGTGCCGATACCACGTCATTCACATGATTCTTGACACCTGTTTCAGCACCACGACAACAATCTGGAACGATGAAATACACACGTTTCTTTCACCAGTGTTGTAATTAAATACCAGCTGCTGTAAGTAATACTTGGTGCATTTGACATATGTAGTGTGTGGAGAGAGAAAGAGAGAGAGAGACGCTGTTAGCTTTAGCGCTAACCAGCACTTTCTAAGCAACACTACTAAAAATACTACAACTTAGTTGGTCTTGAGGAGTTTCAGTATGCCTGAACCATGACCATGCAGGTCCGTGTAGGGCAGGGGTGTCCGCCTTGGTCTTATTTCAGATCAAAACAGGAAGCTCCACTGTGCTCGAGCTGTATGAGAAAAAGCAGTGTCACACACACTTCTTGTTTCCGCTCTCCACAAAACCACCCGCTTGACCCGGCACTGTTATTCTGCGTCACTCGTATCATAAGCACCTTTGGTACCAGTATCATAGGATGCATGTTTTCAGAATTTGACCCGGCACTGAAGTACTGGTTCCCGAGACATTTGTAGTAGAAACGTAACTGGTTCAAGATCCTTTTTTCTTTTCCACGTTGGTAGGAAAGTGTGGTTTGTGACAAAATCATGCTACTCCTCCATGGTAATTCGGTTTCTAATAGGTACTGTGGTTGAAATGTACTCCTTCAAGGATGACCTGACTGTTGAGAGCGTTCATTCAAAGCATTTGTTTTTTGGTCTCACCTCAGTGGACAAACTGGTTTTCTAGAGGAGGCTGTGATGGGCATGAACCAGTCTTATGACATCCTATTCACTGTCCCAGCTTCCTTTACTATCTTTTTAGGAGTTGAAAATCCCAATTATATACAATCGTATGCTTACTCTTGAGGCTCTGATCTCAGATGCGAATGCAACATTAATAATTCTTTTTTTTTTAAAACAGCATTTCCTATGTGACTTAAATGTGAATTTTGGATAATAATAATAAAAAAAAGAATTGTTCAAAGAAAAGTATGAAACTGAACAGCAATAAGAAGCCTTCCATGCACTTTTCATGTATACACGCTTCAGTCCATCTGTGTGTAGGTTAGCTTGTGTCATGTATTTGTGCAGTAGCTGTGTGCTTTTTAAGCAGGACCGGGGCCAAATGGTTCTATTAGAGGGAAGCTCCCTGCACTCAGTCGCTCTGAGATGAGGACACGGACTCCCTCAGCGACTTGGCTGATGCATGCAGGCTTTTGTGTGACAGGCAGCCCTTTTGAACCTCTTAGTGAAATTGACAAACTCTCCGTAGCTTTATGCCATTGCAGCCTGTGTGTCTGTGTGTTTGTGTAGTGTATGTGTGCGGCTGCTCCTGAATATGTAAATGTGTTTTTCCTGCATGTGATCAAGAGCTAAAAGGAGGTTGTGAGGAGGGTAGCCCATTTTAAATCAGTCAACAGTTTGCATGAAGACTTTTTTTTTCTTTTTTCAAGCAAAAGTAGTTCCACTGAAAACTGTAGACGATGTTTCTTTGCTAAATGTCATTCGTTGGATGCTGGACGACAAACTAAATTCCAGTTACACCTATTTGGGGAGGTTTCAGAAAGATTTCCCTGATTGAACCTGTTTAAATGGGCCGAAGGTTCTTGTTAAGCGGAATTAACGACTCAAATCAAATCCACTGCTGGCGTCAACCTTTTCTTTGTGTTTTTGCAACACCCAACACTTAAATGTAACATCCACCAAATATTTTTGCTACTTCATGATCAGATGAGTTCTATTAGTGCAGTAATAGGAGCAGTTTTATTCTCCATATATAAACAAGGGATCTGTATGTTACAGTTGACCTCTCTGCCGACACCAAATCTCTGTGCCGGCTGCCTCAGAAATGTGTTACGATGAATTGATTTGTGTCTACCGCTGCACGTGCGCAGCTCCTCTCTCAGTGTGAACACTCATCGTGCTGCTGTGTCACAGCCATTTGATCAAGGAGCCTCCGTTCATGCTGCGTTTGCTTGGTCAGCATGAGACAGCGTCTGAAAGAAGATGCTTCGTGCCAGAAGTGTGAGAGTTGACAACGCTGATTCTGATGAGAGATATTTGGATAGCAGCCCGGCGGGTTCTGGGATAATTTAACCCCCCCCCCCACATGATACCAGTCAGATTCGTACTCCTCCACATCTGCAGATGAAAATGTTAAATACTGATTATTTAGTGGAGAAAGCGGCCCGAATAAATGTGTCTCTGAAGTAATGTTAAAGCAACCGAAGCATTACATCAACCAAAAAGTGTAATTTATTGAAGTACTTGCTTTTAGGTATCTCAAATTTTCAAAGATTGATTATGAGTTCTTGGTGACTCCAGAGTTTAGATAACACCATCCATCCATTGTCTTCCGCTTATTCCTACATTAAGGGTCGCGGGGGGCTGGAGCCTATCCCAGCGTCAACGTGCGAGAGGCAGGGTTCACCCTGGACAGGTCACCAGTCCATCAAAGGACCAACACATAGAGACAGACAACCATTCACACTCACAGTCACACCTACAGTCAATTTAGAGTATCAATCAGCCTCGTCCCCTCTTGATGTCTTTGGACTGTGGGAGGAAGCTGGAGTACCAGAGAGAACCCACACAGGAACAGGGAGAACATGCAGACTCACACAGAAAGATCCCGTGCTGGAGCCGGGACTGGAACCTGGAACCTTCTTGCTGTGAGGCGACAGTGCTGACCACTGCAGCACCGTGCATGAACCTAGATAACACCAGCCACATACAATTAGCATAAAGCTAACGGAGATTGACTATTAAAAACAGCAAGACTGTCTAAAATGTCTCTTCATAAACTATTACAAATGATCTAATCAAGGTATTTGTGGATGACTGAGCAGACGGTCAGATAAAGAAGGTGTGGATTATACTGAAAGGAACTCTTGGAGTTTTTGCTGGTTTTAGAAGTCGTCCGTTAGCCCAAAGCTAAAAATATGTGTTCGCCGTTTTCTAAATTCTGGAGTCACCAAGAAGATGTGCAGAGTGAAGAAGCAAGAAACAAAATGTCCTCCTGAGATTAAGAAACACAACTGTGACTACTGAAAAGCCTTTACTGTTTTTGGTAAAGTATTGCTTTCATAGAACTTCCATTGTCAAAAAAAACAAACCTCACTTAAAATTGCAGACAGGTGTGATGTTCTCCAACAGTTCTGTACATCAACACTTTAAATGTTTCTGTTATACTGCCATCTTACGCCATAATGTTTGTGTTTTTCCCATCAGGTTGTACAAGCTATGCCAGCCTCCGCCCCCCGACGGTGACCCATAATGCATTGCATCAAGGAGCGATGCCGATGAAGTCCAGAAGAGTTTCTGCACTCTCCAACCATGAAGGACAGACCTAGTGAAGGAGTTTTTGGGTCCAATTTTATATGTCCAGAGTAGCTGCCTAAGTGTAAATAGAATTTGAATCCGTAAATAGTATTTTTAATACTTTACATTTTTCACTGTTTCACTGTACTTTATACATATTTTAATTTTTTTATTTCTGTTTGAATTCATATTATTAGAATATATTTCAGAGTGACAAAATTAATGAGAGACTGAAGATTAAAAAAAAAAAACACATATAGGGCCAAAAAAAATGTTTGTTTTATGGAGGACATTTTCATTTCATATTATTAGTTTAATTTGCGTATCGTCCCCTTCGTAAAATAATCGCCCAGGGCATTTTTTTTTTCAAGTTTGTCAGAAAACACAAAAACTTTAGACGAAACATCATAAGGAGTTATTTTAAGCAAAAAAAAAAGTCAAGAAATGACTCAAGCAATTATTTAAAGAAGGTGATGAGATATGAAAACAATCCTGATGAAAAGGATATGGAACAAAATTTCCATTAAATCTGTTCTAAGTAGACAATACGTTCCCAATTTCCATTCCGTTTATGGAACCTCTCAGTATTTGATAACCATATGAATGTGCGTTTGGTAACGTTTTGTGATATTGGTGTTTATTTACTTGTAAATATACATATTTAGCAAAAAGAAGTGCTCTTGTTTCTCACTGTATCCATTTGTAAGACTGTCACAAGCATGAATATGAAGAGTTCCCTTCTCAGTATTAACATGCAAGTAGAGCTATGAGATATCTTTTCTATTGACACCACTCAGGATCAAAGTGTCTCCCTGTGTTACTGATTATTGGATGTTGTCATTTGTAAAGCGGACGTCTTTCTCAACACTATGCAAAAATAAATAAATAAAAGCGCTAATAAGCTCCAGTTGGGTTTCATCCATATGTTTTGCCTTTCACTGTAAAAAAAAAAAACCCAATCCATTACTACAATTCTGACATGTATACAAAATGTAAAAAAATATATTAAAATTGATAAGTGTGAACACATTTGAATTTTTTCAGTTTGTTTTGATTTGTCAATATACTGGCAAGCCAGAGCTTCTAAAAGGGCCTTTCTCACAGCAGCCATTTTTTTAATCAATAACATTAATTATGGCTCTATTTCATTTGGGAGGTCCATAGCCAAGGTAATGTGACTTCAATTATTTTCATTTTGTCTTCAATTAAGCCAAATTGTTTTTGGAAGCAAAAGAATTCTTTTTTTTTTTTTTTACTTAACTTTTGTCAAAAGACCTCCATTTATTTATTTTTTTTAAGTGTAGGCTAATTAGTCTCATGTAACAGCCATCCATTTTAATGCTTTGCGTACCACTTTTACTACTGAATTAGTAAACAAAACTATTCTGTGGCAACAAGATACCGCTTTTCCCCACCATTTAATTATTGGCCAAGAAATGTAATTGGTTCCCTCAGTTTAGTTATTTGGAGGCAGTAAACTACAACTTCCCAGGAATGAATCCAAGTACAGGAATGCGTTGTCCTCTTATCTGGTGTTCCAGTAACTGGACTGAGGGAGTATAAACGTCTGCTGCAAATTAGTTCAAGTGAAGGAACAAGTTGTTGCCTCAAATGTCATATTTGTTCTCCTCAAGGCCACAAAAATCGTATTTCCTTTCTCTGACCCTTCCGGGGCTCCGGAGCGAATCACGCTTTCAACTTGTTCGTTTTTCTCGCAGTAATTAGCCAGATGTGCCGCACCTGCGTTAATTAGCGTAACCGTTCTTGCGCACGCTATTAGCGTAGTGGTGGCAGCGTGCAGCTGCGTTGAGAGCGGTGGGCTGGGCTGTTGAGCTGCTGCTGGGCTGCTGGGCAGGGACGGAGGCTGCTCCGGTAGATAGATGGGAGTGGCAGCGGCTCCGTTAACACCGGCAGCCAGTGAGCGGAAGATTTGTAATCTCTGTCACGGAGCTGCGGCGCTATTGGCTTCTCCAGAGCCAGCGAGGCGCCTAGCTGGGGATGGTCCCGGGCTGAGTGTCCACCATGAGCCGGGCTCACAGCCGCCTGCTCCGCACTTGACGCAACCTTATCTAAAGTTAACGTGGCGGCGCCTCTGCAGCCAACACTGCTCGGGGACATTTAGCACATTATAGTCACCGGAAAGCCTCCTGAAGGACGAATGACACCCGCTCACCTCGCTATTTCATCCCGCTAAAAGCTCTTGCGAGACACCCCGCTTTTCTCCATGGCGTCTCCTCAACAGTCAAGAATTCAATCGTATTTGGAGAAGAATAAAATCGGACCCTTGTTTGAGGTGAGTGTACAAATACACCCAAGTACTCTGAAGTTTAAAGGAGCATTGCTTTGCTTCGCTTTAATTTCTAGTTTAGTCAGCGCATATCTACATGATGGAAGCAGATACACTCAAGTAGTCTGGTTAAATGTGAGTAGGTGATGGTGGTGGTGTGTGTGTGTGTGTGTGGGGGGGGGGGGGGGGGACTTCCTCAAACACTCCACTGTGCTTGAACCACATCATGGAAAACCGGCTGGTGTGTTTGCATGTCCGTGTCCTATTCGCATATCCGAAGGTGATGATGTACCGTGATGCCACAGTGTGACTCAACACTTACACTTTTACTGGAGTTACACCAGCACTCGCTCTGCTTTCATGTTGGAACAGCAGCCTTGGATTTACAGTTGGTTCCGCTCCAGAGGACACACACACGCACACACACACACACACACACTCTTACTGCCTCTCTGTGTGTCTCTTCTTGGGATTCATCCCTGGGTATTCTCAGCGGTGTCTAAACAGTAGATAATCAGAGCAAAGCCAGGAAGTATATTTTGAAGTAGACCTCAAAGTTGGGTGATGGTACACTTTTTCGGAACAATTTCCTCTTGCATGTATCGTAAAGTGCTGACGTGACACTTCTGGAGATGGAGCAGCACACACACACGCACAAGAATTACATGTGAAACAGTTGTTTTTCAGCACCAGGGACAGAGACTCGTGAAATCAGAGGCTCTACTCTTCTGTGGGGCTGTCCTCCCTCCATCTTCCTCCTCCCCTCCCTCCCTTCTCTGTCTCTCTTTCATTTATTCTCTTTTATTTTGACTCAATTAAATTGCATCTCTTTAATGTGACAATCGAGGAGCTAAATGCTTTATGTGATTTGTGATGCTGATCAAGAACGCCTTTGTTCTAGAGATCAGTGAGCTTAAAGCATGCTCTGTGTGTGTGTGTGTGTGTGTGTGTGTGTGTGCGTGCTGCATCTTCAGCAGACCAACATGGATTACTGCTGAGTGTGTAATGTAAGGCTACATTATGTCCAGTAATGCATTTCAGGGGGAAACTGAAGGAGGCATAGTAAGAGAAAGCAGTATAAAACCTGCTGATGATGCTACTGTCCTCATGATGATGATGATGATGAAGATGTGACTGGTGCTGCACTAAACAGTTTTACCTAAACATGCTGTTATCCAAGAGAGCGGGATGGGGGGGGGCGAGCAGCGAGGCTCAAATCAAAGAGGCTGGGTGTTGGCAAAGACTTCAGGATATTGGATTCTGATACTGATCCAGATGTTGGTCACGGATCAACAGACCTCATCGACTGGTTTGAGTAATGGTTCGGATTCAGATTCCAGATGTGTTGACGTTATTGCACAGTTCCGCCAAAGATTCACTCAATACTCAATGAGAACTGCAGTCGAAGGTGATGAACGACGCGTCCAATCACAAGAAGGATGTCATCAGTTATCGTGACGCTTGTATCTCAGAGCTACGATAGCAGCACGTTAGCAGCGGTGGTCCACGCTGTCACAGGATGAAGGGTTTATGTTTCGCCTCGTTGTTGGACTTGCAGTTTAAATATAAAACTCTGAATCGGAAACCAGTCTGAACTCATCAGTAGGTGAACTGGACACCACCAAGGCGCTACGAAGTCATCAGATCCGGATCAAACTCGAAATAAAAATGCATCGCCCCTCAACCTGAGCGCTGTCATCTCTCACCACTCAGAGTCATCTTGCCACCAGGGGTGATCACATGACTGTCTTTGCGGGGGGGGGGGGCGAAACATCAATCAGCTCCAACTAATCCAATGTTGACAGTGTTATTCATTAAATGGTTGTCTTTATCTTCTGACTGCCTGGAGAAAAAAATGTGTGTCAGAAGTAGGGTTGGTGACTGGATAAAATGTCCATCCATCCATCCATTGTCTTCCGCTTATTCCTGTTCAGGGTCGCGGGGGGGCTGGAGCCTATCCCAGCGGCTTTAGGGCAAGAGGCAGGGTTCACCCTGGACAGGTCACCAGTCCATCTCAGGGCCAACACATAGAGACAGACAACCATTCACACTCACAGTCACACCTACAGTCAATTTAGAGTATCAATCAGCCTCGTCCCCTCTTGATGTCTTTGGACTGTGGAGGAAGCTGGAGTACCAGAGAGAACCCACACAGGAACAGGGAGAACATGCAGACTCACACAGAAAGATCCTGTACCCGAGCCGGGACTTGAACCTGGAACCTTCTTGCTGTGTGGCGACAGTGCTGACCACTGCACCACCGTGCAGCCGATAAAATATCCCATACAAGACTGATGTTTTTTTTTTTTTCTCAACTGTAAATGAAAATTGCGTTACAAATCTTAACGATTATTTGTCTGCTCAGCTGATGCCTCTGTTCAGCGAAGTTCCTCCACCTTCCTCGCGCCCCTCTGCAGAGACCCAGGGCTTCCTGGCCATGCCAGCGCAGCTGCAGTAATAAACCGTCTGAGGAAGTGAGAAGACGAGCCGGGGCTTCATTTACTCGCTCTGATGAGACGCAGTTTATGATTTGCCAGACAATTGATTCCCCCCCGCCCCCTTCACAAATGAAATGGTTGCTTTGCAGAGATGGCAAGCTGAGTCAACACGCGCACACACACACACAAACACACTTGATATTCACTCCAAAATGTGAAGCAGCCTTTCGTAATACTTGAAGTAATTATACTCCAGATTACCCTCAGCCACTTGTCCTTTTTTTTTTTTTTTGGATAGATCTGATATAATCCACACATGGTGGCTAACCCTTTTAACAGTACCAGAGTCGGAGGGTTGCCTTTCTCAAGTCTGCTGCTGCAGCCTGTCGACCTGCGAGGTGGTCAACCAGTCAAAGGCAGCGCTTGACCTGTCACACCCACACCCACACACCCACACCCACATACACACACCCACACACACACATTGTATGCAGCTTTAGGCTAAATTTTAGACCAAGTCTGGCACTGCAGTAAAAATGCTGGTTCTCTCATTCCTATCAGCGAGGACTGATGTAAATTATCATCCAGCTGCATGGTTTTGTGTTGTGACCCAGTTTGGGGTTTAGTGCTGGAATTTGCTGATGTATTCCTGGTTGACCAGCAGCCAGCGACTAGTTAGCAGTCACAGATGGCGATGACTGACGTTTATTCATTGATGCGAACGGTTATTTTAAGCATTACTGCAGTAAAGCGTATGAGTGTCCTTTCATGATGGTGTGGTGAAGGCTCCAAAGTGGGACCGTCACAATATTTTTGACCAAATACCTCCAGCGATGTTAAGAAAATGATTTAGGGACAATTATTTGTCATTTTACTGAATTTGAACTTTTTTTTCAGTCAGTTGTGTGTATGTAATGTTTACAGAAGTCACGCAATAGAAGTCTGGTATAATTGTAAGATCTTTAAAAATGGGTGTCCTTTTATCACTTCTTGTCGTTGGTATCCACATGGACCCAAAATTTCCCAATGGGTGCATCTCTAGACCCGATGTAATATAAAGATTAAGCGGGCAGCGACATGATACCCATACAGCACCTGATCAGGTCTGAAACCAGATACACAACGATGTGAGTCACACTCCCTCCAGACTGCTAAGTTTTCATTTTTAGGCTGAGTGACTTTTATTTTTCTTCAGAGACTCATTGTTCCATTCATCTTTTTATTTTATAATCAGTTTCCTCTTTGGTTACGTCTGCCAAGGAAGTAAAATGGTTTGTTTGTCAGCAGGATCAGACACATGTCCGCCCCCCCGTTCTACACTTGTTTTGTTGCGTTAATTGTTCAATTGTGTTTTGGGTTCATGGTTTGTTTTTTGTTTGTTTTTTTTGGGGGGGGGGGGGGCTGTCTTCTGAATGATGTCGGTTCAGGTTTTCTGCTAGACTTGTTCAGTTCGTAGGATGCCGTCTTTGGACCTTTTCTTTTCGTTTGTCAGAGTAAACCCCATCAGATTCTGCCTGCACCTGTCTCCAGTAACTGTGTGTGTTTGGAGAGGAGGCGGTTCTCTCAAAGATTGTCC
>NC_141340.1:10515000-10610000 GCF_037954235.1 Aulostomus chinensis | reverse complement strand
GAATGTAGGCGAGAGTGTGTCTGAGAGCAGCGGCCAGCGTGCAGATAATGCAGAGAACTGTTTGGATTCCAAACAAAGTGCCAGGTTAACACACCCTCCGTCTCCCCATGCTGGGACTGCGCGCTGGCACAAAGCCGCTATCGCTGCCTCGTGTTGAGAATGAGATGAAATATGATCAGAACTATCAAAATAAAAAGAACAAAGGCGAGTAAAAAAAAAAAAAAAAAAAAAAGATTATGCTGTATATTCAAATTTCCAATATGCTGTTCTGGCACTTGAGTGTATTTGATTTAAAGGTTTGCAAATGGGCTTGATTGTGCTGTAAAAACATCATCACTCAGTTTTGCCAAACACACAGACGCAGGCAGACGCACCGACACGCACGCAGAGGGCCACCATGTAAGCGGAGAGACTGTGCGCCGAGCCAGCACAGCATTAACGGTCTGATTTATACCACCGACAAAACTTGTTTTCGAAGATTGCTGTTCACACAAATATGCTACAGAGCGCAGCTGGAAGCCATCACCCTACCGCAAAAATCAAACGTGGTGGGATTAGCCTTCCCAAAATGTATTTTCTAACGCAAATCCCAGAATAAACAGAGAGTAGAGGAATGAGACTTTGAACGTTTGGATCAGATCAGGCGTTTGATGTTGATACAGAGAGAGATGAGAGTCAGGAGAAGAAGAAGAAGAAGAAGAAGAAGAAGGTGGAAAAAAGGAAGAGAGGAAAGAGAAGAAAAAAGAGACTGCCAGGCAGGGCACACGATGTAGTCGGTAGTATTTGAAGTGGTTTGACTATACAGCCAAAGAAGGAAGCGGAGGGACAGAAGAACAAACAGTGTGCAAGTGTGAGAAATCCTGGGAACCGCACTGAATGGATATCAACACCAGCCACCCGCCAAGGATAGTGTTTTTATTAACATGGGATTTCCAACTGATTCCAGCGCTGCTAAGACGACGGCTCTTTCCTCTTCTCTAGTTCCCAAACTGGCCTGAGATGGTGAGATAAGACAGCTTCATCGATGAATATCTCTGCAGTGTTATTGCCTGTGGATCTAGCAGGTGGACAGGACTGATCACTAGATACCATACAGCCCCGTTGGACAGCCTGGGAATGCTATTGCACAGAAAAGGAAATGATCCATTTATATAAAAAAAGAGCAATATCCTGTTCCACTAAGAGTTAAGATCTCATCTTTGGGAATGCGCACTTAAAGAGTGATCAAGTGGGCATCAAGGACAGATTTAAATGATGGCTTCATCTCTGCACACTTCATATGCACCTTAACAGTCAAAACTAATCCGTTGTTGCTTTAAGCAGGATTTTATTTCGGCAATCAAAACCCTGCAGGCAGATCTGATCCAAGCAAAAAAAAAAAAAAAAAAAAGGTTTTGTCATATTTTCCATTGCAAAAAACAACCTCAGGAGGGCTGTAACTTGTAATTCATGCTGCAAAGGTGCTACATTCACTGTACCTGCCAGTTACTTAGGGAATATATTTAACTGTAGCATGCAAACACTAAAGAATACCAAGAAGCTTATTTACTCTACTTCAGGTGTAACACACTCATGCGGTTTTCCTTGTAGCACTCACTAGCCGCTGCATGCTTAGAGCACACCAAACAGACCAAATGATGAGCATATATATGTATATATATATACAAAAAGACAAGTGCACAAGTCTTTCCTTGACAAACCATTATTGGTACAAAAATAAAACCCAGCATGTGATGACACACACTAAAGCTTTATTCACATGAAACTGGCCTTTCATCCAGACTTCCTCTCTTTCTCTCTCTCTCGGCTGGTTTCATTACTCTCTTCATTAGCTTGCTCAACCGCGAAATCACTCTGATTCTGCCAAACGTTTAGATATACAGAGAGATTCTGTGAACGTCCCAGGTTTTTTTTTAATTCTTTTTTTTTTTTTAACTTCCAAGAAGTGAGCAGATTATTGAGATGCAAAAAGATGAGACGGAGAAAAAGGGGATAAATCAACTCTGAGGCTGCAAGTCTGTCTTAGTCCAGATGTGTACTATGGCTTTATTTGAGACTGATGGGGGAAAAAAATCATTACAATTCCATCAATCCTAGATATTCTATATATATTAAAAAATAGTCTTCTCCTTTTAAAATATGAATTATTTGAAGCGGTTGCATTCCAAGGTAATGAGCAGCTGGTGGGGTCAAAACCTTCCACATCAATGAGAGATGTTGGATAAAAACTTGGTGGAAGAGAGGAATAAGCAAAGCGGAAGTGTGGCTCTCTCTCCCTTCTTCATCCTTGGTCCATGTGTTGTCTATTACCTTCTGCTTCTTTGTTTCTGCCCTACTTCCAGCGCACATACCCGCCATGCCAACAACACGCCAGCCAAATTAATAGGAAATACACACACATACAAACACACTGGAACAAGTGCCAGCATCCTTGCTCCAAGCTGGCGTGAGTACAGCACCACTGTTGCTTATCCAGTCAGAGCTTCCACCAGAGGCTATTTTCCAATCAAGTCAAAAGAAGGGCTTAGCAGGTAGGCCCGGGCCTTTGTCTGTGGAGCTGCCTGGATGAAACAGACACTATGAGAATGTCCTCAGTGCTTGCTCAGTCGCTTTAATCCATTGTTGGGCCGTCGCTGTAATCCGCTCACTTGGATAACATAATTACATTACAAAAACAAAGTTACTAATCAGACCAGGAGATTATTATCTGGTTACAAAAAAAGAAGAAATCTTACGGTGGATCAGAGAGTTTGTTTGTTATCCAACGTTCATGAGACAAAGCCTGACTGACACAAAGCGCCGCATTACGTGTGCAGTTAAAAAAAAGAAAAAAAAAAGAAAAGAAAAGAAAAGAAAAAGGAAACAGACAAGTGCATTTTCTGGCAAAAACATTAAAAAAATCTGTGGCAGTTTAAGCCCACAAAAACACATAAGAATACATAAGCCTCAAAAAGTCTGCCGAACATGACTGCGTAGGCAAGCAGAGGTTCTCATTACCAACCCACATGATGTGAAACATCCCTTCAATGAAACACATATTGCCTGCATGTCTCAATTACAGCCTGGATTCCTCCCTTAAAAAGCACACGGAAATATGCAACCACACTGATGCGTGTGTCTATTTACTCACATAAATCCATAGAAGGATGCACAGACAATACAAAAACTCCTATTTATGTAACAGAGGTTATAGTATGAGAACAAGAAGGATTTAAAATTCACACACAGGCTTATCCTGACTCCACTAAACAGAACCTGCTGTGTGTGTGTGTGTCTGTAAGAGTGTGTATGTGTGTGTGTATGCATATAAGTGTGTTTGGGCTTGGCCGTGCAGCAGAGCTCTCTCAGGTTACACACACACAGGAAGGCTCTGAGCAATAACAAAGGCCTTTCAAAGGAACCCTCAGCAGGTTAAGATAAAATGTTTTTGCTCAAACTGATAAAAAGCATCTGCGGCTTAAATGAGCAGGCGCTGGTATCGGTGGCATGGTATGCACCACAGATTAAAACAGACACCAGGCTGTCTCTCACTTGCACCTACAGAACGCTATGAGTGAGTTTATGCATGTGTTCTCTATGTGTGTGTGTGTGTGTGTCCATTAATGACAGAAGCACCTGTGATGTTTAGTTCCAGCTCTAAAGCCGCAGCTTGCCAATAACGTCCAGTGAGAAACAGAAAACAGATAATGTGTTTCTGAGTTGTTCTACACTGTAGACTCTTCACGTGACTACACTTGTCCAGTTGGAGTACTGCTCTAAACACTCTCCTCTTCTGAAAGGATTTTTCCACACAACGCTGCTGTGTTTGGCCTGAACCTCAAATCACACATGGAAATGCTTCTGTCTATAGAAGAGAACATGCCACGTGCGTGTGTTTTCATACACTGTGCCTTTTTTTTTTTTGTATAGGAAGGTTTCGTATGAATGAATGTGTTGAGGCTGATTATTCTCAATATTAGATGATAAAGCGTTCTGCTTTCATTTCTTCTGTGCTTTTGCAAGTTTATGGATACGGACCAAACAAAGCAGCACGTTCAGAAATCATGGTGTTGAGCAGCTAGTCACTTACGCTGAAAAAATGTTTTTTCAGAAGAGGTTGTGAAAGTTTGTACAAAATTAAAAATATATATTTTTCACCTCTTCCGTCCATAGGTACAGACAAAAAAAAGAAGCTAGGACGGGAACTGAATGTTGATGTCCGTGTGAGACTCTAAAATGCACTCTAGTGGATTTATTTTGTAACGTCCATGCAAACATAGCGGACGCACAGTTATGAGGGTGGTGAGGGTTACAACAGCAGAGCCAACAGAGTCAGTGTAACATTACAGTGTATTTCAGGCTTAAACCCCTTTCAGCAACACAAACCAGACTTCAGATCAGTTGCCCTGTAGGACTGAGAACAAAAGTTGTGTCCCCGCTTGGAAAAATGCTGATTTTGGGTTAGTGTCAAACAACTAGTGTTCGATGAGTCTCCAAGAAATGAATGTAAATGGAAGTAAATACCCAAGACTGACTTAAGGGAACATGTATGTGTATGTATTTATGTGTGTATGTGTGTGAGTGAGTGAGTGAGTGAGTGAGTGTGTGGCTGCTCTTGTGTGATGTGCCATTTTTCCTCTTGGTAGCCACACAGGTTGACCGAGACCACACAGCAGGAGAGGAATCAGTGTGTGAGTGAGTGAGTGAGTGTGTGTGTGTGTGTGTGTGTGTGTGTGTGTGTGTGTGTATGTATGTGCGTGCGTGCGACAGCAGGGGTTATGTATTTATGCGTGGTCACACTCACATCTGTGCTGGCACAGCAGCGTGTGTGCATACTGTCTGACTGTACAACAGGGTGTCTGCAACATTTTAAATTACGACGTGTAAGTGCTAACTGATAATAGTTAAAAGATGAGACTGCATTCCATGACTGAAATTAATGTGAAATTGGAAACAGTTGTATGCCAATCAAAGTAGAGGCCTTGTCGAGGGCTGGGCACCAATTTACAAAACCAAAAGGAAAATTATGGTTTCTTAGAATTTGGGTCTATCTTACTGCTATTGATTTGTATACTGCTGACATCTAAAACACGGGGAGTTCAAATGGAGGAAGCAGACAGTCAATACTGAAACAGGCAAGAAAGTAAGCAAGTACATCAAAATGATGGAACAGTGTGTGGGAGTAAGCAGTTGTAGGTAAAAGTTGGTTTGCAATGGATGTTTAAACATAAGACTTTGAGTAGTGCTCACCCCCCTGCCTTTATTCAATCTGAAATTATGACTAATTCTACTTTCTTAACTGTGTTAATGTGTTTCCATATATCAACCATTACTCAACAATGCTGTTTCCAGCAGCAGCAACGAGCGCTAAAATGACCCCTTCCACAGAAACCACAGTAGCAGCAGCTTCTATGTATCTCACCTGGAAGCCCTGGATGCGAGCCAGGTAGTCCAGCTGCTGTGCAGGTTGCACTGAGACGCCACAGGCCATGGCCGGGTTCTTCCCCTTAATGGGCAGGGAGGCGTCAGCTGTGGGTGACTGACCGTTTAGCAGCAGCTCCCGGGCCATGGTGGCGGTCGGGCTGGGCGAGGAGGATGAACCGCTGTAATATGGAGTGTGTCCTGGGGGCAGTGGGGCAGAGCAAGGCCCCATTTCTTTGGAAGTCATGTAGTTGATTGAGCCACTGCTGCCGCTGGGGCTCGGAGCGCCAGCCCCCTGCTTCCTGCTGGCCTCCATCTCCTGGTACACGTCAGGGCTAAGGTGGAGCAGACCCTTCTGGGCTATAGGGGCAAGGAAGAAGGGAGGGGTGATTGGATTTGATGATGGAGAGAGAAAGGGAGAGAAGGAAACAAAATGGTTGGATGAACAGATACATGTACAGGAATGAGAAGACAAGTGGTCACGTGGTTGACAAGAAGTCGAGAGGGATAAAGGTAGAAGAATGAAAGAAGAGAGAGTTGTTATGGCTCTCATTAACTACAAAAATGATTTGCACACACACACACACATTCCTCTTTCTCTCGCTACCAGACAATGCCAGGCTGAATTTGTGCATGTGTGTGTGCTAAGCTGTGTTCACTGGTGTGTGTATACAAGTGCGTGTGTTGGCTCCCAAACTGGCATTCCATCACCGGACGTAGATGACAGTTTCGTGTGGTTTGGCAGTTCTGAACTCTATCAAAGTGTCTGCTGGGAAAAACACACACGCATGGACGCATGCGTGCGCGCGCGCGCGCACACGCGCACACACACACACACACACACACACACACACACACACACACACACAGCCACAGCCACTTTCTTTCTCACTGTGAAACACAAACACAAAGACACAAACGGTGCATCTACCAATATCAACACAGCAACTATGATTTTATCAGTGATGGGAAACGCCACCTTCAGTTACACTCTCACTCCACAGAGGACAGTTGCGTTTGATGCTGGGGAAGCCCTTCTGAAGAGAGTATTTTGTCCCTGAGGTAGATGAATAAGTTGTAAAATAAATGGTTTATTTGTCAGTTTTAATTGTGTTTATTTTCTACGTCATTGTGACGCAGCCTTCAGATAGTTAAGACAGTTCAGTTACGTTGTGGTTTTTTTTTTTTTTAACTTTAAGAATGTCTAATTCTCCAGCATGAAAAAACTGGTCGTGTTTTATCTTGATGCGACAGGTTACTACAGTGATCGAAGACAGAGTCTGCACAAGGGGTTTTATTTTGAAAATTTACCAGCTGGTCATCTGTCTGACTTCCTGTGCAGCTTGACATGGCCTCGTTCAAATATAGACAAGGCGCATACTTTCAGTGGAGCAAAGTGGACAGACGCTTGTGGGATGTTTCTGAAGCGCACTGAGGCGTGTCCGGGGAATCAAAGAATTGTCTTAAGCGGAAGCGGTCAGCTCCCGTGGCTGCGACGCAGCTGGCCCTGGTGGAATCAAGTTGTAATGTCTCCTAAAAGCAGACCGCCAGAACTGGGGAATCTGGTTCGATGTCAGACCCGCGGTTCTTTTGAGAATATTTCAGTGGCTCGAGGAAATGTCCCGCATGATTTGGATTCGAGAGACCAAGGCATCTTTGTTGTCTGACCAGCTTTTCTCTAACAGGACACAGCTCATTCCAGACATGCTGAGGTTCGAGCCAGCTGAGCGCAACAGCGCTCCAAGAATGTTCTGATCCAGACCGTTTGGATGAATCTCTCTCTCGTTTATGTTGGCTTCCTGCACTCTGACATCACTGTCCTGGAATGATCATGACAGGTGGAAGAAGAATACATCAATGGGTTGAGGTTCAATACCTTTGTTATTCTGTGGTTGCGATCAAAGAGAAAAGAAAGAACATGAGGTGTGAAAGACAAAGAGGAGATGTGAAAGGATAAAAGAAAAGGATGCGCTGGGAGCCAGTTCAGATGGAAGAGGAGGTGGGGATGAGTGGATGTGAAAACCATGCAGAGCCTCCAAAGCCCAGCCAAGGTCACCACAGACAGGAAGACCAGCTGTGTGTGTGCGTGTGTGTGTCTGCGTGCTTGTTTGTGTGCGCATCCAGACCAACAGCTGGGAGAAAGTGCTAGAGTGAGCGCATGACTGACAGGCTACTTCCTGTTTGACTTACTATTACCAACTCACATACACACAGAAAAAAAACCCACATTAATACAGGGTTTTGCGCACTTGCACTCTTAGGTTTCTGGGAACCTGAGGACAGTATTTCCCATTATGAACAATATGAAGAACGCAATGAAACCCAGGATTTATTAGTCATACTATAACAAACACACCTCTGCCAGCAATGACACAACTGCCTGGACCCCCTCTCTCCCTCCTAAGCACGATGACAAGTTAAAATTGAATTTCCACAAGCAAAACTGTGCATTCTGAATGCATCATCATAAAAAAGAACACACACATACACACACACACATATATATATGAAAAAAGCTGTGAGGTTTAGCCAACATGAACTACATAGTATGTAGTAGTAAGGTAAGGGGGAGCTGGGAGGGGGGCAGCGAATGTAATCCATGTGAGTGTGTCAGTGTCGGTGTGAATGTTGAGGATGTGTGCATGTGCTTAAAGCTGGTGTCAGATGCAGTGAGTGAGAGCGTGAGAGCAAGAAGGAGCAGGAATTAAAGCGAAGGAGGAGGGATGGCGAGAATAAATAAGTGACAAGTGTATTTGTGTCAGGATGTTGCACACAGATTGTGAAACTAAAGCAAAGCATGAAGCAAATCTATGAGTAAAAAAGAGCAGAGAAGCAGGGGAACGCAAGAGTTAGGGAGAGTGTGTTTGTGGTGCTGGTTCCAGGCAGTTTCGGAGGGGTCCCACCCATACGCGGCGTCCGGTGGGCCAGGGGAGCTGGATGGAAGCCAGAGCCAAGCATGAGACTGATCGAAAACAGATAGGGCCAGAGCCCGCTGCTATAAATCACCACAGTGGAGCAAGACCTTCACATAGTTCACACATGCACACAATGCACAGACACACAGACACACAGATACACACACACACACACACACACACACACACACACACACACACACACACACACACACACACAGCAGGAAATGAAATGTGGCAACTCTAGTGAAAAGCCTGGCTGTGATGCCCATGGGAATAGACGAGAGAAAAATCACTCTCTTCTTACTCCGTGTTCTCTTCTTTTTACGCTGCCTTCCTGTCTCTTAGCCACCCTGTTTGTTGTGGCGCTGCGTCCCACAGCTCGCACGGGGCAAAGGACACAACCACACACTTAAATGTGCGCATGCACACATGAACGCGCGCGCGCACACACACACACAGACACACAGTGAGCTGTTATGCGTGTTTGGTTTTTATGTAGAAGAGCAAGAATGGGAGGACGGAGCAATAAATGAACTGCCAACGGCACATTTACCTATTAAGCTTCCACTTCGCCTTACATAATGCAGCATCCACAGCTTGGTGAAAAAAGCATGTGTAAGACTTTGATAAAACTTATAAAATACAAACAAACCACACCCAGGATAGTAATTCAAGACTTTTATCTCATCAAACAATTACTTATGCTGCTATACGTATATTTGCATCCCCAGGTATTGTCAAATAAAAACGTACAAATAGATAACT
Source organism: Aulostomus chinensis (assembly GCF_037954235.1). Lineage (NCBI taxonomy): Eukaryota > Metazoa > Chordata > Actinopteri > Syngnathiformes > Aulostomidae > Aulostomus > Aulostomus chinensis. The sequence continues at coordinate 10,600,917 of NC_141340.1, read as the reverse complement.
CTGACAGGCTGGTAAAACTTTCTTTTATATTAAGAGGGGAGCTGTGAGAACAAGCTGTGTGTTGTGCTTACAACATTAAAAAGTCTAACACAAACGATTCCCTCCACTGTTTGTTTCAGTCAGACCTCTATAAATCACACTGGAGCAAAGTCTCCAATTAGTAATTCATCATCCAGCTCCTTGGTTCGGCTTAAAATAATAATCTTGCTTCTTTTGGTCAATACTGAGTTTATTTTAGCCAAGTACTCAATGACTTTGGAGAGATCGTCCTTTTTTTCACCCTTTTAAAGCGGATTTCCTTTAACTTTAGATTAAAAAGTGATGTCACCGAGTTAAATAAACAAAATAAATATCACGGACACAAACTAATTTTGTATTGCCTTGTGGCTGGATGGGTGAATTCATAACAGACGTGTAAGAGAGACGACACAAGAGCATTATTACGTAACTGAATGTGGCATTATTTGTTAATCTGGGTTGTCCTGGTTTCATAATTACCGTGTTTGTAATTGAAACTAAAAATTGAATTTAACATGTTGCGCACATGCTTATGAAAGAGCTCATTTTTAATTTGCGAGCTGCAATTCTGTGAACCGATTCGAGTTAATCCCACTCCTCGACAACAAACTGCAGAGTCAATCAAAACAACATCTTCCACGCAGCAATCGTAGACACAGACCGAAAACTGAGACCAGCTGTGTCAATGAGTTGTAAATGGTGTTTATGCAATAAACATTATTTAGACATTAGCATCGTGTGAGTGTTGTGTGGTTTGGGGGAGGAGGTATAATCAGCAGAAAGTTTAGCTACATGCTGAGTGATGAGGAGAAATGACACTCATTTTTCATCCACCGACATCATTTTGATATCAAATTGGACAAAATGACAGCCGTGGAAGCTGCAGCAGCGGCTGTATGAAGCTCAGACCGACAATGAGCAAACACACCAATTTTCATTTGATTAGCTTTACCAATCTTCTTTCAACATGACAAAGCTCAGACATCACATTTATCCCCTCCTCCAGGCTGAAGCCGGACACCCTGTGTCAGAGCACCACAGCGCTGCCAAAAGCCTCAATTAGGTCCGAGTGACGACAGCACATTCAAATCTAATAAGGCTATCTGTTTGTTTTCCACTCTGCTGCTCCACATTGCACAGGCTATTCATTTGTCCCCTAAACTTCTCTTTCTCAAGCTGCTGGCATTTACTTTGCTGGCATCTAGAGTGCTCACAGTGTGGCTTTTTTTTTTTTTTTTTAAACCAACGCACGGGAAAACTGCTTAGGCAACAGCATGTTATGAATTTTTCACATAACTTATTTCACCTGTGCCACATTAACTGAAATCCCACAATGAGAGGGTTTAACGGGAAAATATCTGCCCTGTCAGATGCTGGGGAGCAGGAAAACAACTGAAAATAGAAAGTAAGTCTCGAAATAGCGTTTCGGCTTCAGCGAGAGGAAGGCTTTTTTTGTCATACTTATTTAGCCATCTTAACAAGAGATACAGCTGATAGGGAGCAGCTGTTTCCTACAAAACTGCATCCTCATGCTTGTCAGCGAAGGGGTCCTTTGAGCTTTACCTCCCGCTGTAAAATGAAATGTCCCTGAAGGCCAACACTTTCCCATGCAAATTAATACATAAATCCTGTCATAAAACTATTCCATATTTGTCTACAGTTGACACTGGCCAGGGTTTGGTTTTTTTTTTCTTCTTCCAAATGAGGTGATGACTACAGAATTCATCTCTTCCCTTCCTCTGGACCGGTTTCATATCTGGCACGCTGCAAACACTCAAACTCTTAACAAGTATATAGTCTCAGTTCTAATCAAGTAGCTCATTACACTTGATCAGCTACAATACAAGAATTAAACATGGAAATAGAGGAGAAAAATACCTGGGAAATTTACTCTTCATGCAGCAAGATAATTAATCTTAAATTTAAAAAAAATATATATATTTTTGCATATAAACAAAATATTTGCCAATGGAAAATAAACAAGAAAATTAGGTTTTTGGACCTTTGTAATAAATTGCAATCTTTCTGTCTTATATTAATTGTACTTGGAAGCATTTTGTACCATTCTGAGCAGAACATACAGTTTTAGACAATCCTTGTCAGTTCGAGTCCATCATCCTGCAGCTTCTTATTCACAATACTGAGTTACACCTATGAAAATAATGGAGTATAATTCAGATATATAACCCATGTAACTGTGAGCCGGGAGGAGCGAGACATGCATAGCCTTTGTCCGGGTGCCAAAAACTGCGTATTTGTTAAGTTTGCAAAGATTTACAGGTGTGTTTCGGGTGATGTAACCAGTTTACAACAGTTGGAGATATATATATATATATATATATATATATATATATATATATATATATATATATATATATATATATATATATATATATATATATGTCATCGCACATGTTGAGCATGCATACATACATACATACCTGCAGGATGTAAACTATTACATTCTTTTTCAGTTCGAGCAAGGCAGTTTGGCTCTTATAAGAGGTCGGGCAGATGTAGCTCTTAAAACAGCATGACCGCATCGCTACGAGAGGCACTTTCACATTTATCTCTTCCTAGTTTGAGCGTAACCACAATTACAGTACAGACTGCTGTCCTCAACACCAAAGGAAAATTCAGGACTTGGTCCATTTCCATGAACTATTTATTCAGTTTGCTTGAGGTGAGAATGTAATCACAGGCCCTGATTAAGAACGCAAGTGCAGTGTGGGTTGAAAACAGATGCTGCACTCAAGAGAGGATGGCGGGAGTAGCTCTGACAGACAGAAGAGGAGAGGCTGCGGAAGGAAAATTCATCATATCTAAATGTTAAAAAATATAGCCGGTAACATCAGTGATGATCGATACAACAATCCTTGGTTATTCCCATCCCTTTTGTCTTGTTCATCTTTTTTGCCAACTCATCAATATAGTGTAATGTTAGAATTAAAGCTATCAAATTGATCACAATAGGGTGCAGGTTTTGTTTGCGTCAGTGGGACAACAGATATTTTCCCTCTCAGATGTTCTCTCGAACAGATGCAGGGCTGCATTTCATTTCTTTACATTAATTTTAAGTGAACAAATCAAAACAAGCCCTCAAATAATAAAAGAGAAGTTTCTACTTAGTACTTAAGTACTTTCTACTTTAGTACTTCAGTACTGTTTGCCGACTTATATACTACAAAGTCTTTTACCTATGAGGTCCCCATCTTATTTTCTCCATAGATGGCGACGTGACCAGCTAAGTGAGAGCCATCGTGACTATCTAGTGGGTTGTTCATCCTAAAAGCATCATGCATATTCTCATATCTTATCATGATATCTCTTGCTCAAGAGTGTGTAGGATTACGTGTTTGTGCGTCTCTGTCTCTGTCTGTGTGTGCTTGTGTGTTAATCCTGAGTGAAAGGCTATGTTTTTTTGCACAGGAAGACAGGGGGGTGGTAATGGAAGGGGGGACTCCCCGGAGGGTCTCAGTGTGCCGGCCCTGTAAGCCTGTGTGAATGAGCCTGAATTCGCAGGCTCCCCACGAGGACGCACGGCCAATTAAGCTGACAGTCAGAAGCCCATTGACCAGTCACAGAGATTAAACGCCGGCCCATCTCGGCAGCTAAAACCACCTGCGGATACAGGGAGGGATGGAGAGACGCAGAAGAAGAGGAGGAGGAAATGGAAAGAGACATAGGGAGACGTGCGGATACTCACTGTTACTCGTCGCTTCGGTAAAAGACGCCTTTTGTCCATTCCAGCCTTTGTTGTCCATCTGTAGTGACGCAGAGAGAGCGAAAGAAAAGGGAGGTAAGAGAGATGTAGATTATTGAACAGACAGCTTTTTCACGCATGTCAGACAAGTTCCTTCCTACTGTTCAGGCCACAAAGAGACGAGCGCTCACAGGAGGAGATGCTTACGGAGCCTAGTGTCTGTCTAGGCCAGCTATTTAATTAGAGGGGTGGTCAATGTTTAGGTCCATAAAGGCTCCTATTCAGTGTGTTAGTGCTGTTGTGGTATGCATGTCTGCCTACACAAACACACACAGCCAGAAACACACGTGTGCGCAACAGAGACACAAATCATTTCTGATCTGTGTGACAGCTGACACTCACACACGTACGTACATACACACACACACGTATATATACACACACACATACGCACGCACACACAAACATCCCGATGAATAAACAGAAGGGGAGGACGGGATGTACAGAGAGAGAGCGAGAGAGACAGAGAGAGAGAGAGAGAGAGATCTAAAGAGACTTTCCTACAAAACAGGAGCTTGGCAAGCACAATTTAATGGCTCAGTCGAGATTGGGGTTGTCTAAGGATCGAGAGTGGGAGAAGTAGGATACCCAATAGATACATCTAACAGTAATTAAAATAATTACTACTTTCAGCCCTATATTCATTCAAGGAGACCCTTTAAAGTACCTGAACATCCTTTTAGTTTTACTTCTCACCTAGCTGCAATGGCATGTGTGTGTAAGTTAGAACTCCTGACATCACTTAAGTTGTGGTTACAGGGTCAGCACACACTTCTGACCACAGTGGAACACATTTCTTGGGTCTTTCTGAGGGTTGATACAGTACATCCCCTTGGCTGGATGGTCCGTGCGTCAGAGAAGTAAATAGTTCATCTGCTGTGATCCAAATCACTCGATGAGTTTTTAAAATCCGAGCAAACAAAAATGCTTCATTACAACGTGGGAACTTGCGCTCAATTTGAGTGCTCTGCTGCATTCAAAAGGGCAGAGCAGACTTGGTTACAGGAGCCGTTTTGCACAAACTTGATCTGTTTGTTGGGTTGGACTGAGTTATGATTTTGTTTTCTTACTAAATGCACAGTGCCAGAGTTTGTTTGTACAATAGCAGGCCCAAGACAGAGACCAACCCACAGTAAGGCACGAGGACGCAAATGTCCCAGGGTTCGATTCAAACAAACTTAACACATGCAGGGTGGGAATACGCCCTTGAGCGTCATTTTTGCCTGAAATATTGCTTTTCATGAACTGTTTTTAACTCAATTCAATTGATCGACAGTTTGATCATTGGAACGTACACATAAATGTTCCAAATACTAACAGACTCTGAGCTGGAAAGTGAAAGAGCAGATGAGTTGGTACCTCGGTGGGGTTCTGAGGGACTGTGGAGGCTTTGTATCCTAGCTGCAGCAGCATTGCCTCGGCAGCATTCCGCTTCGCCACCTTCTTGTTGGGTCCTGTTCCCGTGGCAACCTCGTTATTCACCTTCACCTGAACAGAAACACCCACATACATAAGATGGGGGGGCATGGAGAATCAACATTTCTGCACATGCACACGCTGACACTGGATCAGTTTGATTCACTTGAGGCCGAATGCACTATGGTTCACTTTCTGCTTCGTGTAATTTTCATTGCAAAGAAAAAAAAAGAAGCTCCAAGCGAAGTGTTTGTTTCTCAAAACATTAAATCTTTCTACACATAGAGTAAGCAGCTATTTCCAAGAGAATATCAGACATCGTTACGTTATGCAAACAGACAATTACGCTGCACTAATAACATTGTGGGAGTCCAGGCTTGTGAACAGACGGGCCTCAGTGCACTTACTCATGGTGCTCTGACATGCTCTTTAAGTGCTCGCCTGAATGCATCAAGTAGGCCACGACATACAAAGAGAAGGAAATCCTCAATAAAATGACTTAATTGCTAAAATAAACATTCTTTGATACATTTTAAAACAGGATCAGCCCCGTCAAAGGCATTCAACACTTTTCTGTAACTAGCGGTGAGTTCAGACCAAAGATCAGAAAACAGAGGCTCATTTCAGCCCCGCTGCTCGCCGAAGGAAACAATGTGGAAATTTTAGATGAGTGAGTGGACTGCACAAAAGGAACACGCATACACATTGCGAGGCCTGATGTGTGTATCAAAGAGGCATGGAGAATAGGTTTGAGGCTGAATTACTGCCTGATGCTAAGAGAAGCTCTGTTCTACTTATGAAAGAAGAGGATTAAAAAGAAAGAGAGACAAAGAGCGAGAGTTTGACTAAGAGTGACAGACACAGAAAGACAGAGAGTGTAATAGGACGGCGGGGGGGGGGGGGGAGCGCAAATGGCAACGGGGCTGCTGCTGAGGTTGACTCGCAGATATGCACAGCAACCTCCATTATTTCTCTGGTCCATTTTCAAACCTCCCTGACTCCGTTAATCTTTGTTTTTGGATTCAGATAAATTCAAAACATGCATATGCCACAACCTGATTAGTGTGACTAACTAGATTTAAACTTGTGAGGTCTACAGCTGGGTATCGAACGTGCTGAAACTAAAAGAGTTGAAACAGATTTATTAAGTTAAACCACATTTTGTTAAATTGGTTTATTTTCATGTTATAAAACTATTTTTTTTTCCTTTTTCGACTGTGTGAAAATGCCAAGGAGCTAAAAAATAAAACCAAAGTTCAGTGACATAATACATAATGTCATTTTCATTCTTATCAAAATGGGTTTTAAAACGAAAATGAAACATGATATAAACTCTCTGCAAAAGTGTTGAGGGATTTTAAAGAAAAATGCAGTTTTTGCAAGTTGCACTGCACAGTTATCCTCACAGTCTGTACTTTTCTGCACACTAGACTGATGTCAAAAATGTATCCAGTCAACTCTTTTGGAATGAGCAGCTGACCTAGAACGAGTCCTCCTGTTTTACCCTGAAACGTTTTTTTTTTTTTTTTTTTCATGCATGACGGCGAAAAGTTCAAGCAAGACTGAATAAAGTATCTGTGTTATCAGACCAGATTCCTCCTCCGCGGGTCACTACCTCATTTCCTGGATTAGTGATAAACAGTGAATCATTTGCAACTTACTTAAAAGTTGTTGATGACGTTTTATTCTATTAATGAACACTGACTCTCACATTCTGATATGCTCCTATAGTGCTGAAAACTGTCCGTGTGCTTTCTTTACTAGCGACCACAGCTTAGAATGGCAATTTCATGGTATGTATTCAATAGGCCACTCCATTGAGGAAAAACAGGGCGGTAAAGATGGATGCTAATCTGTTCTTAGCTTAAAGCGCATGCTCTAAAAATAATGAAATTCAAAGGGAACTGGGAACATAAAAGAAAAGAGGAAGGGAGAGGGAGTGCGGGGAGGACTGAGATCCTAATCGAGTACAGAAGACTCTTTCTAATTAAATTATATATATCATTCCACACATAGGTGGAGACAAGCATTATATAACAGTGCTGCCAACTTTGTTTGACAGACCCTGTCAAGAGTATGCTGGTTGTACGCAGGATCTGACGAGGGACTGCACACACGACAGAAATGGGAAACCAGTTAATAATCCCAGGAGAGACCAGCAGAGAGGTTATATAATGATAGTGGCTGCAGTGTATATGCGCTTTTGAGATCAGGAGCCTCTGCAACAACATTATGAAACAACTTCCTAAACATATCCTTCACCCATTGTCTCCGATTTATTGATATTAGAAATAGATTCAGCAGATTTTGTTCTCAGTTTATACACTGCAGAAAATGAAAATACATGCAAAAATATTATTTACCTGCATGATGAACTCCCTACGTCGAGGCATCCCCCTTTCTGAAAGCAGCAGGTACTCTGGCTCCTTCTCCTTCTTGGCCTGTTGGATCTGGGCCAGACGGCTGATAGGGTTCATGCCCTGGCCGTAATCGGGTCCTGTCTGGAAGGGTACAAGGTCACTTAATGAGGGAGTGTCATTAAATATGGCTGCCACACGAAGTTAGCAACAGCAACTAGAAATTACATCTTGGATGGATGGGGCCAGACTGAAAACAATCAAAGATTCATAGTGAGAACACAAGTGGCAGGGGTGGTTACGGAGGCAAAAATATGATAAGATACAACACGAAGGACAAATCCAAATTTAATACAAGATATTTAATCACAAAATCCTGTAGAAACTGTGCTGTGAGTTTTCCATGTAACACTTTCCCAACATTCAGTTTAAATCTAAGAGACTAAGCGTGAATGAATTGTATCAAGGTATGATGCAAAATAATGGGTGACACCAGTGACTTCAGAGTAGTGTGTCTTTCAAAAAACACAGATGCAGCCAGATTACGTGACGGTTTGAATTCGGAGAATGGAACCAGATCACGCCTGTCTTCTGCACAGAGGTCCACCTCCTCAACCCCAGCTGCAGTACCTTGAGGATGGTCTTGGTACGTTTCTTGTAGTGCGTCTTGGGTTTCTCAACAGCCGGGATGAAGGGCAGCTTCTTCAGGTCCTGCAGGATGGACAGCGCGGCACGCTTTTTGGACAGCTTCTTGCTGTTGCCCTCGCCCTCGGCAGAGAACTCCCCCACAGTGACACGGGTCAGGAAGCTTTTCATGTGCGGGGGACCGCTCTCCTTCAACACCTAATAAAGATACACAAAATTACTTAATAAAATGTGCACAATGCTCATGTTATTACAGGTTTGTCAAAGACTGTTTCCAGAAAACACAGATTCTTAAAAAAAAAAGAGACAAACAAAATGAGAGGCCAGGGCTTGCGTGTGTGCGTGTGTGTGAGTCAGAGCCTGCACAGTGAAGGCTTCTGCAGACCCCTGTGAATATGTGTGTTTGTGTCTTTCTGTGCATGATGTGTGTGATGGAGTGTGTGCAGCGCAACGCGCAAGCAGCTACACCAGGTGGTCCAAAACATCTGCTCTCGATGGTCACAGTGCTATCCACCCATATGCGCATGTTATTCATATAGACATACACACTCCATCACACACACACACACACACACACACACACACACACACACACACACACACACACACACACACACACACACACTTGCATTGACGTACAAGCACACACTGAAGAGTAACATGTTCCTAGATGACAGTCTCTAGTGATGAGGGCTCAGTTTCCTTCCTCTTGCCTCTGGTCACCTGGGAGACCTAAAACAAACACCGGCTGGCGTTAGGTCATGCTTCTGCAATCACATCTACTTCCTGTGGAGTCCGAGAACAGTGTTTGTGTGTGTACAGTATGTGTGTGTAGCAGGTGTGGTTCTCCCAATCCTTATTTAGGAAAACACGCTGGAGAAAGAGTTAGGTTTCACTCACTTGCCGAGTCCAACAGTACATGTCCGGCTAATGTGTTTGCCTTTTCAGCTCATAGTTCATTGACTCTCCGTCTCCCTCGCCTGCTCGAGTGCCTCCGCTACTCCCGCGCTACACCTCGTCTTTATTAGAGCTCAATTTAAGGCGCAGACAGCATAAATTGTAGCAATCAGATTCAAACTACAAACGGTTACTGTGAACCCAGTGACCTATAAAACTGATTAGACTGATAAACGGAACCTTAAGCATTCCTCAGAAACCTCACTCATCAACGCAGACTAATACCAGACCATCAGGAGAACAAAGGAGTGTGTGTGCCCTCTTTCCCCCACACAGCTACACTCAGGCAGTTTCATTTCAATAGGCTAAATTAAAGACCAGCTGTGTGAATGACGTGTACCCCTACTGTTATTAAAGTGTCTTTAGTTTTACCAAAATGAGCTAAAGAATTAGGTTAAGAAAGTCTTTCCAACAGGTAATAGCTTTTAAAAGCCTGTCACATCCAAACAGTGTAGAATCTGTGCCTCCCATAACAAATAAATAAGTGCTGTGTTGGATGTGTGAGATGTAATGAAAACTCCTAAGATTCACAAGAATGAGAACACTATGACATCACGGTAAACCTGACCTTACGACCATCAAAGTCATTAATTCATCCAGAGTCCAAGTGGACGTTTGTGCTAAATTTGAAGGAATTCTCTCCTGAGATATCACACGAATGAGGACAGGACGTATGAATGAGCTAAGAACGTAATGCCTGCAGTCTTTGACTGCACTTTGTGGATAAACACATGGACGAAATATTCAGTAATCACTGCTGTAAACTTATATTGCATATGAAATCGCTGAAACAATTTACTGCAAAATCACATTTCAACTTGAATAAATGATGGATTTAAGGGTTTATATACTTAAGCTTCACTCATCTAAATGACTCTAAATTGAGCAGGATATTCTTGCTAACAGGGCTGACCCTGACCTTGGGTTTCCAATGTAATTCCATCTGCATTCCGGTATATGTTAAGGATGCATGATGCGGGGAAGTCTTGGAGCACTGTCTGTTCATGCTAACAGCCAAACTTACCCCCACCCAGGGGATCTGCTCTGGTCTCGCTCATCACGCTAAGAAGGAAATCTAACATGGCAGCTGCTTGTACATTACAGCGCTCAATGTGATTAGATACATCCCCCTTCTGACTTTTTAATCTCTTGATAACAGAATGTAGGTGTGGATGATGCTTTGGTACAGACTGCTGTAGTGAATGATGGTATGTGTGGAGCAGTGAGCTTCTTCCTCAGGGCTGTAATTTCTCTCTGTGCTCACTTGATCAGCGACTCGCTCCCTCTCCTTTTCCCATCAACTCTTCATCTTATGCAGTTGAGCAAGATGGTGAGCTACCCAAAGAAGTATAAACATTATTGCAACATAGGTTGGGTTTGCAAATTTTCCCAGAACAAACACAGGCACATACTAAAATAAACAATTTCTTTCAATCAGATTGGGGTTTCCTGGTCATTTGCGTGTGTACACAACACTCCCGCTTTTGATTCCAGCCAGAACATTCGTCATGGCCTTCTTTGTCTTGCTCTGATTTTTTTCCATTATAGTTTTGCGGTATAAAAATAAAGGCAGTGCTATATGAAAAGTTTTTAAAAATGTTGTTCATGTTTACCGTACCGAATGGTCCCCTTCCTTTGAGAAACTAGAGGGGCCTTCTGTCAGGTGCAGACCACTGCCAATACCATGCGCCCATGTGCTTTGCTGAATTATATGAAATTCAGCATGGTAGCTTTGGCACCACCCTGCTTAAAGATCAACAGATTTCCTTGATGATGACAGGAACAGGCATTTTCTTGAAGTGGTTAAGAAAGCCAGGTTTTTTTTGTTAATTTGCGTCTTTCCCCCTGATCAAATACGTTGGAAAAAGTGATGGGTCTTAAGTGGGAGAGAAGAGATCAAACGTGTCCTGGACAGATATGCAGCGCAGTCAATAATGAAACAAAGTGTGTATCTTCACATGTCACACGCTCTTGACCCAAGATAGCAGCAAAAGAGCCAGCAGACGACACAGGATCTGAACCACGGCGATGAGATTTCAGCACCTCTTTTCATTTACACACACACACACACACACACACACACACACACGCGGGCGCGCACGCAAACAAACTCTCCAACACACCCGTCTTGCACCTAATGACATGGATCAGGTTGTACGCAGGAAACATTTGGTAATTCAAGGTTCATTTTTTTCCCCCCAATCCCCTTATCTTGTTTGTCTCGTCACCTCTTCTTTCCAAACATGGGAGGCCTTCTCTTTGGCTTCACGTAGAGACATTAATACCCTGAGCAGTCTGAGGATCTGTGCATGCGAGACCTCAGGTACTCGGGAAGAGGACGCTGTGGGAGCAGGGTAGGACAATAGTAGGGTCTGGTTGAGTGAAGAAAGGCTCTTTTGTGATGAGCGGTGGATGGACAAGCCCTCAGGGAAGCTGCTTCTTGTAAGATGGGTGGTTCTTGGCCCAAACCCACTACTCTTGTGTCCTCCTTGGAAAAGGAGCCTCCAATCCAACAAACAAGCTGTGATTTATAGATTGGTTCCTCTTTGATGCTGACATCTGCTTGATATTGCCTGACGGGGGGATTAAATGAGCCAACTGGCTCTCAGGGTGGCGGCGACCCTCATCGTTGCAAAGGGATGGGAAAGCAGACACTCGTGAGCAGTGACTCATGGGTAATTTCATGCCCCAGTGAGGGCAAGGATGAGATGAAGAGAAAACATGGCTGCTGTGAAAGGCGTTCACATGAGAGATGACCGTTACGGTTTTGTGTAGGAAGCATGGATGTGTGTGAGTTACTGGAGGTGTGGGAGAGTAGCATTTCTTTTCACTGCGTCAAAGATGACAATTAAACTACATCATAGTGAGAGAGTGAAACTACCAAAAGTGAAAATGAATCAGCTCGAATGCAATCACAAGTGTGGGGGAGAGAGGGTATGTTACGCCAGGAGAGCCAGAGGACCGTCGCCTCAGAGCAGGCCAACCTTCAGACAGTTTAGTTTGACATGGCACAGCAAAATTAATGTGGTGTGGACCGATATGCAGAGCTGGAGGTCAGAACGCATCAACATCCTTATGCACATTTAAATAAAGAAAGTCCAAAAAAAGACCTGAACCTTTAGTCCGACCTCTTAACACACAAATCTTCGGTGTTAAAATCATTAAATGTATTTACAATACAGGACAAACCAAGTCAAACAGGGCTGTCACTGAAAGGCAGTCAGATCTTGTGAAAGAATATTAGCTGAGAGGATATTACTGAGAGGGATAAAAAAAATAAAATAAATCAAAAGATAGATGGGAGGAGAGGCGAAGTGGGAGAGAACGCACATGCAGAGAAGTTACTGATTTACTGCTCAACAGGCAACCGTAATGAAGAGCGAGTCTCCAGACTGACAGCCAGCAGAAAAAGTGACTGCAGGAATGTGGCTGTGGTCTGCTTTTCAAACCGCCACTCTCCGCTTCCAATTTGGAAAGACTGAAAATGAAAGCGACTTAATTGCTGACAGTGACAAAGACATGACAGATAATGGATTGCATCAATCCAGATTTAGCTGGCTGAAATTATTAATAGCAATTCCAGGAAGACTGGCCACTCCACGCTCTGATGACCAAATGTGTTACTAGCACAGAAGAGAAGAAAGGAAGTGTTAAAAAAAGAGTACAGGCCTCCTTTCCAGATAATTTTCAAATGTTGTGCAAACCCTCATTAACTGGCAAAGTTGACAGTGAAGAGAATCTCCCATCCTTCCTTCCTCCCTCCCTTTCATCCATGTCTCCCATTTTCTCTCATCACCGTCCACCTTCACCCCAAACTTCAACACGCAGACGCCCTTCTGTGTGATTTTTTAGGGAGTGATGGTAGGAGAAGTGGAAGGGAAGGATCCTACGGAGGAAGGGAGGGGGGCACACAGAGTAAACTGAGCCTCCCTTGTTTTTGGCACCTTGCAGTGTTGAAAAGAAGAAAAAAGGGTCGATCAGGGAGAGATTATCAGTTGAGTCAGCTGAGAAAGTCAAGAAGAACATAGCCATGGGGTCATGTGGGGACACAAAAACTCTTTGTCTTTTTTTTTAAAGAGGAGCAGTAGCAAAGGTGAGACGAGTAGCTGAAGAAGACAAAAAAAAGAATCATCTCATCTGGTGGGACGTAGAGGTGGGAGATGTTGATGAGGATGGCTTTAGGAGTCAATAGTGGAGTGGTGTCTAATGGACATTGCGTGCTGCCTGTTAAACTGACCCGAGGCTGAAGGGATATGGCATGAAAAGGAAAATCCCCACTAAGTTTATACATTGTTTCAAGATATTAATATCATACATGCCCCAGGGTTTCACAGGGCTTGCCCTTTAATGACTGCATCCTATTCACATGAAATTAAACCTTCAACAGAAGCACATCAAGTACAAGAAGCTACTGTTGACACAACAGCGTGCGTAGTAACTGAATTAATCCTTCAAGATGAAATGCTGTCAGAAAAAGGCGAGACTTGGCTCAGCAGATGACAACGACTGACTGGTCAGGCTAACTCATCTTGCGTTTCCTTCCTGGTAACTTCAGAACTCTGTGTGATGCTTGATCAGAAAACTTTTCTAATCAGGAACTGGTGTAAAAAAATAAATAATAAAAATGCCACTGTCAGCTGGGATGTATATGAGGAATAATGCAGCACATATGCACTAGTGGCACTGATTGATGATCACTGAGTGGAGATAAGTTTAGTCTGAAAAACCCCAGCTGGGATCACTTTTTATGTAATTCCTTGGAATATAGTTCATTTGATGCTTGACATTCAGCAGCTGAACGTATTTCATTTCCAACAGCTCTGGATTGAACACATCTTAGTAGACTGAACTCATCTTCTAATTCCGCAGCTTTGCCAGGACCCACAAGAAGACTGAACGCTCTTCTTGTTGTTGCACAGTGTAAGCTTTTCTTTTGAAATCTTTGTTTTTTTCTGGGCAAAGGAACCATTTTCAGGTAATGGTTTAGGTTTTTACCTCCCTATAGTTTAACATCTTTACCGGCTTAATGACTATAAACCTATGGCGCCATTCAGATACGGCGTAAATGAGAAGACAACTTTGAGTACACGAGTTGTCATTTGGTGGAGCAAAATCTATATAAACACCAAAGTTGTTGCCAAAGAACAAATTCATTGTTGTTTACAACTGTCAGGAGGAAGCGCTGCACTTCCTGTTCCTAGAATACCAGAAATTAAAAGCAGAAGAAGAGCGCAAATAAAATAATATGAACTGGGTTTATTTCTTGGCGTGTTCCAGGCAAACAAAATAAGAAAATACCAAGGCCTCTGGTTATATTGGTTGGCATTCTTCAAGTCATCACAATTTCTTTTTAAAATAAAGATCTGAAGGTTTGAAACACAAATATTATGGCATCCTGAATTACAGAGAAATGTTTACATAACCAAAAAATTGAATCTTACACTGAAAAAGATGAACACTATAATAGTGCTGTAGATCTAAATGTTGGGCATAGTTGTGAAATCAAACCATAAAACGTCTGTTGTGGCTGGAATTGTACAGATACACCTAATAAACAAGTAACTGGTGACATATTTCCAAAAAGGATGTATACTAATGTTGTACTAGAGATACTATCAAAATAATATATATATGACACAATCTAAGGGGAAAATGGATTCAAGTTATCATACAAAGATGGCTAAATGATAAATGCAGGCTAAAAAAAAATAAAAATGGTGTGGCTATAAAAAAAAAAAAGGCTGACTATTAAATCTTACTATACCAAAAGAACCACATGGACCAGCACCATGTCAGCTGAGTAAACTCTGAAGTCAATAGGAACACGCCACTGAAGCCATTCCAGTGACCTTTACCACAACAGAAACACGATGAGCTTGAACACCGTGAGAATTTCCACATGGCTTCATGAGTAGTGGTCCAAGATCTAAAACATCCTGCTCGCACATTTGTTGATAAAGAGTTCACCGACGGAAAAAATTAGCACACGTGTCCTAAAAGCAGTTCACATTACACTGTTATTATGGGATGGAGAACGATCAGCAGTACAGTTCTACAGTCTCCTCCTTCTTAAATGTTCGCAATGTTCAGTTTGGTAACATTTACCACACTGTGATATTTAAAAAGCCCTGTAAATGCATCACATTGACTCACAGGTTCTCTACCTGCACTTCTGTTTCATTGAAGAAAAGTTTTCAGAAGAATATCTCACACGTGGTTTATCAAAGCCACGATAAGTCCGTATTTTGTTTGGGAATGTCAGATCTTCCTTACCTCGAAGTTGACAGACAGGTTCCTCTTGAGAGCGATTTCATACACCAGGCTGATCTCTGATTTGCTGGCATCGGTTCCTTCCTCACTCTCCCCTTTTTCCTCTGGATTCTAGTAAAAAGTGAATGGGATGAGATGAAGTCACATTATGTCAGCAGAGACGCTTTGTCATCTGCTATGTCATCAACCAAGTGTTTTTATCTGCAGTTGGCTAAGTCCCTCTCCCTCCATTGTTTTGGGCAAAATCAATAACAAATGACATGAAAGTCCAGTCACGGAGAACAAAATGCTCCAGGGTCACTCTAATTTTCCTTCTTGTTCAAATATTTTTATAGTTCCACCAATACTTATTGTGTTTTCTTCTCCTTTAGATGACTTGCTGATAATATGAATATCTCAGGGGTTCCAAAAGAATTAAAAGCAAAGTATTGTGATGAATGAGCCACCGTTTAATGTTGAGGTTTTTCCAAACTAATTGGAATCAAATGTTACATTTTGTTTTCCATGACTATCCTAAAATTAACCAAACTGTAAGGCAGATATCAAACCAATAATTTCGCAAATTACCCACACACAGGAGGTGGACGTCAGCCAAGCTGTTGCAAAGACAGGCCTCTCTGCTTTCTGGCTATGATCTTCATCTGATAGGGGACTGAAAACCGTATTCCAGAACAGATCTCTGTCGGTACAGGAAGGTTTTCTTGGAGGATGGTTCATAAAATTTGAGAAATTCTGTATCAATTCACTCTTCTACTGTGTCAAATTATTATCTGAGAACAAGTACAAATTCTTTCCTCCACAATAGACAAACTGGATTGTGGGCTCAAATTTAAAATGTCATCTGACATGAAGGATTCACGAAAAAAAAAATTAGAGGTAGCCTTGACCATCTTCGCAGCAAACAGCTGAAACAGTTTCCTCTATTTCAACCAACAACAAAAGCAAAGCCATATTTGAACCCACACTTGATTTGGTTATTTACTGAACAATGTGTGAAACGACTGGACTTTGCTCTTTCAGGACAAAAGACAGCTTCTATCAACCCTCATAACCTCAGTCAGTTACTTCAAATCTCTTTTCGGAGTGACAAACAGCTGATCTGTCTATAGGTGGACAGTAAATACATTCAATTAAGGCATGCTTGTGTTTTATATGTTCATATCTAAGGAGAATCTCTACCTAATTCACTCTACTTGCGCTGGGACTGAACTGCACACTGCCGGCAACTGAGACCGACACTGAAGAACAGAGCTGCCAGCGAGTTAGCTTCTGTTATTGATCTTCTCTGGGTTTTCCATCGACCATAATTAACTGTATAATATGTTCAAAATGTGGGTGAATTGTTTGTCGTCCGTGGCGCTTTGCTAGGACAGGCCTCGTTTCAACGGCTGATCCACTGACAGGGGTGTGATAAATACAATTATCTCAAGAACCTACAATGAAGCAATTCTGGATTAATTCTGGTTGAGTCAGACTAATTTAATCCACGAGAATGGCTTTCAATTATTCTTAATCTGGAAAATATTCACCTCTTTTCTACAAACACATGGCTAGTTCATGCTGCAAAGATTGTAGCATCAGCCTAATTACAAGGGTCTTTTTTGGGACCAATTGTCTGAGAGAATGTAGAGCACTGTCTCGATCTTTATCTTCCCATGTCCACTTCTTTGTCTGGTTAAGTCTGAATGGCTTCGATGGTTTTCCCTTTGGGCTCCTTCTCTTCTCCTGCCTCATTGTGTGACCTGATACGATGCATGATTCATACTGTGAAGATCTCTTGTATTTCACAGAAAGCAGTCACGTGGTTGGATGCACCTACCACATTGAGCAAAAAGACCTCACGTTGGCGAGAGGCGAACGTGTTTGTGCACTGGGCTTTGTTTTATGAGTGCTAATACAGCTACTTCTTACAGTGTGTGTTTCATATAGTCAAGGTTTTCATGGCCACATTTTTTTTCCACTGCTGTTTAAAAGCATCCCTGATAAGTGTGATTAATAGAGTGAACTTGGAGCTGCACAGCTAGTCGACGTGTTTAAGTGTCTGCATTCTGTAAGCCCGAGGGTGCTTATTCCTGTGCAAACTGGAATGACCAAGCAGATCTGCAACCTTGCTGTGACAAAGACGAATAGAGGGCTAAACTTGACTTCGGCGCCACTTCTGCTCATGAATTTACTGGACAGTGTCCTGGGAAAAGTACAGGAAGAACCCCATATAGCGAGCGCTCTTACTCGAAAGGAGATATTGAATGAACAGTGACCGTGGGCGAGGAGAATGTTTCACAGTCAAATCAATGCTCATAGGCATTTGATTTTGTAATGGGGGGGGGGGGGGGGGGGTCCAAGATCAAAGGATGAGATGAATAGGATTCTTTGTTACGTAAAGCAACTAAAGAGCTAATGGATAGAGTTTCTTTTATGTATCCCCCTTTACTCCTATCAACTGATGATGTTGATTTACCTCCATTAATATCCAGTTGTACCATTGACTGGTAGGTAAAACACACTGCTTTGTTCAAGACAGGAAGTCTAAACCACAAGCAGGTATTTACAAGTTCGTCAGGCGTCCCATTATTTTATTTTATTGCCTGAAGCCAAGTCAAATTGGAGGTGCTTTTTCTGTTTTCTAGGGTTACATGTTATTGCTCCACCAGTGTATAAACACTCCAATTAGAGTCACTGATATTTACCTGTGGTCTTCCTCGAAATCAAAGTGACAGCCCACACTGAAAGAAACACTTCTAGCCTGAGGACATCCACACATTTACACATGTAGGAATACACTCACATGGAGACAGAATTACAGACATCTACTGTAGACACAATGCGCCGCAATTTGTAAAGCAAGACTCGGTAGCAGTGGCAAACAAAGAGCTCATTTATGACGGCTGACGCCACAAGACTACGAGTCAGGCAAGTGAGAGGAACCGGGGCGTTTTGAATAACCGTTGGCCATGCCAGGCGCTGAGGATATGGGGTAATTTGATTTCCGTAGGGGATGATAACAAAAGTTAACAGCTATTCCTTGGAGGATTCTCTGGAAAGGTGTGGTGATATTGGGAGAAGGGAGACAGAAAAAAAAGGAAGGATTCTCTCTTTCCTTTTTTTCTATGGAGATTGCAAGGCTTAAAATATACATTAGAGTAATTAACGTTGAGGTGGATTTGGATTCAATCTGATGAAAGGTGGTAATCCATTCATCTTATTAACTGCAAAAAATAGCAGCATCACGGCAGAACCTCTCCATTCAGAGCACAGACTGATCAGCAATCAGTCAAACCTTTTTGACCTTTCATTACGAAGAGTGTTTAAGTAGAATGAAGGCGAATGGAGTCTGACGAGACTGCAGTCACAGGGCGGCTAAAGTGCTCCGGGGATGAGGATGCAATGTTTAGAGGACGATGTGAATGGAGAGGAAAATGACCTTTTAGGGACTGATTGAATTCAAGAACAGCTGGGGGGGCAGCACATGTAATCATGTGTCTTTAAATACAACCATTTCAGGTTAGGCATTAATGAATCTAAGGCCTTGATATTTGCGCTTCATTCAAGCAGATAATAATTGTTGTCTTCGATGTTTTAGTGCTTTGAAGTTCAGTAACAGACTCAAACCAGCAAACTTAATAAGGTCTTCAGGCTCAGGCCCTAAAAAGGTCATATAGGACACAACTGGAAATTTTAGCTAAAGTTACAAAAATGAATAAATAATGCTTTCAAATAGAAATCATTTAGCAAGAACTTTCACTTGCACGTGTCACCAACGTGACATGAGAGGTCATGATGATGAGGGATCGAAAGGATGTGGAGCGTTGAAAATGAAAAACACTTCAGCGGGCCCCATGCAGACATTTCAGATAACAGATGATCATTTAGCTGTACATGTAATGAGGAGATTATTGCAACTGTTCCCTCCAGTGCAAACAGAATGATTAATACTCACAGGACTATATTGATTGGGTTTACGAAACTAATTTCAATTGAATAAAAGTGCATTGCAAAACATTTGTACAATGCAGTGCAGAGTTTAACAATTATGGCTTTGTCCAGGAGCCAGGGAATCAAGTTTTTATTGGTACATAAAGGGATAGTGGAGCAATTTAGTACTGCATTTTCATAATGTTGAGTCGTGGGAGTGAGATACTAAAAAAAAAAAGCAATGGCCAGAATGTCAAAGAAACAGAGGCTGAGAGAGCTCAGTCTTGTTCAGTCTCTAGTATGGGTTGAAATCCAACAAACTGTTGACGATAGGTTACCTCTAATGTAACAAATTGCATCGCCAAGTACTTGTTAAACCTAATACTGCATACCAATACTTCTTTAAGTGTGACTATTACTTCTTGCATCTCTACTAAAATATTTACACGTTGCTCTTCTGTTGCGGAATGCTGGAATATCCTAGATATTTACACAATGCGGAGGTGTTGTTTGGTTCTGCGTCAACAAGCCGAGTCATAATACTGGGGGGTATTTCTACAGCCTCTTGTGGTTACCTGTGGTGGCCGTTCAGGAATGGGTTCATTACGAAGGGCTTGCAGGGCCTTCATGGCAGCGTTGTGTCTGGCAGCTTGGCGAGTGCGTCCCTCACCGATAAACTCATGACTCCCCACCGACAGCTGCACATAGAAGATCTTAGGAACAGGGTAATGGTACCTGGGAGAAAGAAAGACCCATTCATTGTAAAAAAGGATGAACATTTTTATCTGATTTAAAAACACATGACAAGGCTTTAACATTACAATAACCATTCATACCATTCTTAAATTAAAGGCGCACCACTTCATCAGGGTCAATTACTGCACAATGGCCTGTTAGCCAATCACTTGACTGATGTCTCGCTATTGGATTTCAGCTTACAGTTGCCAAACAAAGCACAGGGACACATACATCCTGTCCTCTTTCTTCTGGCCCTGGACATAGATTTTCTTCTCTTTCTTTGGGTCCTGACAGAGCAGGGCTGAGCTGTCACTAAGTTGATATAGAGGTCTGCAAGTCCATGTGTGTGTGATACCCCCTCCTGGGTCAGGGGGAGAAAGGCTGAGAATGTCTGCCGGACTGAGGACAAGGAAAGAGAAATAGTGGGAAAGCTAACAAGAGGGGTGAGGAATCCAAAGTTTTTAATATCCGTCTCCTTGTCTTGTTGCTTCTCTGTCAGTATACACTTAAATTCATAAGGACATACAGCCCCCATATGCGGCAGACACAAATGGATAGCAGCAGCTGAGAAATATGAAATGGTGTCATATGCCAGATTTATTCAAGGAAATATTTTCACATTTGGTTGAGGCATTTAGAGAAAATCAAAACAAGCTCTCCGGAATTTAAGCAATCCATTCTCTCCGTGTGTACATTTCTACTCAGTTGCAGGGACTCTAGAACATCCTACTTGGCAGTGAGGCAGCCGTGAGATGTGAGATTTAATATTTGAGTGCGTGTGGGAATTCTGGGAACCAGAGAAGATCAAAAAATATGAGACAGGAAAACTGTGTGCACGGGAAGGCCGAGCTAACTTGTTTAAACTTTGGCATAGCTTCTTTCACTACTGATCTCTCGCATGCACATCACTGAATGAACAGACATCATATGGCAACATGTTCAAAAGCATATTCCAAAGCTACAAATACTCATAACTACTGTTTATGCACTCAAGTGTAAAATGGCAGATGCATTTTTATGAGTAATTTAGTCTCTTGTGTATTTATAAGCATGACAAGACAAGTCCATAACCATGCTAGCAGCTCTTCAAGGCTGAATTTAGCTGCGGTGCTAAAGTAAATGACCAAGTTAGCAGTGTCAGAAGAAAAAGACAGAGGCTTTACTTTCAAAATAACAAACAATACAGATCAAAAAAATATCAATGACACACCATTTTTACAAAACAATGTTATCATGACTAACAGAACTATGGTCAAAAACAATGGAAAAAGTTGGAACTAGCACTTAGAGTGTGGCCTTCCCGGACTGTCTGATCTTCAGGATCCAGGACAATTGAATCCAGATCGTCCTTAAAATCTAATCCCTTGTTCCTTGTATAAACCCCAAAATACGTTAACTTATTATAATATCTTAAGGTGGTTGAACATTTTGTTCCATAGCATGAAAAAAAAAAAGTAAGAAAATACAGCACTCGTGTATTTCAAAGCTTTTTATGCATCTTAAAAATGGTGATCGCTAACAAGTGGCCAAACGTGACTGTAGGTTGTCATAGACATTTAACTTCATCAGCCCAACAGCAGAAGAAGCATGAAGCTACTTGTAGTGCCAAAGTCATGTGCCTGTGGTGTAGTTTGTTCAAGGCATAACTTGACAAGGTCCATGGAAAAAAAAAAAAAGAAGGAAAGAAAACAAACAACAATAAATGGTTCTGCTCACAAATGTAATTGTTCCACCCTTGGTTCATGCTATACTCCTCCATCAGGTTTTGTGAAAATCCACCTGGTAGTTTCTGTGTAATCTGAAAAACTAACAGCATAACCTGACATAACCTGCCTTGCAGAGTAATATAACCTGCTGTGTGGATGCAATACATTGGAATTAATCGTTTTAATTTTGTGTCACCCGAGTACAAGAAATACTGCCTTTTTTCTAGCAGGTACTCAAAATAATTGGGTGTATGATGAAAACAATAACGCTTTACAACACGTATGTCATTTCGCTGAACATCTCTCCCCTCGTGTTTTTCCTCAATCTGCAGATCTAACAAAGACTCAGCATTAAACTCCCAGAATGGCAGGAGGTCTTTCTCCAGCCCACAACCCTCCTCTCATCCATCTGCTCTCAGCTCCTCCTGGCCACAGGAGCCTTCCCTGGGCGGGGGCCTGCCTGGCTCTTGCACGTCAAGCGTGGCCCCAGGGTCTCAGAGGACATGCCAAGTGCAACATGGGCTCTGGCCAACAGCGCCGAGCCTAGATGGGAGCAGCTGGGGCTGGAGCACAGAGTACAGGTGCAGGGAGGAAAAGAGAGGGATAAGACAGAGAAGGAGGGGAGACTGAAGGGGAGAGAAAGAGGGAAGAAAAGAAAGAGAGGAGAGGGGGACATGGGGGGAGGCCTGTGGGGGACACTAATCTACAACGTGGGAAAGTCATGGCTTAAACACAAGAAAGTCAGCCAAGAACACAGGCGAGCAAACTCACACACCAAAATCATGCAGACAAGAGCACAGGGCTGCCCCTTAATAGTCGACTAAATGTTAACCGATGAGAAGAGTCTTAGTCAGCCAAGTTTTGATTGGCTGGCTACAATTGTGATAACTGTATCGTAGTTGAACATCTATCCATGTCCACAAGCGAGCAGCGGGACCTTTGGGGCTGCACTGACAGTTGACAGTGTGTTTGTGAAAGCTTAAGCCAGCATCTAAAGGTGGATTTTTAATTTATTTTTATTTCTCTGTAATGTAGCACCCTGTTAACAATGTAATGTTCTGTCACAGCCCAGCAATTCAAATTAATTCATATCCTAAATGTGCAATGACTAGACAACTAATCGCCTGAAATGACGACTGCTGTTTGACTGGGAAACCCCACAGGACAGGCAGGAGAATCACATCAGGGCACCATGGCCAGTCCAGAAATCAGCACATGCTGGCTGAATATGACTGTTATCAATTATTATTTTTGTTATTATTATTACTACAGTGAGGGAATCAGGCCAGGACACCTGTAGGGAGGGAATGGAGGCTGTTGAAAGGGGGAAAATACACACCACTGTGTCGGTGTGGGATGTGTGTGTGTGTATGTATCGTGCGACTAAAAGAGGAAAAAAAAAAAAAACACGTCACAGCTCAATCAAATGATAACTCGTCGTCACTTTGCAGTATGTAACATGGTCTCGTTAGTAAGGTTAAGGCTACTGTTTCATCTCCATGGCTGAGGCATTCAAAGACTCAGACACACAGAGATAGACGCAAGCCATCATTCCGTAGACTTTGATCCCACAAACATAGTGGGGCATGGGAGATATGGATTTAATTAACACATCAGACGTGACATTTTGACTGGAAACATTTCCCTGTGGTAAGTAAAAAAATTGTTCTTACCATGGTTAAAAAAAACCCAACTTACTGAATAACCTCCAGACAAGTGGCAAATTGAAGGAATAATAAATAATAAAACTGTAATGAATTATACAGTTAAGAAATCAACATCCAAAACATGCTGAGGCCTTATGTCCATGTACAGTAATTTCTTACATTATGGGGGACTACATGGGCTGGACACCTTGACGTGTGGAATATCTACTTGGAACACATCATAGATCCCTGAAGAGACAGCGATATCCTGCTGTTTAGCTTACCCGTTAGCTTGTTTGGACTGGCACGCATTCCACAGTCTGACCGGCATCTACTGCAAAAGTTCAACATTTTCAACATACTCAGGTCAAATATTGGACTAAAGGTTTATGGAGGAGCTTTGCAAACACACTTTAGGTAACAGAGGTTTCCATAGGAGATGAGTTGACATCCAATGTATCTTACAAGCACTTATGAACTCCACACATTGGGACACAGATGTCACAGCTCAACCAGACAGTGATTCAAAAGGAAGTGACATCTGAATTTGGATCTACAAGAAAGACCCCCGTAAATAGCATTGTAAATTGCAGGTGACAGGTCCTATCTTAAGAATGGGATGCTTGAGCATTAGTTTGATAAGTCTGAATGTCAAAAAAGAATGTGATAAGGCAATAACAGTCCATCAACAAATGTTTAGTTGTTACAGTGGTGCTGTAGTACATAGATTCCTAATTATGCAGATGAATTCCCAATTGAGAGATCAGGGCAGTGTGAACCTGACACGCTGCTTTAAGAGATGATCCGGTCAGATGAGTCATCCTTCACCATATTCTTGATAACTGGGATGGTCAGCGTAGGACGCACAGTAAAAGAACAGTGCAAGCCTGAATGCTTGAACTTTACAACTAGGGAATTTGATTGCAGCAATAGGCTATGGAGGGCCTACCACTTCACTTGTGCCAATAAAGGGAAGGGACACAACTGTGCCAAACCATACAAGGTTGTTCTGACCAATCACATTTACCCTGTGATCAAATATTCTTATCCTAGTGCTAGTGGTCTTCTCCAGTGACCCCAAGTTTTGCCACCCATAGGGCACCAAGGGTCGATAAATAGTATGAACATCACGCCTTTCATCTGCTGTGGCCTTTGTAGATCTAAAACCATTTCAGCCCCTGAGAAATTTTGGGTTCTCCACCGCCATCATCAAATCACCAAACAAGAGAAAATTTTCTGAAAGAATGTCGTTCATCCCTCCAAAATTCCAGAGACTTGCAGAGTCTATGCCAAGGCCCATTGAATCTTTTTTAACTGCTTATCATGACACATAATTTCTTCTGCAATTCCTCTGTACCTCTCCACAACCTTGACATCTCCATTATTGCTGTCAAGCTTTGGTTAAGATCCTGTCTATTTTCTGTAGTAAGAATCAGTAGGTTTGTGAGAGTACAGAGTGGCTGAGAGTGTATAGGGAGCACTGAATATGTCAACGGCTTTGGCTGGCAAACTTGTGTAGACCACAGCAATCAAAACCAAATGCAGCATTTCCTCTTAGTCATAAACCTGCCATTTTGCCAATAAGAACAAATTAAATTTAATCTTGTTGAGAACATAATGTTGCAGAGTTTATTTTGTCCAAGGAGAGACAGCAATGCATACACAATTGAGCAAGATTTAGACATTCATTAACTAAACATAAGCGAGTCCAGTGGTGGTCTGTATACAACTCATAAATCACTAAATATCAAATAAGATACTCAATGAAAAATGCAGGACTATTGATGCTGTTGTTGTAGTTGCTGGGGAGATGATATTGTTTTTACATCTGTGTTGTTGATTGCGTGACAGGGTAGCATTAACTCAGTGCTTCAGCTTGCATTAACTGTATCGGGCTTGGGCTGGGTTCAGACTTCAAAATCAGAATGTCTGTCAGTTTTGGGTCGGTTAGACTGGAGACAGGCTTAGAAAGAAAAATGCGGTGGATATCCCAAGATTTTAACATTTGTCTCACAATTCTTGACTTCAGCGAGGGAGAACCGAAAAAACACTATGTGACATTATAATCGTATTTATAGACATTTTGGAGCAGTTCCGTTTATATAGTACCGTCCGTTGCGCAATTTCTGAATAGTAGCAGGTTTAAAGTAATTAAAGCATGGTTGTGGCGTTGCTGTTGTATACAGAATGAAAACATATGTATTTTACTTCAGCAGAAAGCGCCAGGCCTCGAAAAAGTCGGCCAAAACACAAACAAGGCATGAATGAGGGAGTGTACTGGCCTTCTTTGTCTCTCACTGAACTTGACCACCAATACATCAACTGGCCACACATGCAAACGGGAACAGTTGTATGCTTTAAACCGCAATTACACACAAACATTAACACACAACTGACTCAGGCCCTTGTAAATGGGATGGGGCTGCAATGGGAGCAAAAGAGTGACAGAGCTTTTGCGGGGGGAAAAAAAGCAGAAACTTGGACAGACTTGCTCTTCCACCAGCTGCACTTTCTTCCAATCTCCTGCCAGACATTTACTTGTTTTCTCTCCCTCCCTCCTTCCATACTTCACTCCCTGTGTCCATCATTGATGGCTTTTCTTCCCTTCTGCCTCACGCAACTGCTAATGTAAAAGATACACAGTGGTGTGACAAAACAGCCCACGTAGTCAAGTAAACAGTGTTCAAACCCAAACTGTCCTAGTGGTGTTGGGGGGGTGGATTCAAAGTTCTTTGGACCCTGTCTGAGGATAGAAACCACTAATCCACCAGGGAGATGTGGATCTATTTGGTTAAAGAAAAGAGCACTGGTTTCTCATGAAATTGGTTCTTTGTCAGTTATTGTTCATGAAGCACTGTTCTTCCAGGAAGCCCCACATAAGAAAGCATAAAAAAAATAAACGTTTCGTCCACAAGCTTCCAATGATCCACATCGTCAATATCATGGTAAAAAGACTGTGATCATAGGAAGGGGGGTGGCACATTATTCCTGCCAACAGTTAGCCAGGGATGAAGGCCTGGCCCAAGCTGTGGTCCAAGGGCTCCATGGCACCACCCTAAGTGAATGAGTCTTGAGGCCAGCACAAACTGTGCACCAACTTTGTGGGCAAGTGGGTCGCCTCCATTGCAACAATGAAATGTATGTTTCATTAGCAACCACGACATGGATTTTGTGTTGTTTAACACATTGATGTCAAAATTTTGCTTATTTGAAATTGTATTTTTGATTTCCTTCAAGATGTTGAAATGGTGATACAATGTACTGTATGTATTTGTCTTGTCACTCAAACAGGAAATCTGACATGAAGTTGCAATGAACCGTTGATACCTGCTTCACGCATTTTAAGTTTGATGATTATAAATGATTTCCTTATAACCACCAGCCTTAGTAAATGTCATAGCTCAACCAACAGAAAGACATAATCTCGCTCATTCTGCTCATGGATGGTTTATCGGATTTTGTTCAGATTTAGTTTATAAGAGGGTTGATTTTTGGTGGTCAAATGTGTGCAATATACTCTGAATGTTGATGAAGAAATACTTTACTACATTTTCCAGAATATGATAAAGAAAAGCGATGCCTTTGGTTTTGCCAGGAAGATGAGCTTCACCTGGAAAACTGGATCCTTGCAAAAAAAAAAATTATCTTGTGTTGGGTGAATGGTAAAACAAAAGAGTGTTGAATAAAGATGGTTCAGTGTATTTCAGTCCCTTGGTGTGTGTATGCATTCGTTCCACATTTTATCATAAGTGTGTCATTCAGCCCATCAATGTATGGCTGGCCCTAGTATTGTCTTGGTCTCGATACACCCTGCTCTTGAATTGGTCTCAGTTAAAGGGGTCAAAACTTTGCTCTGGATATAGGATTTTGTGTGAACAAAAGAAAGTTTATCTGAAAATCATGTTATTTGTAGCGTGTAGGATAAGCCTACATTGATAGCTTGAGTCACAGAAAAAGATCTCTTGGTAAGCACATCCCTGTATTGAATTTTATCTCTACCACTTTTGCACGGGGCTAAAGTGTGACGAAACATTTGATTTGTCACACAAGGTCATCACAATGCTTGTGATGTCAAACAGAAAGTAGGAATAACTCTGGATGATCAAACTTGATTTTGGTGATTGGCAGACAGCCCCTGATTGTGAGGCATAGTTGTAGCATAGCTTATATATGAGGAGGGTTGATCTTTTACTCAATAGACAGAGCAGTCAGCTCCTTCACACAGTTCCCAAATATAACGAAGGTTCAAAAGTGTTGGTATGTAATAAGTGCTGGTGTGAAGGCTCCATCAGTGCTGCTTGCAGCACTAATTCTATTCTTAAGTGTCAAAGGAAAGGTTAAGAGTTATAATGAGAAACTGTGTGTCTGAGTCCGGTAGCGCTGTATTTTCTCAATCAGACATCCCCTGGAGCAACTCTGAATCAGAGATGCTACATGTATTCACTGTGAAGGGTTAAACTGGCTAATGTGTAGTCATGTATCAGAGAAGCCAGATGGCAAATGTGAATTCAAGAGTACCTGTGTCACTATCCTAAAACTTCAATAACACCAAACTCACATTCTATATATTCTTATTAAAGTAGTTAATGGAAACAGTTTCTAATGCCCTTGACGTGTAATCTTCAAACAGCAGTCTATGGAGTAATCCTACCACTGCCTTTATAAACAATGACCCTTTATCATGAAAACTACATAAAACAGAGGTTTCATAACTTATTTTAATTAGTGTCTCCAAAGTTGACAGCGTTCATTGTTTTTACTGTTTGTTGTGGTTTCAGTTTTGAACATGAGATTAAAGTGCTCTTTGTGCAAGCACTGTAATCAGTCTCGGTGCGCTCCCTCCGTGTTCGTCTCACGAGAAGGCATGTATGATCTTACCTCAGGTCTCCTGACACACGTTACAGTATTACAACTAGGACTGAATGATACATTTTGATGGATATTTTGATTGTGAGCCAACTGATTTTAGTGGGATGGAAATCTTCACTGGAACATTTTTTGAAGATTATTAATGATGTTATTTTTGCTGGGCTTTGTACCGACCAAAAACATTCCTTTGATCTGAATTAGGCCGGAGCATCGCTGTAGCACCGAAAGGCTTAATTTATAACAGTGTGCTGTAGAACATTTTTATGCTTATCAAGAAATGGCAGCTCCTTTAAATTGCATATTGCAATTTGCCATTTTGCAATTTCAATTAGACTATGATTCATTGTTTCAGCGGTAAATTAAACAGACAGGCAGTACACAACTAGAAGAATGTAAATGTGTTGACTATGAAAAGAGCCATGTGCTGATTTGCCATGTTGGCGATAAAAGCAACTGCTGTTTGACTGAGAACAGGCGTAGCGTGCATTAATTCTGACGCCTTAAGCACAGAAAAATATCACTGAGTAATAGAAGACTTGCCAATGAGTGCAAAACAATGACAACATGTGTGTGTTTGTAAGACTTGGGCAAAAAAGGAAAAAGACAACAAATGCCTTTATAAATCCTGTGCCCTTCTTGTGCCAACTGTTGGCTGGCTGAGGATCAGACCCTGCTGTCCTTTTTAAGAATATTGCATTGTGACCTGCTGGTTTTCATTGTTATTAAGAGGCGGGAAAATCCTTTTGTTAAAAAAGTTCTGTTGCCATTTACACAAAGGAGTAGCATGAATATTTTGGGGCCAAATTAAAATTATTTGACTTAAAGAAGCCCATTCAAATTGCAAGTGGTGATGACAGGGGCTTTTTCAACCTGCATATGAATTTCTGTTTTCTTCTTACAGACAGAAGTGACATGAATACTGTTCTACTGATTGATTATGTGTTTACATTATCACCTTTTTGTCACAGCTCTTGGCCAGCCACGCCTCCCCCCACCTGTTTCCCATTCCCCTAATGAGCACAACTGTCCTTCACCCTGTTCTCCACCAGATCATTGCGTTATCTCACACTTCTCGCACTCCAGAAACCTGCATTTCCTGCCTGGCCTGCCTGCTCTCACTGTATACCTCCCTGCCTGCCAGCCTCGCGTAATCCCTTTCCCATCTGCCTGGAGTCCTTCCCCTTCGTCTTTGGATTGCCTGGTACCAGCCTACGCCTGAACCTTGGCCACGCTCCTTTCAGCCCCTACATCTTTGAATTTACGCTCCTGTCTCCGCCCCTTTCTTTAAAACAATGTCGGTGAGAATGGAAGTGGGCCCGCCAGGCCAGTACAAGGTGTCCGCTAACCAGAAATGCTCCAGGGCACCCAAGTGCAGGGTGGGACAGTGAGTGGCTGTCCACCCGCAACCTACCCCTGAAAGAAGACAAGAAGAGCATGAGTCCACGTTTCATTGGTCCTTTCCCTATGCGATACGTCATTAACCCTGTGGCAGTGAGACTTGAGCTTGCCCTGTCTCCGAGGGTTCATCTGACAGTCCACGTGTCACGGGTTAAGCCTTATATGGAGAGTCCCCTGGCGCCTGCCAACCACCACCTCCCCGGATGATCTAAGGAGGTCTGGTCTATATGGTATGCCGTCTGCTGCAGTCCCGATGTTGGGGACGAGGTGCCCCGTACCTTGTGGACTGGGAGGGCTACAGGCTGAGGGAAAGGTCCTGTGTGCCTGCACGTCACGTCCTCCGTTGCCTGCACCCCAACCAGCCAAAGGGATCCTGCAGGGGTACGGCTCCCTGCCAGAGACCCACGCGATCCCCTCCACCTGGAGTCCCTGACAGCTCGAGGATGCAGACCACCTCAGAGGTGAAGGTCGCTGACACCTGAACCTTGGCCTCGCTTCTGTCTGCCCCCCCTTGGAATCGGTTCTAATAAAGACGATTAGTGCACCCGCTAATGCATTTGGGTCCTGCTTCGCAGTTCTTGTCACTGTTAGGTCATTAATTCATGAAATAAGCCCTCGTGAAAGCATAGGGTCAGTGAAAAAGGTACCAGATATGAATCTAAACGTGAGTATTTTGGTTCCAAAAGCAGCATGCATGCTAAGAGCTGCAAAAAATACAAATATAATTACTTATAAATGGGACTATTGTTTAAATGACCAAGGAAACGTGAATCCTAGCATTGGATTATTTCAGTCAGGTCAGATAAAACTGAGAAGCTCTAAGTCTGTGGATCCTGAAGTGTGTTGCAACCAATCACATGATGGGAAATACAGATGAGTTGCCTATTATTTCCATCTGAGCTCTCAACTGGCTTAAGACCAAAGAAGAAGTGCATCATCACTAAACAAATCTAACTCTGTTTTCAATTTCTTCACAATTCAAATATATTATTACTGAGGTGAATGGTTCTCAAGCAGTAATATGGCAGTGTGAATCCTAAAAAAGCTAAATCCATTATCCAAAAAATGTGCTAATGTGATTAAGTCACAAATACCTTTAAGAATTTCTTCCAGTGAGAGGACTTGTGACACATCCAGCAAGAGGAGAATGATGAGTTAGTGTTGTGTGGAGTGAAGAAAACTCCAATGTAGATAAAGATTAAGCATCCATTTCCTCAGAAAGATATTCCTGCCAAGGTTTCAGGAACTGAGATGGAACACACGGTGGAACTGAAAATGAGTACAGACAATATTTACAGAAAAGGCCAGTTGCTTCTTGTGTTTGACACTTTTGTTTTATGCATCTGTATCTTGGGAGGCTGATCCCTACGCCTCAGATGAAATCATGCTTTTGGTGGATTTCTCTTGTGTTGGCCCATGTTAATTAAATGTTTGTTATTTGCCTCTATCGATGATCACACCCTGAAGTGCAACACACACACTCCCTATAGTCGGTAGACATGCCATTTATAGAGACGTTGTAAAAGGTACAGTTACCTGGACTTGCTGATGTGTAGAGAGTAAATGTGATCAAACTTGTAGCTCTTCTAAAGATCCGACGGGCAACAAAGCTCGCACAGCAACGTGTCCCAACCAGACGTCACACCGCTGTCATGTGATGATACACACTAGCAATAGATGTATGCGTTTCGATGTATGGCTCTAGTATTTGAGAAGTACACAACGTCTCAAAAAGAAGTTCTCAAGAGATAGAACTATTTTTTTATTTACTCTTCGTAGAAATTCACTGCCCAGTACTGATCACGCACAATAAGCCTGTCACTTTTGATATGAAATTTGAATACTAAACGTAAAATATCGGAACTCTAATCATGCATTTTAATTCATAATTTACATTCTACAAGTGCAATAGACCATTGGAAGTAATTACATCTGCCAAGAGGGTAATGTGATCATGGTTATTGGTTTGTCTGTCAGTAGGATAACTCACGTATTTAAGGATGGATTTGGAGGAAATTTGGTAGAATGCAAAAATTTAGGTTGAGGAACAACTGATTTGATTTTGGGATTAATCCAGAGCTGAATATTGGCAAAGGTATGCCCTCTATTTTTCCTTGTGATTCAAGAAACTGGAAGGATAAGGATTCTTAACTGTTTTTCGTTAAAAGCTGCTGCCTTAAAACTAAACATCACCTAAAATATTATTTTCCTTTCAATTACTTGCTGTTCGGTGTCTTTCTCCCACCAACCCCCCAATCCCCAATCTCTTTTTGGTGACTCCATAATTTAGAAAATATCGGCCTTTATATTTTCCAAACTTGAAGCAAATGGCGATGACTTCTAAGAACGACAAAACTGTCCAAAGCCTCCATTAACAGACTTTCAAATTCCATCATCCAGTATAATCCGTACGCTCCATAATCCACAAACACTAAAAGCAGCTTGAGATGCATTTCAGGTCATTTAACAGACATTTTGGACATTCAGTTAGTTATTGAAAAGCAAATAAATATTTTGGTTAGTTAGACATTTAGTGTACTTTCATGACACGACACAGGATAATATAAAAGAAAATAGTGATCTCTGACGATCGATGGATGGACATTTCTGATTGCATGTCTGCTGCCGCCTGCTGCCTTATAAGCACTGCAATCAGAATATATCTGACTAATTTGATAGAGAATATCAGAATAGTCACCTATAACTGGTGTTGCATCCCAAAATATATTCGATTTCACATTTCACTACAGACATACAAGTAAACATTACAACAAACATTTGTGTTCACTCAAATTTGGAATATCTGACAGCTAACAGCCACCCATACAATAAAGGATAAGAAGTAAGTGGCGTGTATCCGTACCAACACACAGAGACGTGTGGTTTTGTGAAGAGGCCCACTTAAGTCATCTGACTAAGCCAGGCAGACGTACTGAAAGGAGGCATTAGGAGAAGTGCTCCCACTGATGTATGCTTCTTACTAAGTAGGGGTAACAAGTTGATTTTTTTTACATTCAACGCATCAAGGAAAAGATTTGAAGTGGAGGACACACCAAGATATACAAACGTGAACATGAAACACTGTGCAGAGGAGAGGAGATGAAAGGAGACACCGGACTCAAGTGCCATTGAGTCTATTGAGCACAAATCATCCTGAGCAACTGTTTATTTTGGACCTGTAGTCCACTCCTCCACCCCTGGTCTCTTCAATAAAACATTACTTTATGAGTTTACACCCATTTGAACAATTCGGACATATTATTGTTTGGTCTGGCGTGTCGCCCAAGGTATTTTATGTTGTCCCTGACTGTATGCATCTGATTTACTTGTCAACACAGCTACATGGTGATGTTCAAAAAAAAAAAAAAAAAGCAATAAAACGTTACTCCTCTGATGTGTCTACCCTACGGGCTTTGGCAGCTCCCTTTTGTTTTGGGAACAGCTATGATGACGGGATGGATAAGAGAAAACATATCCGTGGAATGCCTGAGTGGAAGAAAGAGCACACAGTGTCCCAATACATGAGATCCCAACAGGCCGGTAAGCTATATTAAAAAAAAAAAAAATTATATATATATATATATATATATATATATATATATATAAATAAAAATTTCAGTGGGTGAAGGTGAGAGAGCGGGAAAAAAAAAGTCTGTGTGAAGAAGAAGAGGACAGAGGATATTGGATACCTACACATATACGTAGAGAGAGAGAGATGATAGGAATATAGAAAAGTGCTCACGGGCAAATCTGAAGTGCGCTAGGTTGTCCCAATTACAGCTGCATATGACAACGTACACCTGCGTGCGTGTGTGTGTTTGTGCGCGCGTGTCTGCTCTGCTGCAATTTTGCTGTCTGATGTTATTCGAATGCCCTGCAAGCATGAGAGGGGATTCATTTCTCAAGGATAAGTATCTTTTCATTGGAACGCTCTCTTTATATTTCTAACATGCACCCACACACAGACACACAGCATCCCTGAGGCGTACAAGAAGGTTGTCATGGATTTAACAAGGACACGTCCGTATACAGTAGCTGAGGGAAGTCATATGGCATTTTAGTGCTGTATAACATCAGGGTCAGCACATTACTGACACATCGAAAAAAAAAAAGAAGTTTTTTTGTCCACGTATATTGAAGTAATTTTAATTCCTGCGACAAATTACACAAGTTCACTTCAGTTTTTAAAGCAAAATCCATGGCGGTCATCATTTGTTTGAAAGAGTCACTGTGAACTCTGGGAAACTGTGCTGGACATTTTATAAATGGTGGGTTCATTCATGATTGCAATTATTGGGAGTGGCTGCTGTACAGTGAAAATGCAAAAGGATCTGCCGCAGTTCTTGATCATATATCATATCACATCATCCATGATTGATACAAAACCTCCCCGTGACAAGGATTTTTCATGTCCCAATTATGGTTATATTTGCGTGATTTAAAATATTATTTACTCTTTACAGACGTACTTTTACCATAGTTTCATTTGGTTATTCAAGGGTTGCGCAATACAATTTGTAACAGTATTTGCATGAGATTTGTGATTTGTGAATGAAAGTGTTTCTTTGGCATTGCTTCCATTGTGTGTGATGATATCAGGATTAAGTGTGGATCAGTTTTTGGGTTTGCCCAGGTCTCAAGACTGTAGTACACACAAAAGTCTCACAAAGTCAATGAAAAAAAAGGATACTGGTTTAAGTTACAACATTAAAGATGCAACTGCCATTTGTTAAACAGATTTCTTGCCTTTTTGGCAGCAGATTTAATAACGAAATGCAAAAATTGGGTACAAATTGCACAATACTACAACACTGTGCAACAGGTACTGCATCCTCTGTAGCACAGGTGACCTGCTATTCCTCTTCAGCCCCTTTTACTCAGCCTGTTCAAGATGAGAATGTTGCACGGTTGTAACTGATTGTTGCTTCCCTGTTGAATCTGAACTGATGTCCTTCTAAAAAAGGAGACTTGGGGCCAACGGTGCTCTTGTTACTCATTGGGTCTGATTGTGGAACACCAGTATGAAAATAACCCACTTTGTACTCTTTTTGTGTGGCACAGGTTAAGCAGCTGCTGTGTCATAACTGGAATCCTCCTAGGGACAGTATTACGGAATCTCTGTGTAAATTGGGCTTTTGTTTCCAACGGAGAAAGCAGTTTGCGGCCTGTTGGGTATCTGAACATCATCGCAGGAGGAAATGTCACAGAGCAAAGCACCCTCAGACATTCAGCCCACTGTTCTTCCAGCTGACATAATGTTACTGTCATAACCAAATGAGGGCTGGGAGGAGGTGGGTGGCCTCAGACTGCACAGCCTTGCTCCAACGGGGGAAAGTCCTGTCCAAATTCCAAATTCTGACAGAACGCCCCCTTGGGCGGAGGCGCGCACAGAGCAGCAGGGGGAAAGTTAGGAGCAACATGAATAGACGAGAGGAGCCCAGAATGACTCATAGGAGTCAGGTGTTCCAATGATAACACGGGTGTCAATGATTATCCATGAAAAAAAAAAAAAAGGTTGATGTAACCGCATTTCTTGATAACAAAAGTATTATCCCAATTTGACGATCACTTATGTGAATCATTTGGAGTGAATTTCCGTATACTGTTTCAGAGAAGCTCGGTAATTGACTGAATCACTTGAAAAATATGCATCATCATCATCATCATCATCGAGGGTGTTCTTCAATTCAGTATTTGAGAATGAACAATGGTCCGATGAAGACTCCACAATAACAGAGACAAATGGCTGATTTAAAAGTGGACTTGGACGGGAAGAAATTATTCACGGGCCCTTCGCCATAAATAAGATTCATGAAGACGCTGATAAATGCACATATCATATTATCACCATATTTTTTCATCGGAGCACTTTCTGAATGAATCAATACGGGTCCTGGTGGTTATTAGAGCACTGATGGATCCGAGCCAGGCTGCCCTTTTAATGGGATGATTTTCCATCAACACGATTCCAGATCGCTCTGATTCATCATAATAGGTAAGGACATGGGCATATGGAAACCTTGGTTTCACTGCAGAGTCGTTAAGATGACCAATTGTGGATATGGCCTGTCACTCTGCCACACAGTCAGTCATCCGATGAAGAGAATTCATATTCAGAAGGTCTCACCTTCATTAATCCAGGGCTCAAGCACACTGGATGAGAGAGACCTTACGAAAAGACGAGTGACCTTGAGATAATGTATACTTCTGTTCAATGATTCAGACGCGTCCCCTCATCCCCTCTCTCGCTTAAGAAGCGTCTAAATAGACAACGAGCGATGCTGCCTCTCTTTAGACACATCACTGTGACATATGACATTGACAGACAGTTACAAGGAAACAGATTTCCTTCCCTCTTTCAAAGACGTGAGCCTTTCACCCCGTTTGTTCCTGCATGGATCAGATAGTAGAAGATGGGAGCCAGATGCGGGACCGTCTGCTGGCTAGACTCGGTTACCCAACACTGCAACTGACTCAGTGACTTCTCCTGTTAAGTACACCAAGTTTACAAATCCTTTCCACAAGATACTTGGCATCAGAGTATGTTACTATAGGACTTCAATGAGGGAAAATTTTTAGCAAACGGCATGTATGTATTGCTCTGTGCCACCTATATTTAATTGGGACAGCTTTATGTCTGTTCTGTAATATCATGAAATTCCAAAGCAGACTCTGCATAAATCCACAACATATATGAATATCTATCGCAATTCATAACTTGCATGTTACAAAATGGGTGCTCAATCACCTTAGAAAAGCACTGCTGTGAGGGTTTTTCAAATGAGGAAACACTGCCATCTGCAGCTGTAACAATGACACATTTCACCGTCTCTGTATTTAAAATTATGACACAATATCTAAGGGTAATTTTCAGAATATATCACAGGTACAAACCATTTTGACTTGAGTCGACTTCAGAAAAATGATTGATTTGAGACCACATGCCCCCTCAAAACTACACTCTTGGTCGCACAATGGTTTTCAGGCGTGTCTGGATTTGGGTGCTCACCTTTGGTTGAACATGCCTCTGAAGTTGTAGTTTGCTCTGTAGTTGGGAATGGGCTTGGGATCCAAAGGCCTGTAGATAGCTGGCTCCCCTCTCTTCATGGCCAGACCATTCAGCTCCACTGTGGGTGTTATACTGCCTGCAGGAGCCGAGCCGATGTAGAAAAGCCCCCCCAAAAAAACAAAAACAAAAATTACACTCTTTATGAAACAGATTTCATGGACAAACATGAGGAAGTCTATATCTAAATAAACGACTTAAGTTGACGTTCTGTTTTTTTCCTTCACAGGTTAGCTTAATGAGGACGTAAAAGACCTGTTCAAGCTCCAGTGCCTTTGAGGTTTATTCACTTTATTCAAATTGTTTAAACGATGAATAATCAGGTGCAAAATTGTTGTTCATTTGTCTCTCATGGTTATCTCAATGATAAACCACTGTTCAGCTGAAACTAAGTGTTTCTCACATGTCTGGCTTAAAAAAAAAAAAGACAAAAAAGACGTCGGCATTCATAGCATGAAATATACAAGAATCTCTCACATTGTTATGTCTAACTTGTGATCTTGTGGCTGCTGTGAGTGTCTAATGACAAGTGTGAGAGTGCGTGCAAGTGCACCCAGCATCGACTGCCTAAATCATGTGTCCTTTGAGTAGTGGGGGGGAGGATGCACCACTGACTTTTGACCTGTTTTTTGTTGGTCAAGTACTTGAGCGGAGCATCAAACTAACTTACTTACTTACTGACACCCATGAAGATGTCACTGTCAACCGTATTACAGTTGATTTCAGATATACTCCAGGCTCGAGAGCAAAAAGGAATGTCCTGAGGTTCATGTCAGTAAGAATACTTTAGGAGTCAATAGTGGGGTTTTTTCAACATTCCTTTCAGTGTGTCACTGGAGGACAGTCTCTAAACGATGGACACTGATTCAATTTTACAGATATGGGTACAAATATCCACTGATTAAATGAACCAATGCAGCCAGTTAATATTTCTGTTCAACTCTCAGTTGGCACTGCAACTTTTTGAAGTTAATAACCGAACATTCTTAATTGAAAGTCCCCTTGAGGTTACCTCCTCGCATCAATCATCAATTATCTCTACCCAAGCCCCACCCACCCGTATGTCTACATTTGTCACTGTCATAAATGAAAAGTCTTTGAATTTATTATAAACTCTTGAACTGGACATCAAACTCAAGGACATACATACCTAAATAAATATATATGGAATTGACCATCCATTATTGTTTACAAGAGCATACAGAATGTGGTGGAGATGTCCAATAAAATTCCCTGTCACAAGCCTTGATAAAGAAGCAAGGATGGTGTAGCCTGGAGGCCAAACGTAGTGGAACCACAGCAGCATGTGACTTCAGTGTTGAATCAAGCAAAACCAGACACTCTCAATAATAATGAATCTTTAGAATGACACAACAGAAAGTAAAACTCACTAAATAGATCTAGATACATACATATACATATATATACATATGTGTGTGTGTATATGTATATATATATATATATATATATTCATTCAGTTATAGCAAAATATTTCTTGACAAGCCTTATATTGTACTCTTTCTGAATTCTGTAGTCTAACAGTATGATAACCCAGGACATACTGCTACAACTAAATGAGTATATGCTACTGTGGTTGCAGTACCTGGGTTGCTGTTGATGTCAACTTTAGGGGAGCGGGGTGCTGGCCTGGGCAGGACACTCTCAGCTAGCGCTTTAGCCGCTGTGGAATGCTGGGCCTTTTTAATGCTGGTCCCCTCTGCCTCCCACACCTGCTCCCCAAGGGTCAGCTGCACTGTGAAGATCTGCAACAGTGACACCCAGAGGGGAACACATGACATGACAGCAACTGCCATTTTCAAAAGACACAGTCATCACCATTGCCTTTGCTCAGGGGGGTTCTAATGAATGAAATGCAGATACTATGTTCAGGCTCCAAATTCACACTTCCATGCAGTCTCCCCATCCTGACCTTAGCATGTGCAGGGCCTCTCTCGTGGAGGAGTTTGTACTGTGGTTGGATCCTGTTGAAACGGGCTAACTCATTCACCAAACACATCGGAGTTTTCTCTTTAGGGTTTGCCATGTTCTCCTGGGGCGGGCCTGAAATTACAGCACAGATAAATGCATTGCATACTGAGAAATACGATTATGACACCAGGGAATGAGGGCCATGAGGAAGCCCTGTCTGGGTGTCAGGGTGCACCATGTGGAAACGTGGCTTCGTAACATTGAGACATTATCCTCTAAAATTGCTTTTAACTGACTTTAAATCTGACAGCACCAACGAGGAGCTACCTGGCTCATGTCCCTACCACAGCACCAAAATAGTAACCCCTCTGGTATGGGAACCATTTATCAAATAGCTTCCTCTGACCTGCCTTGCCAAAAAAAAAAGGAACATGAATTCGGTCGTGTAAATTTGTGTGAGGATGCAGACAAGACGAAAGGAAAAAGGTGGTCAGTTAAAACTTCTCTCAGTTACTGTTTTTGTATTCCGTTATCCTCCAACCCCCTGCCTCATAACTTGCACCCACACAAACTCATGCAACAGGTTAGGTAAACATCTTCATTTATCAAAGCATGCGCCGAGAGCAGCATTCCAGGGTAAGAAATACCATTGAATATTCTGAGGAAGTACATAGAATTTGCTAAAGACTTGCAATGTTATGAATGACTTTTTTAATTGCGTGCTGTTGTCCCTTCTGTTCACCCTGAGTTGGCTCCTCGAGTATTCTCCTCCAGAAAGGAGCAGGGGAATATTACCTGTTGTTGTTGTACTACTTGTTTGCAGGTATCTTAAGATTTCTTTCTGCGAGAGCGTAGATGTTCCAACCTCAAATCTGTGGTAATTCCATCTAAATAAAAAGCCTGTGGACCACGATCGTGAGGCGCGCTGAATTAACCCCCTTTCCGCTTGCGTGACCTCACGTCTCCGACCACATCTCAGATTTAACAAAAGCTAAAATGCATACATGATTCATAACATACAGAGATCATTAACTGTATGGAACCATCTTCCGTGAGTGACCAAGTGAGTCTGTGAGTCTTAAAATGCAAAAACTTTCGGGCTGTAAACACACAATAAACTAAAACAATTCAGATATGAGTCATGACTAAGAAAATGTATCGTTTTGGTTACTCAAGAAACTAATTTTCCAGGACATGTGAGCAGTAGCTGAAGGTACTGCTGAACAGCTGTTTGCAGTTATGTGATGTTACAGCAATGGGATTTTAAACTTTTGTTTTTTATGGAGTTTAATTTCATAACGAAGAACATTATCAGCAATTTTGTCCAAAACTGATAAACATTACAGTGCAAGTGCTGGGACTGATGTAAGATTTAACAATCTGTTCCTGTTGAAAACCGGAATGGAAGGTTTTGATTATCTGATGTGAAAAGAACGGGTCCTGCAGGTCTGTAAGTCAACCATGTAACTTCCTGTCCAATGTCAAACCTGTTTTATGATGCTACACCCAGGTACAACTCTTATTTCTTTGGGGGGGGTTACAAAGGCCTCAAGACCCTTTTCAACAGATGATCAACCTGCATGTGAAGCCTAGCGGCATGGAAGAACGGAACACTTAATATTTTAACAAAGACGACACGTGTGGATGCAATCCATGCTTGGAAAATTAGTGGAACATTACATCGCCTGTGGCAACTGAAAATTACAAACTACAAACAGCCCATAATTTGTTTAAAAACACAGAAACATAACTCACTTATTATAACTTAATTTCCCCCTGAAAAGAGAATATCTTATTGGAAGTCTACCTGGTGGTGTGGCAGACACAGGGGCATCCCCATATCCAGCTGCAGGAGCAGGGCAGGCGGGTGTGGGGGCTGGGCCTGTGCCGTTGACAGAGGGCTGCAGACCCAGGGATCCTGGGCTGGCCATGGCCGGCAGGGGAGCTCCAGGGGAGAGGCCAGGACCAGCCAGGGGTGCTGAGGTCTGTACTTTCACTTGAGCCATGCTCTCTTCCTAGAAACACACAGAACTCTCACCGATAGCTGATTCAACTAAGATTTTTATGAGATCCTAAATGTAACAACTCAAAAACATCCTGTGCTTTATTCCTAACACACATAAATCAATATTTCTACAATTTGAAACTGTTCTGTTTCATTTCTCTCAACGAACTTCGGACAACAGACACCAAGCTGTGTGACCGTAGGCCTAGTTCACATTCTGATCCACTGGCAGCCAATACAGCCAGACAATGAAGCTTTATTTGAAGGAGCTTTGCTCATGTTACTGCTGCTAAGCTCCCCGGAACAAGGAGGGGAATCCTGAACAAGACACTGGACATTTACATTTAATTAGACACTACAGAGATAAAGAGGCTTTTATAGAGTAAATACTGATTGATATAACAGACAAAGAGAGTACATCATTTCTGCAATAAAAACACAAACTTCTTTATCTTGTTACACGCGCATTCATCATTTTAGTGAATGCAATTAGCCACAGGTCATGGCCGCATAGAGGTAACATAATACACACCAGCTGTTTTTCAGAGGATGAAGATTGAGTATGTAAACTCGATTTAAAAAAAGGTACAAACTGTATCACACCATATTGCCAAATTGGCTCTCCTGCTGGTTCACATTAATATCGGGCAGGCAGTGAAGGGAAATGAGGGAAATTCACTTCCCCTAAACGGGTCAGGGCAAGGGGGTCAGCCACAAAACTGAACCCCACCCCAGGTGTGGAGAGAACCCAATGTCCTTACCTTGGATACTTAATGATACACTGGTGTTGGTCATATTGGTCATAGTACTTACAGATGATGGACAATATCTTCGATACATGTCAAACTAAAATTATTTCTATCAATAAATTGGGTGAACATGAATGCAGTAACATCTTTAATTAACGAATCAAATAAAGTTTTTTCAAGAGCACACGTCAGTTAGCTATATATATATATATATATATATATATTTTTTTTTTTTTTTTCCGGCGTCCTAGACGTGCTTGTGTTTATGATTTTTCAGTGCCAGGTGGACTTGGAGGCAAGCAGCAGATCAATTGTATGTGTGACAACCACTCACAATGAATCTATCCACAGCGCAGCGTGACATTATAACTCTGACGTGTAGCTGAAAGTGACCTTTTTTTTCCTTGTTAAACATCGCTGCTGCAGCATCTCGGTCGACCCTGAAGTTGCTGGGGTTACACATTCATTAGCTTTCCATCCCGATTACATGCATAAATATAATTTCAAACACGCTAAATGAGTTCAGGCCGAGCTAAAAACGTGTTTCCTAGACTGTAGAGGTGCTGTTAGTGTTGACAGACAGATCTGAAGGGCTGTCTGCAACCCCTGAACCTACATTACAGCTTCGACCACTTTAGCAGGATGCTAACATAACCGACAGGCAAACGGCATTTCCTGTAAATGTCAGCTCTCCAAAACAAAACAACTAGATGGACGAGTGTGCGTGCTGTCATTATTATGTCACAGTTGATTATCATACTGTTTACAAGCCAAATAGGCACCTCCGTTAACCGTAACGTTAGTTTAGCTGGTTTAAAGCTCATCATGGCTGATCGGCCGAGCACCCCTCTTGCTAGCATCTCCATACCGCCCCATCTTCCACGAAAGTCTGGGGAATTTCAGTCCACCTCAACAGCCCATACGGACTGGCGACAGCGTGGCGAACATTCCACAAACGATGTGATAACATATGGACAAATATTTGAGGGTATTTATTACCTTTGTCCAGGGCCAGACCCCAGTTACACCTCCAACATTGGCAAACACTAAAGAGAACTGGATGGAAGTGGGAACAGACCATATTATTTGTCTGGGAAAAATTAAAACACTTCAAATGAGAAGCAACTGTTTATGGCCGCTTTAATATTTGATTTATGAAGTTTTGGCATTGTTTCTCTGGTCACTGCTAAACGTTGCATATCGGTATCATATCTCCCTTACAGTTTAAGGTGTTATCATGAATGAACCGATCACCCCCGCGATGACAAGAATGGTTCAGTCCTCGGTTGCTTCCTGAGAGCCTGAAAAGGCAACTTCTATTCAGGATAATAAAAACTTAATAATTTCACATTCGTTCTTTTTGGGTTTACTGTTGTTTTATTTTCTCAAATCGCAATATTATTTTGTATCTGTCGTTTTAATCAAACTGTTTTATAAGTATATTTTTATGCATAGTTTACTTGAAATTAAGATTTTTTTTATAACTTGAAAAAATATATAAATATAATAGGCTTACTTATCAAGCTTAATTAGAGTCTTAAGTTTAAAGCAAGATTGCGCTGTCCTGTCTACAGAATGATACATTTTAATCATCAAACATTGGCTTTCTGCACCTGGCAGCAACATTAAATGCTTCCACTCAAGGGCATTTTGGGGCTTGAAGTTGATATCACCACATACAGATCAGCTGTCAGGGTCAGTAATCTTCTCAAACATCACATCCTCATCGAGTTGATAAGCGGAATCTTACAAGTGAGGAGGACCAACATGGATTCCAGTGGGAAAAAAAAGAAAAAAAGAGTATGGTGATGGATTCAGGGTTTTACCAATCAGGGCGATGAGAAATGATCTTCTGTAATCTGAGTATCTCTGCAAGGTCAGAAGAGACATTCTCATATTTTTCCCTGCTGTTACTGTATGAGCAGTCAGGGGTGGGACAATTTAGGCCCTTAAAGCTTAATATTAAATGTTAAGTCCAGAAAGCACAAGACAGGAGGGAAGAAAGTACCAGAAAAGACAAGAACACTATATGTCCAGTAGATGGCGCAATTAAACCACTTGTCAGCTTTTACAGAAAGGGAAAATATGCTTTTCATTAGCAGATAAAAAGATGAATTATGTAAATCCTTGCACGATACTCTTTCTGGGTTTCTGTTTACTGATGTACACTGACATTAGCACCTTA
Source organism: Aulostomus chinensis (assembly GCF_037954235.1). Lineage (NCBI taxonomy): Eukaryota > Metazoa > Chordata > Actinopteri > Syngnathiformes > Aulostomidae > Aulostomus > Aulostomus chinensis. The sequence continues at coordinate 10,557,288 of NC_141340.1, read as the reverse complement.
CAAGACTGACAAAGAAAACTAAACTGTAGAAGTATCTTCAGAGTACAGGATAAAGTTCTCCTAACATTTATCCCAAGTTTATTTCATTTCATTACCTACAAAATGGAGTAAAGTTTGTGGAGGAATTCAAATCCATCCATTTTCTATACCACTTCACTGTTAAGGGTCTTTGGAAAGTCGGAGCCTGTTCTAGCTGATATTGGGTGCGAGGCGGGGTTCCCCCTTAACGGGTCGCCAGTCCATCGCAGGGCCATCAGGAGCAGCTCAGGGCTCAGTATCTTACTCAAAGACACTTCGACATGGTCACCGGGGGAAGTGAGGTTTAAACCAGCGACCCTTTGGTTGCCAGACGGCCACTCGACCTCTGAGCCATGCCGCCCCTGGAATTAAAAAGCTTACTTTAAAGTTGCTCACATACATGCTGTTGTTTAGTTTGTGAAAACGCATTTTTACACAGGTGGAATTGATCCAATTACATTAAGGCCACGTCCTATTTAGTGTCACGGCCATCCCAGCGAGCCAGTAAGGACGATACCAGTAATCTAGCCAGTCTAAATGGAACACAGCCGTGATAGAAGTCATTAATTACCCCTGTGCTCAATCATGGAGCACTACTAGCTTTTGATTCTGTCAACAAACATGAGTGAAACTATCTTTCTCTATTCCAAATTTTTAATATAATTACAAAAATTCATCCCTTTATAATGGCTTGAGAATGTTACTTTTCATGTGTACCACCTTCAGATTTAGCTTTACTTCATTTTTGTCATGACTTCATCAAGGTTTGTCATCAGGCTGCAAAAAAGAAAAGGCATTCATATTTTGAAAAACTCAATAAAAGTGAATCTTTGCTTTTATTATTGATTATGAAAATGAACAGGCACCTATTACATGGAGCTTGCACATCCCAGAACAAATTTTCAAATATAAATAACACACCCTCATTAGTCTTGATCACTCAAAAACAACCTGCAAGCTAAGATTTCAAACCATATTGAAAAAATCAAAAGAAAAAAAAACATGACTTATCCAAAACCTTGTAACAGAATTCACCCTGCAAGTTTCTTCAAAGCTCTACTGATCTACTGCCTGACTGGGGTGCAGGCCTGTTAGTCACCACCCACCCTCACAAATGGTTGCATTAACACAATCTTTCAGTCCTATCGTTTTTGTTGTTGTTTTTTTTCTAACAGCACGGTGACAGCAGACTAGACCGATGCAGTGAAGCTAAGGAGAAAAACAGAAAAAAAAATATATCATTGGTTAAATAGATGTCTTTTTAAGTTATAAATATAGTTTTGAGATAGCAGTGTGCTGTGGTAATCTCCTCTACAGTATAGAGTATCATCACATTCACTCAAGTTCATTCAAGGGAAAAAAAAAAAAAAAAATCTAACCCTGTAAAAAGCAAATGCAATACAAACAACCCAAGATGGAATATTCAAGTATCTCTGACTGGATGGCGATAAATGTTTGTTTAGGAACGGAGTGATTACAGTCTAAAAGCTTTGTAACATCCATCCCATCAACCATTATGGAAAGACTCATAGCTGTCACGTCTGACGCCAATAAAAAAACAGAAGGGTTTAAAAATGGCATGCAACCCCACCGTAAAACTACATCTGATTCTTACCAATAGTTGTTTTATAATGCTGCCTGTACACATCCTAATTAGCAAAAGATGCAGACTAACCTCCAATGAGCAATGAGACAAAGCACTCCTGTTATCATTCTGCTATAAAGTAAATGCATGATCCGCTAATGTCCTTCACATCACCCAACAATTTCAAAGACGTATATATGTATGTATATATATATATATATATATATATATATATATATAAATACACACACACACACACACACACATATACACACACACACTAGTTGCAGACATGTTATCATTTTACAACATAACAGTCTGTTTTGGTGAAAATATAGTTAAAATATCTGATAGGTATCTTTTTAGAGGTGATCTCTCTATATTGAAAAAAGTACCTGAGCCAAAACTCTGACCGGGAAAGGGGGGGGGGGGGGGGGTGAGGTCCACAAAAGCCTCATCTTGACTCTTCATCTTACTTTCATTCATAACCTTTGTGGAGATCAAAAATTAAATTAAATAACACACACACACACACTCTCTCTCTCTCTCTCTCTCTCAAACACACACAACACATTAAAACATCCCCGTTTTCAAAGAATCAGCTGGTTGAGAAACAGTACAAAAAGAACATTTAAAAAAACATTTCTGATGCATGAATTTAAAGCGTGAAAAAAAAAAGTGTCACAAACGTAAATCATGCAACGCTTTCGTCTTGCAGACATTCTTTAAACGGAAGAGAGGCCGCTGCACGTCGGCCTCGCGACGAGACGTGCACTGAGGTCATCGATCGTCGAGTATCTCACGCCTGTTTTGTTCCCATCTGTACCCACATTCTGTCCAACGGCAGGAAGAACCGCATCCAGGTTGGAAGATGAAGATGACGTTTATTTAAAAAAAAAAAAAGCTTACAAACTCAATAACCCTTGAACCTGACAAACAAGTGGAGGACTGCCTACAGTGCAGCTGCAAGATGGGAATTAATTTAGAAATAGTGCCTTTTTTTTTAAACTAAATTTCACAGTGCATATAATCATAAATAATTTTTTTTTAAAAGGATGAAGCATTTTCTTGGGAGGTCTGACGGTCTAATCCCATCTAGAAAATGATCAGATTTGGATTTCTCTTTGTAGGCCCAAGCATGCATCCATCAGTTATTATTGCACAACACAAGGACCTTAAATGCACCCACACAGAAACAAAAAAGTAACAATAATCATCTCAAAAATTCAATTATGTCTCTACAAATCCACCTTTCTCGCTTGTGTGAATAGCGATCCATCGGGGGGGGGGGGGGTGCATTCCATTTTTCTCTATTTATTTTTACTACCGACTAAAACATGCATCCAACTGCCCGAGGATGGGGGGGTCTTTTTGGGGGGTGGGGTGAGTGGGGTGCAGTTGAGAGTCTCCAGCGCATGGTGTCCATTGTTCCAGTCACAGGTCAGAGTTCAGAGACTGAATGATTAAAAAGTGCTTTACGTAGGTCAGTAGGACTTCGCTCTCCTGCGATTATTACAAAGTTTGTACATTAGCATGTATCATCTGTGAAGGCAAAGAGGAGCAAAGATTATAGAATGATCTGACTTGATAAATAAACTTTAAATGGAATCAAAATGACAATACTCACCGTGATACCACCATTTTGTCTTCTTTGGATTTTTGTTACACGTTCTTACATAAAAGGAATTATCAGGCGGTCGTCTCTGCGGGGAAAGAAACGTGTTTGCGTTCATATTTCAGCTTAACATTCGGGAGAGGTTGTGCTTCAGTTCAAGTTAAGTTTCCGTACCTTTTCTTTGCAGCTGGACAACATGCTAATAATGCTAAGACAAACTGATTGCACTGAGAGGGCTGGCGACCAATCTTCCGTTAGAATAGATAGACAGATGTGACCGTTGCTATACACGTGAGGGTGGACAGGTATATTCTCTCCTGTGAACATTACCTGGAAGAGAGACCCAGAAGAACAAATCAGTGGTCACAGATATTTACCCTCATGGCCTGTAAACATGAGTCTGAACTCACAACGAGGAAGTCAAACTCAAAACAGTTTCATGTAATTGATTGGGACGCTAAAGAAAGATGACTTTTAATGACCTTTACTACTTTTAAGACCATACTGCGGGCATCTCGGTCGTGGAATATACATTCTGGGATGGTTAGATAAATGGAATACAGACAGGAAATAATGAGACTTGCCATAAAGATCCGGCTTAGCCCTCTACAGGGAAATGAGGCTCTGGGATTAGGAAAGAGGGGCCGAGATGGGGTGAGAGCGGGACAGTGGATACTAGGAGAGGGGATATGTTTTGTTTAAAAAAAGAAAAAAAAAAAAAAGAAGAAATACTCCATAAAAGGCTGGGGGTATAAAAACGGTGAAAGAGTAAGGGCAAAAAGGTGAATACACTGAGCATACACAACTCAAGATTGTGGAGCCTGAGCAGGGAGAAGGGGAGGCAGAGAGGGGGGTCTGTAAAGGGGGTAATGGAGGGAAACAATGTGTTGAGGCAGTCTGGCACCAGACTGGGCCTCACAGGAGAGCAGAGACTCTCCATCACAGGGCTGCGAAGGCTGGGACAGTCCGAGTGTTAAGCGATAGGAGTGAAGAGCAGTCCTGGAACTAAAAACCCTGAAGATGAGTGAAAGCTCCGCGCTGATGGGAAGTTTAAATATTCACTGCAACCTTTCATCAGAAAAAAGGCAACATGAGTGCAGAAGGAAGCTCAGAACGCCGAGCACAAGCGTGTTGATTCCTCTCTCGATACTACCCCTCGTTCTCTTTCCCACTTTCACAAGTAAAAATGCCTGCTTTCTTTGAGCCCCTAACATTGCTCACTGTTTTACATGCACACTGGGAACAAAACGCATTATCGTTCATGAAAACCGCGACAAAAGCTAAAACCTTTAAACTGTGTGTGGCCACATCCAGTATGTAAAGGAAACTATACAGACAACATGCAGAGAGAATCTCTACATCAACTATTGCGAGTGCTGTAACCACTTGTGTGATGTTTCTGTGACGACAGAGGAAACTCCTGACTGAAGCCTGAACAAATGTCAGAAATTCAGCTAATTGTCTTGTGAACAGTCGGCTGTGGAGCAGGGCCACTTTTCCTGTCATGACTTTGTCTGACTGATAGAAAACTAGCCGAGACGGCCAGAAACTGAACTGACAGGCATTTTATCTTTGACTGTTGGTGGGGGTGCAAAAATCACAGAAGGCTACACAAATGCCACTGTAAAAATACATGGTATATTAGCAAAGACAGCTAAGATGTTTCATTTTTAAAACTGTTCTTTTATTACTCTATACTTTAGCATGTATAACCACTGTGTCAATACAACACAAGCACAGTTGGGATCCAGGTCAGGATGCACAGTTAACACAAACAAAAGGAACATGGCCAAATATGTTGTGGAAGAAATCGGCTGTGAACATGTTACCGAAATAAAAATTGTTCCTGAAATACACAAGAGCGTATTTTTGAGTGGGCCGGTGTTTCCTTGGTAGTGTTCAGTGGGAGGCTCTTCTGAAACGCAGCACAAACTCTCAGGACTACATGTGTCTTCTACATAGTTACAACGAAATCCATCCCACGCACACACGTGCACGCAACCAGTAATAACACACTTTATGCATTTATCAGTAAAGCACTATCAGGGGCCACAGGAAGAGCCCAACAGAGGACCACTTAAACAGCCGGGCCTTCCTTTTGGAGTGGACAGTAGCTTAGTAGCCATGTTTATCTAATTTTCTCTACCCCGGCTCACTCTCTATTTTTAGTAGGGCAGCCTCCCGATAAGTGAAGTAAGATTGGTGAGTTAAACTAATCCCTTCAAACACAGCTTCAGTACTGTGCCTCGGACACGGATTCCTGGCTCCAGAGTTTCCGAGTGGAGATTCATTCCGCCAACAACTGTGGAGCCGATGTGTTTCATGTGATTCTGCAGGCATCCAGACAGTAGATACTGAAGGACTGTTTGGACAGGTTTGTTTAGAAAATGAAAAACCGCTACACTGGATCTTCAGACTAGTCGAAGAGGACTCAGCTCTGGAACCATATAGTTCAGGATTTTATTTTTTTGAGCAGTCAGGCAGTAAAGCTGAGTTTACTCGCATCTGCAAGCTATGAGACTTTTTTTTGCACATATTTGTAGAATCTGACTCAACAAGTCCTTAAAACGAGATGGGAAAATTGCCTGTTTGTTTAAACACAAAAAGGCACTTCCAAACACCTCATATTTACGCAAACACACACACACACACACACACACACACACACACACAAGGAGTCAACACAGAGAGTTAGTGAGTCAAGGAGGCCTAAAACGGGGCTGATAATCAGTTGCATTAAAATCAACAATTTTATGCACAAAACCACACACAATTATTAGTATTTTGCCTACAATATAAAAGATAAGATAAACCTTTATTCATCCCTCAGTGGGGAAATTGGCATTGTTACAGCAGGAGAAACAGAGAAGTAGCAGCAGAAAAAGTATAAGAGTACTAAATAGCAGAAACTATAATAAAATACAACAAACAACAAATATAGAAATGAAGTGGAACAAAGGGAGCAGTCTGCAGCGTCAAAGCATCGCGCGACAGACAATGAAATCCTAAATGTTTTCATAACCAAAAAAGAGGAATGTTTTTCTTCACTTCCATGTATCTCTCTTGTGCTCAGTGCTACAGACGGCTATTGTTGTTGAGACAGACCGTACCATGGAGAGTAAACGCTGCATCATGGGAGCATGTGTTGTGCAGCAGAGCCCGTGCATTGCATAAGGAGGATTTGATTAAATTGGCCGGTTGAATGAATAAGCAGATATCAATAATATGTTAAAATGACAGATCTGGAACACAAGGATGAAGACACAGACGCACACGCACACAAAGATAGCGTCTGAGCCACTGCTGCTTACCTGAGGTGAATCAAAAGGATATCGACTACTAAATTTGAAAAGCAGCTGAAATTTCTCTCCTTCATACAGTGTGCCGGGTGCTCCCTCCATGTCTACAATCCACCTGAAGGAAGCAAGAATATGGGAATATGTCAAACATGTGAAACAATGTCAAACAAGACTCAAAATGCTGTTTTAATACAACCATTTCTTCAGTTGAATCCCTTAATCACAGCATCTTCTTTGGATGGTATGGTTTTTAGCCATGCTGCAACTGTATTTATGCTGTTGTTAGTGGTGAATAATGTGCTGTGTTCTGGGAATGACCTGTACCACTACAGTGACTGTGAGCTGTCCAGGGTTCAGTGTGTGTGTATGTGTGTGTGTGTGCGTGCGTTTGATCAAAAGCTTTTAGTCTGACTCATTCCAGTGACATTCAATATTCAGCTGGGTTATGACTGCGGTTTCGTTATAATGTGACACTCCATTGATTAGCTGGATTAGATCTATGTTTGCATCTGTAGCCTGGTTACAGAACTGTGCTGACTGAGCTGCTGGGATTCAGTGTCTTCTCCTGGCTCAGAGTGGCAGGTGATTGAAAACACACAGGCTTGATCCCGGGTATCCGGGGTGAAGGACACTTGACCTTCGTAGTATTCCTCTATGTCAGGATGCATGTTGCCAGATATTGACATTGTATTTATTTGGTTTGGCCGCTTTTCCATCTCAAAAGGAGAACGCTGATGGCAGCATCACAATCTGTGACCTAATTTCATCCAGGCAAGTGGTACAGCTAGGACACTGAGGAGACATGTGGCTATTTGGCTTTATAGCCTGGTGGCTCTTTCAAATCTAGCCTGAGGGTGCATGATCATTTAGGCCTGCATATGAGGTCAGCCCGGTTTAGAGCTTCACCCTTAAAAAGCCTAATGTCACAGAGAGAGTCTGAAAGCAGTGGCAGACAGATGGCACTGAGAGAGTGCATACCTCTCACTTAGAGTCTGAAGATTTCAGCTACAAACCCCAAGGACAAAAAAGGGCTAACCTTTCACGAGTTTCAATACAGTTCTGTTTCTTCACACACACAAATCTGTTAAAATATAAGTACATTGGGACAAGTGCATGAGTCAATGGAGATATGTGAAATGGGTTACTGTGGTAAGCTACTTGTGAGCTTGACAATTGGGGCACTGATTTCTTCACTACCGATGGGATTTAGCCTGAAATTTTACAGCCTCCTCTTTGGACTATGTTACACCCCTCCACAAATTTAGTGACAATCGGGCTCTTTGCAAACAAAAGTCAGAAAAACAATCAAATGCTACCAAAATGAGGCTCTGAAAAGTACACGATCATACTGGATTGCATGGTATTATGAGGATATACCTATTGAAGAGTCTAGTTAGTCATTTAATATTAACAGGGACAAGGGACCAACTGAACATCTCTGTATGTTTCCTTGTTTGCATTGGCGGACTCATTGAGGGCTCATAAATTTCATGCAAAGCCACCTGCACTCTCACACAGTACAATAAGAGACACTGTTATCGCTAGAGCAGCAGCAAGTGTACTATATCAACACAAGCTGTAAATCTGAAACCAAACTAGCTTCTTATCAGCGTCACACATAATCCCGCAATGTGCATTTGTCCAAGATTGTTTATCAAAAATAGAATACGGTTAGCTCAACATTCAAGCGGGAACGAAGTACTTGCATCTGCTGATAGTCCCCACTGTGTCATTATGACAATCTGAAACAATAGGCCACACCCCTATATGCCATCTCAAACCTACCTGGGGATGTACAATCAATGTGAAAGCCAGATAAACTGGTTAGGAGACTTATCAGTCATGCAAAACACAACACAGACAGAGCGCCTAAGCAGACAGGGAGGCATAATTCACCAAGGAAGGATGAACAAATACCTAAAAAAAAACGGGCGGAGTATCTATGCATAATGCAGGCCAAAACCAACAGGAAGAAATGCTAGCAAAAGAAAAAAAAACTGAGGAGTATGTGAATGGGTGGGTTTAAAAAGAGCAAGTAGGTCTTGATGTTATGAATTCTATGGATGGGACGCTAGGATATGGCCTTGTGGCTTGTGAATCTATACTAGATTCAATGAACCAGCATGGCAGTGCAACATGGTCTTTGGAGCAAGTGGAGAAAAGAACATGAATGTAACTGGCCAATGTTTTTACTGTACTTCAGAAAGTTTTCAGATCTTTATCTGGTGCATATTACGGTTACATCACAATCCACAGAGCTACAGAACGAGGAAATGGCTTTAAAATTTTTCGACGGGAAGAGGAAAAACAACATATCCAGGAAGATAAGAGGGGAGGTCAATCGGACCCAAAAAGAAAGACGAGGTCATTTTTAACCTGCTCAGGCGCGTTATCTGACGAGAGTGAAAAATAATATAAAATACACAAATAGAAGACAGTGTTCTTGGAAATCTGTCTCTAACATGCCTCTTTCTAGACAAGACTGCTGGCGGACTAAACAGCACAACACAGAGTAAAGGTTCCAACCCTGTAGCAAACTTTTAATGACAGAGACAATTGTTTCGAAATCAACCCCCCCCCCCCCCCCCCCCCATGAACAATTTCACCCGCACATACAGCTTGCACGTGGGGTTAAGGGAACGCTACGAAACCCCAGACAGAAAGGTCAGCCAAGCAGCAGTGTTCTGTGCTATCCTAGCCCAACTCCTGCATGCCACCCGTTCAATATTTTATAAGGATGAATTGTGACACTGCATTAGAGACACTCTAGTGAGGGGCCGGAGCTGCCAGTCACTGGAATGACCCCGATTCCTCCTTACCGGCCCTCGCTGAAAGCTTGAATACCCCGTTATTGCTATAGCTGTGCTTTCTACATCTTCCAATCGTTGAGATTGAACCAGATACTTTTGTGAGATACTTGTGAATATCTTTTAAAAGACTACTTAAAGTTTACATGACCATATCTTGTTAGAGAAGACAATCAAATAGTGAAATAAAATATTTACTTACTGTGTTATGGTGTTCTGTACACTTTTTTCATTAAGCGTCATTCCTGGGGGTGGATCATTTTGCAGGGCTAATAATTCCTTTTGTAGCCGTTTCTGTTAAAAAAAAAGAAGAAGGTATGTAAGTATAATCTAGGTAAAACTAAAAACTAAACCTATAGAAAGAAAGATCAAATTATGCCATCGGCATATGAAATTCGTCTTCACTCATTACTGGTCTCTCCTTGAGGAATGACGAAATAGAAATATGCCCTGATTTTTGAGTTGAAGGTGGACTTGAAGTGGAGTTACTGCGAAGGCCATGTGCTACACAACGTTGTCATACCCAACAAACCCTTCAGTTACCAGAGATGAACCGCACGGAGTTTGCAATCCTTGTGTTTCCCTTTTATTTACGGCTTTTTCCTTGACTTTGTTACCCGTCTCTAGCTACGGTGAGTGCCCTTATCTATGCACCTGTTCGGCCAAGGAGGAGACTGGAACTGGTCAATCTGCGCACCGCCTCGCTAGCTAATGTCAACGTTAGCCGAAAAGCAGCCGTGACACATCTGCAAATATAATAAAAAAATGTTTCAACTCGATATATCGCTGTATTTTAGACATCATTCACGTGCTGTGAGGGAAAATTACACCGCGTGTCACAAACATTTGGCTCTAGAAAGCAGGGTTTCAGTGCTAGCGTCTGTTAATGATGATGGGCTAATGTTAGTTGTAATGCTAGCAACAGCCAAACCTTGGAACAGTGAGGGGTTTAAATGTCTCTGCTTTTACTGCGCTGTCAGCACCACTTAGAACAAATACCTATACGTCAATTAAGTAGTCCGTAAAAAGGTCGGAAAGACTGACCGAAAGCAGCTACACGATAAACTTACGCTCGCTGTCATTTGTGTTCTTACCTGCATCGACGCCATGATGGAAACCCCCCTGCATCAGCGCCCAGCGGAGGGCTGTACGTCAAGAAGTCACGTGGGCGGAGAAGTTGTTTTGACAGAAGAAAACAATCTACAGAAGGGCTCCGTCAGACCCAGGAACACTATTATCCCTCGTTTGTTTTGACCAGTTTATAACTTTTACAGCCATCACACTGAATTTATTTAAGTAAAAAAATCTTGGTTAGAATCTGCCCGGTTCACGGAACATTAGGGTTACCCCTGTGATAGACCACAGCAAATCATATTTTTAGTATTTCGTCAGGATATAATTTCAGAAACATAACATGATCCTCACTATCATTCTTTTATATAGTATAACTGACGTGCCTTTCCAGAGACATTTTGGTTTAATATATTCTCTTATAACTCCTGTTTACACAGCAGATCAATGTTCATCTTTTATTAGTATTGTCAGCTGGGGATGATAGTCCATTGCTCAACTCTCCACATCTGAAATGATGAAATCGTTATCTTGCACTTGTTTCCAGTTTGTTGATCTTGAATCCACTTGCATCTCCTCTGCTGTGAATTCTCCAAACGCACCTTCATACCAGCCTAAATATTTGGAGTCAAAATATTAACCTTTCCAATTGAGGAAAATCAAACTGCAGGAAGAATTTTCTGTGCCTAAAAATAAACTATCACAAACACACACACACACAAAAACCGAACAACATTTAACCTCTTCAATTCAGTATCAAAAGTCCGATGTACTCCTTCCAAACAGGTCTTTATTAAGACAGAGAGGTTAGGAAAGGTGATTGGAGCGTGGGACACATTTGTCACATTCTGGGGGAAGTGATGTAGCCCACCATTTTCAAACATTATATTAAAATGAAATCCTTTAATACTTCTTATGACAGAATTCAGACCAAAAAAAAAAAGAAAAGAAAAGCAAAACATCTTCTGATGACATAAACACATTTCGTTTTAATATTGTGTATATGGCAAAACAAGTTAAATAGTCAAAAACATCTAAAAGTGTTTGAAGCCGCTACATTTTTCTTTGTAACTTTAGCAATCCAAAAAGTTGGCAGCCATGAGCAATTCCAATGCAATCTCGGGAGCGATGGGAAATTCCGGTATTTCTGTGGAGCTGTTGGTGTAACGGACCTTATAGGTGAAGTACATGCAGACCTTGGAGAGGACATGAGACGGGATCTCTCTGAAGTTCACTTCATTGGTTTCATTCTCAGCAAACTGACCTGAATGGAGGGTTAAGGTGGGTCTTATAAGTAAAATATAAATGTACATATATAATAACACATCATTTATTGAATTTACTGTCACAAAACATGTCAAACACACTGCCAGCTTGCCACATTCTCTCTCTTCCACTTTCTTACGCTCGTTTCTTACACTGATCCAAAAGGAACCACATCTTGTCATTATGAGACATACTTGACTATTTGCATTAATAAGGATTTATTTATCTTTCTAGATGCGATCAATTATTTATGCATTGCATTAAACTAAATTCTCAGATTTAACATCATGGGAGTAGGTTCCCTGAATCCTCACCTGGCCCACTCAACATGGCTTTGATAGTCCCAGATGTCAAGGCATGTTCTCTTTTCACAATGAATTCATGGCCATCCGAAGAAATCAACTTCACGTACATGGCATCTGGCCCTTCACAGCCTCCGTAGGTTCTCTCTTCCCCATCTGTGAAGCAACATCAGCAAACCCAAGCGTTGAGATAGATTCGAACAGTAACAGTTCTAGTTAGGACTGTCCACAGTAGAAATATTATTGCTATGAGAAATGGAAACGTGCGAAGTCATATGTAGGATGTTCAATGTACTGGTAATTTATTAATATGCTTGACGGTTCAGCAATATACAAGTTTGTAACTCACCCATTCTGATCCAGGATTTCTATCCTGCGTGTGATGAGAACAGAAACATACATGAACGAAAATCAACATTTGAACAATCCTTAACAGGCCCATTAAGACAATAGTATAAAGTCAAAAATATAACATATGGCAGCTAAAGGCTGGGTTTCGGTTACGTTAACTAGGCCTTTAACCTGAACGTTTAACCAACACCGTTTATCACTGACGTTGCCATACAGTGCTAAAAGAACATAATGTTACCAGACTGTTTTCTACAGTCGGGAGAAAAGCCAGCATGCATAAATGTGATTTCTTTACTCCCACCCAATGTTAAGATATTCGGAAATTTGGTCATTTTTCACGTCTTGATGCGTCTTCGTAACCGGCAGTTCTAGTTAGTTAGCTTTTGCTAAATTGTGCTAGTAATCAAGCTAACGCCTCGACAGAAAAAAATACACAATTTTTGCTGACGAGTTGTTTATTGGGTTAAAACTCGAACAACAAAAGCTGTCAAATAACCATTAAACACATCAACATATACAGAAAACACAACAATGTTTCTTACCACTCGTCGGGTAAATGCGGAGTGGAGATCGTGTGTCAGTTAGCGTTAGCTACTAAGCTGTTGATACCCGGAACCAGTTTACAGGAACACCCGTCCGTATACAAAATCTTCCGTAGAGCTTCACTTTCAAAGAAAGAAGCGATCCTCTTCCTGAGCGTTCGCAAATACACATAGACCTTGTGTTGTCTTCTTGTGTACACGGTCAAAATAGAGTTAAATTTTAACAGGTCATAATGGGCTTAGAGTCTGAATTATGAAATTAAAAGAATATTTCAGTGCATAAAGAAATACATTGTTCAATTTTGCCCAAGTTGAGATGGCTTAACCCTGTAAAAGTCCAAAATCCCAGGCCTTCGCCTGTTAAATTTTTTTGTTTGTTTGTGTGTATTATTGTTAAATATCCTGGGTGTCGTGAGAGGCGTTATATAAAAATTGAAATTATTATTATTATTATTAATTCTGGTCCCAGAATTATCCCACTGTTAAAAAATATGATTGGATATTGATTATTAGCCTGATTGATGTGGAATAAAACTTAACTTTCTTCTATTATATTCTATTCAGACCATTAAATATTTTAAAAAACACTCACCTGCAATGAATTAGATAATGATAATAATGATTATGACATGCCCTCTACGACGGACTGGTGACCCGTCCAGGGTGAACCGTCCAGGGTGAACCCCGCCTCTCGCCCAATGTCAGTCGTGCTCCAGGCCCCCGCCCCCGCGACCCTTCATGGTTAAGCGGTACAGAAAATGGATGGATTGTGACATTCAAAGTTGTAGGAAATGTATGTAAAATGACACTTTCACTGTCTAAAAGAAATCAGTTCTTCTGTGCCAGGACAAGAATGGGAGACAGGATATACATTTTTCAACAAAATAAAATCCTGAGATGACTTGTCAAATTTTCACTGGTGCAGGCCATTCTCCAGAGGATGGGATATGCAGTGTTTTGCTCTCTAGGGGGCGCATGTGTTTTAGAGTAATCCTCCTGACTGGCTCCTCCGGCTGTGATGAGGGAGAACAGGTGCTTGTTGTATATGACAGAGACATTTTGCAGGCCCATAAATCCGGATTCACGAGAGAATGAGAGAGAGAGGGAGGACATGTGCTGTGCAGTGTCATGAATTTCCAATAACCGGAAAAGAATTACTTTTATTAACTAGTTAGACACCAAAATTTGATTACCATCTGACAAATGTGTGAACATGTGCTAAAATGCACAGATAGCCTATGATACAGACAAAGAACTTGAATAAACTAAAGCAAAGCCAGGCGTTTAGAGTTCATGAAGTACCTTTACCTTTAGAGAGTTGAGAGAGGGGGTGGGGTGAGGTGGGATGGGGTAGTGGTGTGGTGGTGGTGGTGGGGGGGGGGGGGGGGGTAGTCACGATCAGGTTCAGAATGTGACTTTGCCTGGTGTTCTTTCATGCAGGAAAAGTGATGACTGTTGAAATCTGAGGAGCCTAAATGGACCCGGAGTTATCTGAGCTATGACGCTGAGACCAGTCTACTGAGCGTGCCTGTAAATCGTGTTGTTCAGGCAGGAAACGCTCTCTCAAGGAGAGAAGATGCTTCTGGAGGAAGACGGCAAAAATAATTTTCCCTTCATGTAAGAAATCAGATCCAGAATTGAATCAGAGTTGGTATAAAGGTGACCGTTGCTCTGGTTTGCTTGAGCCAAGTTTATTTGATTGGCTGTCTGACTGCTGCCACAGATGTCAACGGTGACGTCTGCAGGTGACACCTGACCTGGTATTTGTCTGACAGTAATGCCAGGTTTAGCTATGCTGTCACTGTGTGTTCCAGAAAGTTCTAACGCACTACACATGCACAAATACACACACACACACACATAAAACCAAAAACAATCACTGACCTTGCAGTCCCCCATTACACCATTAGTGCTTATGATCAGAGCAGGCGGGTGGCAGCAGCCGCTTTGATGTCTCTCTGATATGACCCACCCCGCTGCAGCTGCTCTCAGCTCTATTTTAGGGAGGCTGCTGTAGGCCTTTAGAACAGGGCTTCCTTCACACACATGAACACATACACACTCACACACACACACGCAAACATGGACACAGATTTATTCAAACACACATGTCAAATGATATCATCCATCGATTTAACACACTCAAAAACTTGCTGGGTTTGTTAAGCACACAACAACCACTCTATGTTTGTTAGCATCATTGGACATTTAAGACTTCAAAATTTGAGCATCATTTACGTTATGATAAAGTGCCGCCACCACCACCATTCAAGATTAAAGATCAGCTGATTATAGTGTAGTGAGGGCTCACAATGACGGCATCTATAGTTTTCATGACCACAGAGCCGGTCAAATGTCAACACACAGACTCATTTATGAACACTACAATGGCTTTGTTCCAGAGGCCCTGAATGAAACCAGGTCACAACTTTAGTCATGATAGGGAAAGATGGGGGAGGAATGTCTTTGGGCATTTCTTCACTGAAAAGAGGGAAAGGCTTGTCACAATGAATTTGAGGGTTCTGCCCCTTTAGCCTGCAGCCAGTCACAGCGCCCTGCAATTCTCATGTTGCTCCTCTAAACTCATGAAGCTTGGCTGGAGAGATGAGAGTCAGACCTTCAGACATGTAGAAAACTATTATTCCCCGTGAGTGAAAGGCTACGTAATTATTATGTCCAATCGTAACTTTTTTATTTTTGTATTATCTATCATCATTATGGTTAGGGATGCATAGTATTGTTTTTTTTTGTTTTGTTTAGTTTTTTTTGCCGATTTGGCTGATAGCTGAAAATTACGATTATCTATTAATTAATATTATCTACAGGATATAAGAAAATATTTATATGATATTCACATAACTACATAATAACAACACGGTGGTAATTTTTTTTGGGGGGGGGGTTCTAATTTTGTAGGTATTCAAAAAATAAAGTTATTTATTTCCAAAACATTTGGAATAAGTTATATATTTACCACATTGTTTTAAAGATGATGAGCAAAGAGGAGATGTGAGCATGTTATTGTGTAAAAGAAACGGTACACCCACAAATATATCATACCAATGCTAATAAAGTGCTTTACTGGTGTTTGAACTGTCTTTGGTTCTTAAACGTCCAATAACCAGACAATCATTCACTAATTTCATCATTTGCGGGAGAGACCAACGTGTTGCTTTCTTTAAAATCCAGATGTGTACCACCACAATGCGACAGTAACACAACAAGCAATATTTATTTTGTGAAGCATGGTCTTAAAAAATATGCTCACGGCATACAAAAAAAAAGAAAAGAAAAAGTGGACTTATCACAGCCGCCATTGTCACATGTGGTAGCAGGGTAAACACGGGTGTAATTGACAGGATTAATTAGGCTCCTGTTCTACCTTGTGGCTCACGGCCATTCCAGTGAGTTAGCATCCACACAGCTACATGGAACAGGGCCCTAATTAATGACATTAGCTGCACCTGTGTGGCATGTCAACAAAAAAGGTCTCTCTCTCTCTCTCTCTTACTTTTACTTACCTAGCTTACAGTGACTTCAGCAGGGAAACTATTTCTGCCAATTTGGACTGAAGAACTTCGTGGAAAACTGTGCAACTGTGTGTTAACTTGTCGAAAAACTACCAAAAATGGCAGTTTTTGACAGCATACTTTCTCCTTGTTCATATTGTCTGTCCATTTGTCGACGTTTTTCTGTCCCGTTTCTGTTAACGTATGGAGTCCAAAATGGCGGCAGTGCTGTGTCAAGCTCTCGAAGTCCACCTTGCTAACACATCATTGAAGTGTGTGTTACTGTTAAACACATGCACAGGTAGCAGCTGCTTTCACACAAAACAAAACTTGATGTGGAGAAAAACAGAGACAGGTTTTTATATATTTTATTAAAGCGGTGAAAGCACTCTGAATCAACATTATTAGGAGGCTACACCTGCTCAATGACTACGATGATTCAAGCTCACCCACAGAGAGAAAGTTCCACGTTCATAACCTGTTCCTGAGTGTGCAGAACGAGTCATAGAAGTAATGACAGCTTTTAAAATCACAAAATGGCCCGGAGTTCTCGCTTGTTTTTGCTAAACAATGTTAGTTCACGGCCTCTCTACCTCCTGCATGATTAAAGCTTCAAATGGCATAAACACACACGTAAGTCGATGTGACAAGCACTTACTTTCAGTAGCTTGAGGCCGCTGTGGTGCGTCGAGGCTACAAATACAATGAGTCACCCTGGAGAACCTCATGATGAAATGTTCACCATAACTCACACGTCGGAATATAAACAGGTAGAAAAAAGGAACGTCTCAAATTCCTGTTTATTTATTCATTCCTGAACGCTGGGGGGGACAACCCTGAAATAATTAGATGCCGGTGTGATACTTTTATATCTCACATTTGTTTATGTAAATACAACAGATGAAGGGATGCTAAGCTAAGTTAGCTATGCAAAGCATTGAAAGGGGATCTGCTTCATACTGATGTCTTAGCAACCGTTTTGAAAAACGCCA
This sequence comes from Aulostomus chinensis, assembly GCF_037954235.1. Classification (NCBI taxonomy): domain Eukaryota; kingdom Metazoa; phylum Chordata; class Actinopteri; order Syngnathiformes; family Aulostomidae; genus Aulostomus; species Aulostomus chinensis. Next base: position 10,539,931 of record NC_141340.1, on the reverse strand, counting down.
GGCACTGATATCCCCCTCACTGCTTACGAGACTTAATCCAATTTTAGAAGCACAAGCGAGTTACATTTTAGTCAGAAGGTGGAGGCTGGGTCTCAGAGTGGGAAGTTAAATATATACACAAGAAACTCTTGCCCTCATCTTGGTGGATGTTTGCCAGACTTCAGATAGCTACCAAGTCAGTTCAAACACCGATAGTTTTAATTAAACCTCTTCTTATTTAGTTTTTACAGTGTATTTACACACTCAATGAATGATAAACCCCACTGTGATCAAACAATTATAATTGTAAATACATTTACAGAAATTAAAATTATTCATCTATCCGTCCACAATTTTAATTTCTGTGAATGTAAATTAATGAATGCTAAACATCACGGTTTACATGGCTGTGATGATGATGAGTTTTTACACAGATTAACAAATATAAAGCGTGTAATGTAACATTGTGAACTTTATAAACATAAAACTATTCAGTTCTTTAATATGAATTGATTCTATGCATACGTTCAACTATGTTATGAAGCTTTGCTTTAATGTTCATAGAAATGATGAGTGAATGTGAGAGGAAGTTAGAAAGATTTTTAGTGCTAGTCCCAAAAAATAGTGCGCTATTATCTTTAATAAATCTTATCTTATTTGATACACTGCTTTAAAAAAAAAAAAAAAATTTACCAACATATCTATTTTATTCTACCATCCATTTACCATTCAATTCCACTAGGAGCAATATTTGTGATGTCCATACTTGCTGCTGCTGCTGCTGCTGCAGTTTGATGGTTGATGAAACATGAGGAAGTGTCAGGTATGTTCATCACTGCCAGTGCGAAGCTTTTAAACATGTAAAAGTCCTGCACAAGAAAAAGGAAATACATTTCACACAGGCACCGCTCCTGCTCGGACCGTCCAGCTTGTACCTAAACCACATTTAACTAATCAATAATTATTATATAATCCTGAAAATTCAGGACCAGAGCTGGCACAGGAATCTGTTAAAAGGCCTCCATGAAGGTGTGATAGACTTATAAGGTTTTGATTTATATTTGTCCAGGAGTGCTTGTGCAGTCAAATCTTATCCCGGATGCTGCGACATATCAGAATAGTAACTGAGACATTCTATACAGCACATTCCCACACATATGAATGCCGCGGCCTATTTTACTGTGACCCATTGAAAAAAACCAATCACAACTTTGATCAAAGACACAAGATTAAGAGGACGTATTCCCTAAGTAGTTGTACTTATAAACAGATCAGTTCCGTGAAAGTTGGTCCCCCACTTGGGCAAAACTACAGAAGATGAGACGTGCCGCGTCAGTACTTCTCAAACGCTGTTAACGTGAGATCCCCGGTGTGTTATCTCGAGATAGCTAAACTAAATTTATCTCGTAATCCTGAGAAAACAGCTGTTGTTCTCTTGAGATTATGTATTATTTTATCTAATTTTCTCAATATCACAACATTAGAAAATTTACAAGCAGTTCTCAGTTAAATGACATGGAATGATAAACACTGACAATTTCAAAATATGAAACTCCATATAAATATGATTTATTTAATTACAACCTTTTTTTATAAGTAAAAAATAGTGAACAGGGGGGGGGGGGGGAATTACCTGCAGTACCATCCCATTCCTCCAGGGGGCTTGTGGGCTCTTGGTCCAGACTTTTACTGCAATATTACAGCTTCACACAGAGGGGTGGGTCAGATGTCAGGATTATACAAACAGTCAGAATGGCAATTTTAAAGGCTTTAATGCTACATGATATTAGCCTAAAAGAAAGTAAACAAAAATATAATATTGGCACTCGTGCAAAAAAGCAGCATGAAGAATTAAAGCAGCCAGGATGTGAGAAGAGTATCAGGTTTTGAGGTGTTGGGGCAGAGGGCACGGCGAGTGCATGACATGGCGTTGTTGATTCCGGTCAGGTGCCGTTCCCCAGCGTGACACCAGCCTGATCCGCCGCTAATCAACAACAGAAACAGCTAAAAAAAAATAAATTCAGCCAAGACAAACGAGAGGCGCCTGCCCGCTCTCACACCAACTGACGTGAGACCGCATTTAAATTTTTAATTTCAAACATAAAGATTCTTGCCTGGAGGTTTCCCTCTGCACCTCATTACCGGAGGATCATGGCGGGTCATCGCTCCTGGGAGATCAGGATTATACAGCACTGAAGTAGACTTATAAATACTAAAACACGTGGAGATTTTTATCACCAAATTAGTGCGATACAGTGTTTTATTATGAAAATTTACAGATAATAAGTGTTGGTGTGTGGGCATAAAAATACTAGAAAGAACAAAACTTTTTTTTTTTTTTTTTTTACAAGGCATAACATCTTTATTGTTATACACATAAATTCATCTCCAAAGACTTTGCACAAATCAATGGGGTAACATGAACCTTGAGATATCAAAAGTCTCCCACAGTTCCTCGTTATTATTTCCTAAAATACTCAAACAAGTACATCTGCCTTTCACATCCCCAAAAATGGTACGTACAGTACAACCAATTAGAAATAAAGTAGTTTTTCCACTGTCAAGCATTATCATATGTGCATTACGTTACCAATTACAAACAAAGTTATAGTCATTGTCAAAATACAGGTGTGCAAATTGTTAGAAAAATACCAACTCATACCAGATTCTGGATTGTGCTCTGTAAAAATCCTTACAAATAGTATATAATAATCTATATATAAATGTCTCCGACATGCAATGTTGCATTTCAAAAAATATCCCATAAACAGGCTGTTCTGTTAAACCCTCCGGGGTCTTCACCAGGCTCGCGTGAAGACGAGAAAACAAAAAAAGAGGGTGTAGTAAAGAAAGGGAGAAGAATATTTGATGACCTAATGGCGGCTGACTGCCTCATATTTCTTGTTCTACTCGTCGGTTCTGGACGGTTTACTAGTTGCGTGGACAGTTTGCAAACATATAAGCATCCTTCAAAATGTTATCTGCTGCACATTTTCGAACAGACCACACTGTGTTGTCAAGTTTCAAACTGAACTGCAGCAATGAAAACAGCGATATAGTAAAGCCCTTTTGTGTGATGACCAGTGTTCACATCAGTTGTACAACGAAGAAGAAGAAATCATCTGATGACATTAAATGTCAACCATATAAATAACCACTGTTTTTTTCTTTTTAAAAAAAAAATCAAAGAAACTCATGTCATACCTGCAACAAAGACTACGAACAGCTAGAATGAAGCAAGCATGACTCAGGTGATGACAACAGTCAGAGCATCGTCCCACATGACAAAATTAAGACAAGGATGGCATCTCGTTCCCTCCCCTCCCGTCCTCATCTTTTCTGAGGTAAACAGTAGTACTGTTAAAGACTTTTTAAAGGCATCTCTCCTCAAACCCCTGCTGGCGCCACATTCCCCATGGCCTCAACCTGAATAAATTCAATACCGACTTCCACTCTCCACGTTAGATCCAGTCGCATAGGCATGCAAGCACTGTTGGACCTACAGAAGCAGCTGAGTGAACTGCATCTTTGCATCTTATATTGAAACAGTGAGACTACAGTGAAGAAATTCAAGCAAAGTGGTCTAGGCATGTGTCGCAATACAATTAAATAATTTCTTTCTCATTTAATAAATAATATAAGACATTTGTTTCTTCATTCTCACAGAGATAGTTGGCTTTTTTTTTTAAATGTGAACTTCCTTCCTAAAACAACGCCAGCTACCATTCAACACTCTCTCTCTCTCTCTTCAATCCAGTCGGTTCAATTTGTGAGAGTTTGACAAAATAAAATGTAACACAGGATTTTATTATAACGGTACAATCCCTCTATTATTGATAATAGTTTTTTTTTTTGGCAAAGTATACTATAAGCTCTCTTTTTGCAAAAATAAAACATATTGCACTTTCAGTAACATGAACGTGTAATGTCAAATTACAACTAAATTGGGCTGAATTTCAAAATAAAATCTAATTTATTTACTGAGAAGAGAACAACAATGAACAACAACAACAAAAAAAACCTACGATAAAACAAACAAACAAACAAAACAAAACAAAAAAAAGCTGTACCATGCAGGGGGTGTGTTTCAAAGCAGTGTATCCTGGGTAAAGAAATGGACGGAGCTTGAGAGAGCTGTGGAGATGATAGGGTTAACAGAGTAAGACTGGCTAGTGACCGTGCTAGCACTGACTTGCTAGCAACGATCGAGCCCAGTTTTCCTGGTTGCGCCCCCGCAAAAAAAAAAAAAACTCCCCAGAAAACGCTCCAAAACACTCGAGCATGCTCCCACTGCGACTGTTCCCCCCTCGGCCCGCTGGGCTCTTCGTCTCCCCGTCAAAACGTCAGATGGCAAAATAGAAAGGCAGCTGTTTGCTCCCGTCATCTAAAAGTGCATCTCCTCTCTCTTCCAGCAAAGTCCGCCAGCCCACCGTCATCTCTGCCAATGCAGTGGGAGTGGGAGACCAGTGCTTGGATCAGCACACGTGGGTTTCAATTACTTCTTTTTTCAGACTATGTATAATTTTAAACTCGTTTTAACTCACTAGACACAACATTTCACCTCAGCTCGTAGAGAAGCCGAAGGAGTGCTAATTCACGGGGCTTTGGCCTCAACGGGGCCCATGACAGGTTGGTGGTGGTGATGCCTTCCTCCTGATTCTCTAACACCTACGGCTGTCCCCGTGTCTCACTGGCGCCATTTTCATTTCTCAAGGCCGGCTATGCAACTCTACCGGTTGCCATGGTTATACTGCAACATAAAAACAGTTTGGTTTTAATTGGCTGCTTTGACACATGGGAGACACACGGATTGTTGCGCTGACAAGAGGGCAGATTCATGTGCAGGCTGATGTCTCCACATCTACTTACCTGTGATAGAGCATCATCATGTCAGAAAATGGACAAATATAATTGCAAGGCCGATATTCAACAGCATAACCATAGCAACAAGGATGGAGTTAGGACCCTGCAAAACAAAGGATACAAATCAGATATACAGCCGGGTCAAATGATCTGTCATGTTGAGAGTTCGTGGATTTTTGGATGCTTACTGTTTCTTCCGAGCTTTCTGCAATCTCCATACTGGCTTTCTTTGTGTCTGCGAGGCTCTTTGGCTTTAGGGAATCCTGCTTCCTGAGTTTCTGGTCACCCTTGTTCTCCCGTATGGAGGCTGGCTTAGGAGTAGGGGTCAAGGATTTAGGTTGCGGGGGCATGCGTGCCAGGGCCAGGGCACTAGGTTCTTCCTCTGGATCCTCCTCAGGCTCCGGAGGTGGAGGGGCCTTCGTGGGGGCCTTTACATAGTAACTGTGGTATTCTGTGTGGAGTTGGCCATTGACTGGGATTGCAGGAGGCTGTGGAGGAGGAGCAGGAGGAGCAGATGCAGGGGTAGGCTGCTGACCCTTAGCAGGTTTAGGTGGAGCATCAACAAGCACGTGTGAAGCTTTGGGGCCGTCGGTGACCGACACCCTCTCCTCTCTACTTAGCTTTCTATTAGGCCGCTCTTCTTTGCTGGTTTTATGAATGGACTTCTCCTCTTTGCTTATTTTACGGGACGGTTTCTCCTCCTTGCTGGTTTTGCGGCTGGTGCTGTTGGCGAGGTGACCTTTCTTCTTGCTGGAGTGAGGCGAGGGGGGAGGCGTACTTCCAGGACTGTGCACTGGGGAGTGTGGTGGAGTGGTGCCTTTGCGGTAAAAGTGGGGAGAATCTTTGGGCGAGTTGTCTTTCTTTTCAACGTGGACCTCTTTAATCTCCACAGGCTCTTTTAACTGCTGTTTAATATAGTCGGGTCCTGCAGGGGTGAGAGAGGTGACACGTGTTCACATCAGCAATCATCCACAGGTACACACGCTCGCCTACAAAGACATATTTAATCCCTTGGGTTTTTTTTTTTGTTTTTTTGTTTTTTAGCAGATTAGAAAAAAATCTATTTGGGCAATTTAGGGATTTTACTAAAACTGCTGTAAAGAAAAAATAAACAGATCCACTCAATAGGGAACAAATAAAAGTTTTAGTTGATAAATAAATGTAGAAATTGACTTACAATTAAAAATTGGCAAAAAATATAAAAATAATATCATAAAATGTATTCACTTGGAAAATGAATTCATTTCATATCAAATAAATGAAACTATAAAGAAATTAAGGAAAATGTGAAAAATGCAAAATGTACTAATAAAACCCTTAGTACTTACTTAATTTGAAAGTGAAAAATATTCAAAAAAGAACCCCAGAAACACGTAATACCATGTATTCATTTGTTTGAGAAAATACTTATTTTTGTATTTACTTACTGTTCCTATTCAAGCTTATCCCATTCATCCTTTTCAGCGTAAATCTATAGCTGTTTTTCGCTCAGTTTGTAATTATTCCAGTATTTAATCCCTCCGTGTGTTAATGAGGAGGCGTCGTCTTTGCCATTCAGGCTTAATCAATCAAACACAAACCACAGTGATGAGGATCTGGTAGCTTAAGAGACGGTAGAAATAATGTCAGTAAGAAAGAAAGAAAGAAAGAAAGAAAGAAAAAAGACAAAGATTTTGATATTGAATGTTTTTCTGTGCATATCTATGATTAAAGTAGCCTGCACATTTGTCTCCTGATTATCGAATGTATGAATGCTACTTTTTATAAATTATCATGGCAGTTTTAATCTTCCAAATTTCCTCAAGTCTTTAATGGATCAATTTTCTAAAATATGTAGGTTTTTTTTTTTTTAATTTAATCGTTACATCATTTGATCAAAATGTTTACAGTAAATAACCTAAAATGTGTTTTGTGTTAATTCGAAAATATAACCATGCTGATGATGACATATTGGACATATATATTTGTGTGTGTGTGTGTGTGTGTGTGTGTGTGTGTGTGTGTGTGTGTGTGTGTGTGAGAGCGAGAGAGTTCTTTTGCAAACCTTTAGAGAAAACAAACATTTTACGTGTTAGATTCCGGCGAAACAAGAGGGAACAAACGGCTGTAACACCTGCCTGGCTGACACATTTAGGCTACTGACAGCATCGCACAGGCCTACCAACATTTCGCTGCCCCATTATCTGATGCTCAGACATAGTTCAATGATGACACAGGGGGATTACCAAACCCTGAACCGATGCCAGTTCTATTCTGATTTTTTTCCCCTTTTTGATCCTCTGTCCAAGAACCCAGATTAAGTGAACAGAGCCCTCTTATCTATCTACTCCTGCTTCCCCAGGAGAATTTCACCGTGTGCTAGATTTAAACCGCAGCCGGCCCTAAGCATAGTTAAACTTTCTTATGAAATATTCATGAATCAACATTATATATGCAGTCATTCTGAGGCAGAGACAGAAGGAAATATGATGAATGTGGGGCCTCACACACAGCAGTCCACAAGGCGCGCTCGTCTTCATTATTAGTCTTTCTCTTTAATATCGCTACATGGTTTTCCTGAAAAGGTCCACTTGTCACATGAATTCTCATCTAATCTTACCTAGAAAAAGCCTCTTTCCATTCCTTGCTTTTATTTTATCTTACAATCGATACAATCTGAATCCTTTCTTTCAGTTTTATGGACTTAAATCCTGGGTTAATGGCTTTGAGTGGGCACTCCTCTTTTGACTCGTGTTTTCAATTTTCTTTCCAGACATTATGTCCTCAAAACGTGTGGACAATAAATCCTGAATACGAATGTAAAACGCTTGCATGTGGAAAAAAAAAATCACACTTCATCTGTCCCCTTTGTTGTGCACTGAATGCATATTTATTAGAGACATCAGGCCTTTTGTTTGCCTGTTTTTTTCTCCTTTTTTCGCCTAAATTAGACCATGTCAGAGTGACTAAGGCCGGGACAATGCTGCTTTGTTTGAAGAACATCAGATGGTACAAGCAGAAAAGGATCATCTACATGCAATTCAATCAATTTGATTTTTAGATATTATAGAAATGGACTTTTTGTTTTGTTTGAACCTCTCCAAAGAACATAATGTTTTCAGGGACATTCGTTTAGTCTGTCAAAAGGATTGTGTAAAAACAACGAGGCTGAATTTGACCAAACTTGGTGGAGGGGTTTTGCATGGGCCAAGGAAGAACACATTTGATTTTGGGCCACATCCATTAACAACGTTGTAAAATTGCATTTATTTTACATGGAGTTCGGTTAAATCTAACTGGTCTCTCTCCAAGTGCCCTATAGTGTATATTCATAACAAAAAACAGGTTTTCTCTCCTTCTTCCTCCTCTTTTACATGCTCCACTGTAAGGGGGAGGGCTGACTTTAATGGTTTCATGTTAATGCATTTAGTATTGATTGACTCATTGGGTTGGAAAATCCAAGAGATCAATCATATGGATTTAGGAGACCTTTCTAATAGGCATGCAACCTTAGAACAATGATGCAAACATCAAATCCAGAAGGGAACAAGTGTATCCATAAACTCATGAGCCTCGGTTCTCTTAAGCCCAAAGTATTTTCAGGCTGCGCAGCATTCTTAATTTATTTCATAACGGCCACGACTAGTAAGACCCTCTACAAAGGGACGGGACACATCGGAACATCTGTTGGGCTTAATATATCTGGGGAGCTTAATTTCACACCATAACTCAATAAGAGTTGGGGCTTCGTGTGCGGGCCAGGGCAGTTTGGGGACAGATTCCTTTGAGGGGCTTCCAGGCATTTTCAGAATGGTTCAAAGCAATAAAATGACCCCCGTCTCACAATCGGATCCTGCGGACGATAAAAATGATTTCAAATTACATGAAATGTTTTATGCAATCGTTTGTGAAATGACACAAGGAAGCCTCATTTGATCTGTTTTCTTTTAAACTTCCAAATCCTTTTTTTAACGTCTAAATGTGAATGAGAAACGATTTAGATAGGAACCCCGCCAGGTCCACTGGAACATGTTCTCAAATGCTTGGACAGGTGTGGTGTATCTTTCATCAGAGGATTGATCAGCAAGCCTGCGGCCATCAAAATAGACCATGATGTCAGTCACCACCACGGAAAAAAAACAAAGCGAAAATACCTAACAAATAAAATCTGAATTTTTATGTTTGGTAGGATTACTTGTGCACGTGTGTGGATATAAAACACAGACTACAATGATTATAAAAAATAAAAATACACTTTGGTAACACGTATCACGTCTTTTCCTTCTGACTTCATCATTGTCTCTGACGTTATTAGAGTACAAGCTTTTTTTAAGCTGTGGTTGCCAGTACTGCTCACGGTAATCCACAGCACATTTTCTGCACCATTGCATTCTTGGCAAAACACACACACTCTCTCTCTCTCTCTCCCTCTCCTTCTCTCTCTCTCTCACATACACAGACGCACGCGCGCGCACACACACACACTATAATTTACTCACACAAAACACAGCAGATCGACTGGTAAAACCCAGCCTAACCCCTGCTGACCTTAATATGAGATGAACAACAGTAATCAGACGGAGCCTCAATGAGACGAAGGGATATGTGTGTGTTTGTATAGATGTGTGTGGGGGGGGGGGGGTTTACAGTATGTGATTGTGTGTATCGTCCTGGCTTCAGCAGCAGCTTCATGAGGGGTTGGCAGTTTACTTTATGGTGTTATAAAACAATACCATCTATGTTTTTTTTCACCCTATCAACAAAGACATGAATGATGTTACCGGCCTTAAATGAAGTCAAAAGGACAGAAATGTAATAATCATAGCATCATAAATAAATACATAGTATCTTTGGTTAGGTTTTATTCGAAAAGTATACGCTCATAGTCTATTACAGTCTGTTCTATGCGGTGCGATGTTCTCTACACACTGATATGCTTAAGATTCATGACTAAATTTGTAGCTTTTTGGATTTTCTCCTTCTTCCTCCCACTCACGCTGGCAGATGGGTGTGGGGAGTGTGCGCGTGTGTGTGTGTGTGTGTGTGTGTGTGTGTGTGTGTGTGTGTGTGTGTGTGTGTGTGTGTGCGTGTGTGTGCGGTGGGGGCATTTGGCCAAGATAGCAGGACTACTCTTCTACTCTTACGGTACAGTAGACTACACACACATACAGTACAAAGGCTTGCTCGGATAAAATTCTTGATTTAATGTGGTCATATTAAAAGCAAATTAGATTTGTGCAGATAAAGCAAGCGAGGCCGGAGAGCAACTAGCGAGTGTATACCTCCGCCAAGGATCTATTTACTCCCCTGGAACTTTCATGCTTGCATAAAGGTCCCAGAGGCAGTGAGCGAACCCTCACACCCCCAACACACGTCAGGTTTGTGGCTGTTCAATAGAGCGAAAGGCTGCTGAAACCTGATGATATTTGGATTTTCCAGACTAATAAGTGAACTCGGTGGTGTTTGAGAACATGCTGTTAGGATATATTTTGTTGCTGTACTTCACATGAAGGGCAGCACTGTGCAATTTTGATGTTTGTTACTTCTGGATCACTTCCTGTAACCACTGGGGGGCACTATAACAGAATTAAATTCAGCTTGTAGATGTCTTCAGGCCAGGATGAGGTTTGGAAAAGTTTATAATTTCATGCTCTTGTTGGCGAAATATTGAAAGTAGCCATCCAAACAGAGTAACCCATCTCCAGGATCTTAAGGTGTATCTGACCAAACTTAAAGTGGATCTGTTGGGGGGGGGGGGGGCATGTAATTTCTTGTTTCCACCAGGTGGCACTATGACTAATCTCTATTTACGATTAACAAATGTTCTTATTGTTATAGTATTCTACAAATTAAGCTTGAATTATATTCAAAATCCTACTACCACAAAGGGGAAATGCTTTTGAAATTCTTCCCCCTAATCAGGGTTCTGTTTATTTATGTGCCGTATCCTTGAAAGTCCAAAAAAAAAGTTGCAGGATAATTTTAATCTTGAGTCTAACTCCTGTTTTGAAACTTCGCCCGTGACACTTTGGTGCTATGAATATAAAGCAGCACCTGCTCATGTCTGGTTTTCAGCCGTGACAGCTCCAGGCTTTTATGGTTCCACCTGGTCTGAGTGTACCTTGACTGGGTCAAACAGGGTGGAGTGCGATCCCTGCTGGGCCCCCCGCCCCCAGTGACCGGCTGAAGGAAGGGACAGCTGCTCTGCGTCAACTCAGGAGAGGGGGGGTTGGAGAGGGGAGGGGGGGTTGGAGAGGGGAGGGGGGGTGAACGCAACGCCGGGCTCCTCTCAGCGCATAGGGATCTCAGCTATGTCTCCATTAGACACACTGGCAACAAATATAGCCCAATTAACGTCACAGCGCAGGCCACACCCAGCAAACCCTCAGTGCTCCCCTCCAGGGTGCTGTGTGTGAACCAATCATAAAGGTCAGGGTCCTGTTCACTGTGACCCTGTCTTCCCTTTTGAAGTACACACTCCCAATCTGGGTGATAATCTGTTATGAGTCTGAAATGTCAATTACAGACAACAAGGGGTTTAGACCCCTGGTTGTTACCCAGGAGAATTTATTAGAACCAGAGGAACTGAGGTAAGTGCAAATTATTCCTCTGCGGAGGAAGACTTGGAGGAAGCAATGTGAATTAGTTTTGGGTACAGTCAGAAAAGTCCATTCCAAAGATGGGAAGTCGGACATTGCCCAGGCTTTGTCCCACAGAAAGAAACTGGGCCTCATTTACGAAGTGTTCTCACTCAAACCTGAGTTCTTATCACAATTTTAGCCCTCAATTTAGTCTCACAGAAAGGAAGCAAAGCCTGAAGGAACCAAACCCCTTGCAGCTGACATCTTTTTGTAAGACTAAACTGAGGGCTGCAAAATTCCCACACATTTGTGCACAAGAACATTTATGACGGCAGAAGAAGAAGAAGAAAACGGCTTGGAGGTAGAGTGGCAAGTCAAACAACCGAAGAGTTGCTGGCTTGATCCTCACTTGCCCCGGTGACCATGTTGAAGTGTCCTTGAGCAAGATACTGAGCCTGTAATTGCTCCTGATGGGCCCTGTGACGGACTGGTGACCCGTCCAGAGTGAAACCTGCCGCTCCAGCCCCCCCGCGACACTCAACAGATAAGCAGTATAGAAAATATAAGCAGTGTAGAAAATGGATGGATGGAATTCTACATTACTTTCTACTGGACAGTTTCCGGTGGTGGTGATTTTACCAGGATGCTGAGAATACGGGAAGACGTTTACACTCAAACATGAGTGTGAACTGACAACAAATAAAATGCGCCATCATTCATTCCCTAAACTGCACGTAGACTGTTGGAGAAAGTGACTTATACAGAGGAGGACTACAGCTAATAACAAAGCTAATGTATACAAATAGGGTTGAGCTATTTGCAGGGCCTTGTCTTACCCCCATGCTATCTGACCGTTTAAATGCTGCAGCTCGGATGTCTCCCTGCGCTGCACATTATGATGACATCGGCCCTCACTCTCTCATTCATGATCCGACTTATAAGGCAAGGACACTCTCGGAACAGACTTGTGAGATGAGCTTTGCCAAGCATGACCATCGGTTTCCACAACACAAACAAGCCGCGGTGTTTTTGGCCCGAGCTGGTCATTTCTACGGCTTAGTGAAGGGACGTGCTTGAATGAGTCCATTGTCAATCCGTTTGTCAGCGACTTTTTTTTTTTTTTTGTGGGCCTTTTTGGCAAAGGCCCAAGGTCAGCTAGCTCATAGATCTAAATATAATCCATCAAGTGGGAGAGGCAAGACTCACTGTCTTACATTGTAAAATAAAAGACATAGAAAAGGCGTGAGCTGGCACTTTTGATAATTTAAGAATTAAAAAATTAACAACTGATATTAAAACTTGTGCATCCAAGTGAGCGTATTCTTATAAATGTCAAGAATATAAAAGGGTCAGTATCTACTTGTACACACAGAATGGAAAAAAGGACAGGTAAGAAAATATCGGAAAAAATATAATTTTAACAGATCCTTGCCCTATCTTTGGCCTCATCTCCACCTTTGACCTAGTCAGAACAAGCTCCGCCCTTAACTATTTATGTAGCATTATAGGTCCAGTGTTGCCTTGTAAATCTCAGCGTACCTTGTAAATGACCTGAACGGAGTTGAATCGAGCCTCACCCTCCCGGCTACTGTATGGAATGGCTGTCTGCTGTTTCAACCTCCAAGCGGAGGAAAGAGGAGACGTCCAGGAGCCCTTGGTAGATTTATTGCCCACCCGTCACTTCACTAGAGCAACAGTTTGATAAGAACTGAATGGACGCCATGAATAGAAAAGAAACATTTCACACTTTTTTTTTTTTGGCAGAGTTGTTTATGCCTGCATACTTCAGCAAGATTTCAGAGCTTCTACAAGAAGCCTTTGAGAGGAAAGACAAGGCTTCCATCCAGAATAGGGTACAGTACCCTGCTTCAGGCAGGCTCCGCTTTGTCTTCGCACAAACACAGTCCTCCATTGTGGTGTTAGAAATTATCCTCAATACCTCTAGTCTTCCATCACAGTCCTGGAACACAAAACCCTACGTTTTTGTGTACCAAGAACAAGCTCATTACTAACTCCGACACACCCTGGGTGAACAACTGGAGCAAACACCATTATTAATACAAATCTCATCCATTTCTTAAAAATGTAGAATGAATAGGTAAACTAGTTACTTCATGCTCTGGCATAAAGTGATAATTCATCAAAAAAATGCATTGCGCCTTCCAAGTACTTACAAACAGGTACCTTTTTCCTATCCTAACTCAAAGGGATGTAACACAGCATTCAAAAAGAATCTCTGTGCGTTCAAGGCACCTATTTGTAATTGCTTTGAAGGCAAAATACACTTTTTGGGAGCAGTTTTGCTTTGACAAATAAAAAATAAAGGTAGGTGTGGGGTGTTTGAGTAGCTTGGCTGAATCCAACTGTCGTGGTCTGAACGCACCTGCTGTACAACTCTGGGTGAGTTTTGTCGAAATTGCCTGAAAATATGATCTGAATTTCAAATTTACTCACTTGACCTAGTCCAAGTATTGTATTTCATTAAGTGGAATGAACAGACCTCACCTCCTCAAGCCTCCAGATTAACTAGCACTGACAAAAACACAAAACTTGGGTGAATGAGTTAATACTGTATGTGGCTTCCAGCATGATGCCGTGATGTCCAGCCAGTAGTAACCACTGATATATTTATCCTGTTTTCTGGCTCATTTATGACATCCAACTTGACATGCAAGGAAAAAGCATGCGCAGATATGTGCAGTGGGAGGAGAGTATTTGTGTTTCTTGCTCCGACAGCAAGAGCCCTTCTAAGGGCTGACACGCACACTTTGACAGACCTGTTTACCTGAGTGTGGAGGTTTGCTCTGAAAGGTTACCTGGTTGATAGAAGTTGGGAGACAGCTCCCTGGCAACTGCCCTGGCAATTTCTGAGTCGTGAACAGCAGAGACGGCAGCCTGGTCTGCAGCCTCACTTTTTGTCCTGGCATGGGCCGTTCTGGAGGAACAAAGACAAACAAAATTAAACAGGAAAAGATCAAATTAGTTTGACTGGGTAAAATCCAACTTATCAGTGAGATCTGCAAGCTCCCACGTTGCCCATAACACTTCCCCTTCCCTTTACTATCTCCTCACGCCATCCTCCCATCATCCACCCCCCCCTCTCTCTTTCTCTCTCTTCATCTTTGAGCTGTACTCCTTTTGGGATAACATAACACCTCCCCTTGTGCTTCTATCTCAAATCCAAATCCTGATTTTTCAAATGGAGCTCAGCCATATCCAAGCAAGACCTTAATCCAGTCTGGAGCACTGTCCTGCCGCTGGATCACACGACACACCCACACACCCAAACACTATGATATGTCGCAATCAAACAATCAAACATTGAAGCCAGTAAATAAAATCCATCCGTATGTCCGCCCATGTGGTTGGTGAGATTTTACAAACATTATTAATTTCAAATTTTCACAGGAATTTAAAGCCATTAAATGGGTTTTTCAAGACGGTCAAACACCACGCGTGTCAGAGCAGTTCTGACTTCTCAGCACTACTCGTCGAACACTGGTAGCAAGCTAAAACCAAACCTAGCTTGCGTCCACATCTACTGTACTACGGCGATGACGCTGAAAAACCAAAAAGGCGAAAGAGTAATACGTTTTGGGATCAATGTGAGCTTAGCATTAGCACTGAGAGGTATTATAGGAGCAAACCATGGTGAGAGAGACAGAAGCCAGGGGGTGACCTGCTTAACAAATCCCTTGAAAACTCCACCGAGAGATAGAACATGTACATGCCAGTGTACAAGGAAACAAGAAAAAAGAAATCAGCTGACTAAAGAGAACTCTGGAGGAAGTTTAGTTCCCTATGCAACTGTGAGAGTTTCAAGAAAAAAAAAGAGCCAATTATTATTTACACGGAAGAGATGATGAGTGACTTTTTGCAGGCTTATGCAAAACTTTGAGGCTGAATTTCATCAAATTGGTGGAGGAGAGCAGCATGACACAAAGAAGAGCCTATTAAATTTAGGGGCAGATCAATTTAACATCGTGGGGGGAAAAAAAGTATTTCTTTTTAAAAGGGGTTTGGTTGAGCTCATAAGTACTCCCTCCAGTTTCTTTGCCTCTTTGTCAGCAGGATTATACAAAAAAAAAAAAAAAAAGAAAAGAAAAGAAAAAAAAAGCCCAATTTCATCAAAATTGGGGGAGGGGTATAACATGGGCCGAGAAAGGACCCATTACATTTTGGGGCAGATCCGTTTAGCATAGCATAAAATTGCATTTTTTCTATTGGGTTTTGCTGGCTTGCCTTGGCAGAGATACTGTATGTATTCTCTGAATTCCCTCTAGCTTTTTTCCCATTTAGCAGGATTATGTAAAAACTACTGGGCTGATCGCCACCAAACTTGGTGGAGGGGTACAGCTTGAACCAAGGATAGGACCTTTCTGGGCAGATCCGTTTCACATAATGAGAAACTGCATTTTTCTCCATTAGGTTTGGTTGAGGTTGTCAGTCAATCCAAGTGCCTGGATGACATCACATCATTGTGGGGGAGCTATGTGCTCTTTGAGTGCCCTCTAGTTAGGCAATCTATCAGTTAAAGACAGTATGGACAGTAATGTATGGACAGATAGGAGTGGAGCCCACACAGCAAATGTTCACGTAAATACATGCCAGTGCAACATGGAATGCAAGGATGCAGAAGGAATCTCACAGCATCACTGTAAGTATTGACAGCTGTGCTTACTGCCCTTCCTAACCTCACTCATCCATCTTCCTCTCCCTCTTTCTTTCATCACTCCTTCTCTCTTTCAATCAATACTTCTGTCTTTTCTCCTTATTTGTGACACTGCATCTTCCCAACTCCCTCCCCACATCCATCCTCCCTCCCTCTTTCTGTCAGAGTGACCCTAACAGAAAACATCTCTATTCCAGACTGCCTTTAGACTTTGGGATGTCCTGTTTTTGATGGGCTCGGACAGCGAGATATTAAAATGCATGAGGAGCCATATGCTGGCTGGAGAGATGGATGATTTCCTCTCCAGAAATAAGTCTCACCCAGAGACAAAAGACGCATTCAGGCTGTGTTTACAGCCGGCGTGGCCTCAGGAGACTATCCACTGACCAGCTGCAGATAAAAATTCAAGAGTAGAATTTCATAGCATCTCTGTCACAAGTACAAACATGTAGGAATTGGTGTGAGTAAACGCAGGTAGAGAACCTCACTGACATGAAAGCATTCCAGTTCCATCGCAGGGCTCGAATGAATAGTGTAGACATTCCACATTCAAAACCACAAGGACATCCATGCTTCTATTTCTGAAATGTGTGAAATATGCCGTCGAGTGAAAGGAGGCATGACTGTGTGCCGTGAATGTATGCAGCATGCCCATGACATATCTTTAGGATCTTAACAGTTCCCCTGAGGTAGAGTGGTCATGAAGTCACGGCCACAACCAGGAAGCGATGCAGACTGTTCCCAGACAGGATGTCTGGTAGTGGGAGGTGACAGGCAGAGAATGATGGGAGTGGAGGTGTGACAGAGCGAGTGGGACAAGAGGAGAGTCAAATGGAAGGTGAGAAAACATGGGCGTTTGGAGAAGAGAGAGAGAGACAGAGAGAGAGAGAGAGAAATGATGGTTAGCTTGCTTT
This sequence comes from Aulostomus chinensis, assembly GCF_037954235.1. Lineage (NCBI taxonomy): Eukaryota > Metazoa > Chordata > Actinopteri > Syngnathiformes > Aulostomidae > Aulostomus > Aulostomus chinensis. The sequence continues at coordinate 10,522,943 of NC_141340.1, read as the reverse complement.
CTGGGATCGGTTAATAACGTTACATGGACACGTTTAATCTGACTGGCAACAGCACAGTGCACGGAAGGTTTCACCTGCTGTGATTAGGTTTGTGTCTGTTTGCAGGTATTTCAACAGGATGTAAGCAACTGACGATACGGCAAATGCAGATGCAGGAAAGCTCAACGGGATTACAAAAAAGGGTGCTACCAAAATATCAAATATTACCTGTAAATATTATCATATGAATTTTTCCTTCTTATGCCACTTAATGATATTTTTCCCCCAGCATAAAAGTAGAAAGTAAACATTCGGATTACCAAAATGTGGTCGGTTTACTCAAATGGCAACATCTCTGAGTGTTGGAAGTAGGGTTGCTGCGAGTTCCACTGGAGGGAGAGAAGCTGGAGCCCACCTGCAGGGTCCGTTTGCTGCTGTGGGACCTGGAGCTGACTGGTTGTTTCCCGGAGCCTCCAAGCTCTACCTCTGGGCTCAAAGGATGGGAAGGAACCCCAGAGACCATGTTGGACATCACTGCTGTAATATCACCTTTTTTTTTTTAAAGGGAGTCTGGACTAGAGGACTCACCGAAAAAGAAAATCTGTCTGAAATTGTCGCAGAGAAATCAGTGCTCGGTTCAACTGAGCTGCTCTGATAGCTGTGATATTCTATTATTTATATTTTGTAGATCTGAACTGTCAGGAGCAGTAGACCATCATCCGTCTTCTCCGTTCATAAAGACTCAGCTATGCAAGCTGGTACCATTTAATTAGTGGGATAGTTTGGACTTATTAAAGTGGGGTTATATGAGGTTGTCATGCACCTACATTCAAAAGAATTCAGAATTGTAGAGCTGTGGACGACGTCTGCAGAAAAAAACCTTCATTTTGTCCACCTAAATAAAAGCCTATCTAAGACAAAACATCCCGCTGAAACCAGTGCAGCAGAATACAAGGAACTTTCACATCTGGATATTGAAGAGCCTACAGAAAGGATTGTCTGACGGCAGAAGTAAAGCAGTGAAAATGGGACAAATGTGTGCATAAACGGAAGTTGATTTTTCTTATTGGGTAGGAATTCATTTAGGCTGACAATTAAGTGTTTTCTGTAGACCTCGTCAAGAGCGCAGCAGCTAACGGTATCTCTCGGAAGACGTGCTGACCCACATCAGCTCAAGGTGCCCTCCGTACCGACTACCTCACACAACCCCTCTTCAGTAAATCCAATCATGCCTTCATTTCTATTAAATCCTCAAAGACATATCTGACTTTTTAAACTCTGATATCTGCTTGTTAGTTGTTTGGTCTAAAAAGAAAAAGAGGCAAAATCAAAACAAGAAGCTAAAAGATGATAAAATGCTAAGCGGAGCCAACGGAAAATGCAGTGACAGGTTAGTAGTCACTGCAAATTAAAACAGGATTGCCCTCACAATTTACTTTCCCACAATGCAGTTCACTCAGATCAAGAGCAAAGGCACGCATGAGGAAAATCTAAAAAAAAAAAAAATCCATTGTATTTTTCAGACATTTGATGCAGAACCTAGGTATGCATGCATGCTCAGAGTTGACCTTTGAAAAAGTTGAAAGCTCTCTAACTTGTCAGACAGTGAGCAGCCTCCCTGCCCGAGGCCAATCTGCTTCTGAATATAAAGCAACACCTGTTCACGTCCAGTTCGGGGTCTATGCAGACACCCCTGTCTGCTTGTGTGCTGCAACTGTGGCTTTTATTTTAATCCAACACACACACACACACACGCGCGCGCGCGCACACACACGCGCACAAACTCACTCTCACACACACACACTTGCAGACACAAACAGAAACCTGGACGTAAGAGTAAAACGGAAGCAAAGCGCTGAAGTTTTGAAACATAATTAGGTGAAATTTTTTCTGTGACAAATGAATTGTGGGAAAAGTGTTGAGTCAGTTTGCCACAGACTGCGGTGAATGTTCCTCTCTCCCGAGGTGTGTAATCTGTGTCTGCAAATATGTGTTATATGGAATTGAGCCACTGTGGAGATATTGTGCAATCACACACACAAAAGATTTGCAATCAAAAAGATCTTTCATTGCAGGTACAATAAAAGAAAAAACATTTTGTGGATCTAATCCCCCCCCCCGCTGTTGAGCTGAGTTTTGTGGGCGGGACTTGTCAGACAGCCGTCACTAGGATCGAGACTATCCAGTAGAGACACGTCATCTATCAGCAAGTCCCGCCTACAGACCAACTGAAAGCAAAAGGGTTAACACAAATAAATGGCTAAAAGTTTCACATTAATGATTAATATATTTTGATCTCTTTTTCATAGAAAATCAATGTTTCATAAATGTAGCACCATATTGCTTGGGGTGCAAAAGTTCATGAGCGAGGTATTTAAAAAAACAAGGCATATGAGGAGAGAAATGGAGTGAGACAAGACACAGAGATATACCCCCCACCCAGCCACCCCCACCCCAAAGACTCCTGGGTATTTGAAACTGCTGAGGTATGCAACTCAGCTTCTCTAATTTTACTGTAGGGTTAAATTTCAGACCCCAGCTCTCATGTAGCTGAGTGGATCTTCCTTTAAGCTTTATCATACCTCGGCTTTCTGCTGAATACTGTATGTGGTATGTGTGTATCACTATGTTTCTGTGGTCCCTGTGTGTGTGTGTGTGTGTGTGTGTGTGTGTGTGTGTGTGTGTGTTAATGTGCATTCTCAAATCAAGCCTCAGTCCATCACTCCTCGAGGCTATGGCCTATTTGAGGATTCTCCCTCACATATGCTGACACAGTTCTACACCCCCCTTCCCTCGTTCCTCCCCCTTTTTTTCTTTTGCTCATCTTCCCTCCATCACTCATCCCGCTCCCCTCCCTCTGCCCAATCATGGTAACTGGAATGCTGACTTGTCCAGTGTATAATAAGACAGAAGATGAGTCTTGACCTTGTCCGCGCTCAAGAATCTTGCATTAAACTCCATCAATCTCCTTCATCGCCCACCGGGGAGAGACCACTGCACAGCTTGGCTCCTATTTGTGTTTGAGTTTAAGGATTTCAACATAAATGACAGCCCTGTTTCAAAGATCCAAAGCAGCAGCAGCAGCAGCAGCAGCAGCAGCACAGGAAGTCTGCACAAGCCTCCACACACAGCAGGCTTACTATTAAATCAAGGTGCTGCTAATTCAGGGTTACTAAAGCGTGACTAACATCATTAGCGATTAGCTAAAACCAAGTCTGGAATGATTCAGGAGTTATTGCTGCGCTGATGTCTGGGCTCACAGGTGCAGCGGCGGGGTGACAACCAGGCTTTAAATGGGTGAAGGAGTGGCTGTTATTATGAGATAAGCTGACTTTTATCCTCGAGAGAGTGACGGTGCGGCGTAATGAGGATGTTAGGGTACGTCTAATAGTTAGCATGCTCTGTACTGTTATTATTTTCAGCTGATATATATTGAACACGCAGACTTACTTTTTTTTAACATCAGTTCATTTAATGTATTTCCCTTAATGAGGAATCTGAATCTTAACTTTTCAAAAGCTAAAGTTTACACCCAGTCATTCTGACACCCAGTCATTCTGATTCAGAATCCTGGAACAGAAATTCGTCCGATACTGACTAAAAATATGGGACTGCTCTCAGCGAGTGTCTGATACCTCCTAATTTATTAGCCCTGAAACAGGATTCTACTACTTCCTGGTTATCTTCTGACTTATATGACATACAGGAAATCAATTCTTCTTAGCTGTTCTAAAAACAGTAGCCTAAACAGGAAGTTGTGCTGCGCTTCCACGCTACTGAGGAACTGATTGACCAAAAACCCTAGTGGGCACTTTGCTAATATTCTACATCAATGAAATGCCGACGTGTCGTTGTAGGTCTCCACTCAGTATGCGTGAAATCATAAAAGAAGCAGCATAAAATAACAGTCTCTTCCATAAATGCAACATGGAGTGACCATTAAAACACTCGGAAGGCTGCATGTAAGGAGGAACAATACATGCAGGGGAAAGAAATGCTAATGTTCTGTTCTAAGTACGTTAAACCCTTGAGAACATTATTAGCAGTGTAGCAAACAGTTACTAAATCCCTTGTTGTCATATATTTTTAAGTGCCTCCTCATGACTCAATGATTCTTTGTCATTGACTCACAAATAATGCAGTTATTGACAGACTAAACATCAGCTTCCAACCAAAGACTTCATTTCTGGGAAACGAAATAAAAAATAATCACCTTTAGTGGAGTGCTCTAAAACTAGCGTGCGCATGAATAATGAATGACTAGTAAATACTGCATACATGTATGAGCGTTAGTGCGGCGCGTGTTTAAGAGCTCTGTTAATGCTGAAAGTGCGACAGTCTCTCGTCCGAGCGCTGATACGTGTCTTCATGGGCGTGTTGAGAGACTGACACAGAATCCCTTGCTGAGATGATCCCTCTGGTTTTGGTGAAGGGCAGCGGCAGAGACTCAGACCTCAGTGCTCTGTGCTCTTTGTGTCAACGCCGCCGGTGAAAGATGGCCACAGCTGATACAGCTAATGACACAGGCGGGGAGGAAGGCGGGAGGAGGAGGAGGGGGAGGAGGAGGAGTGGGGTCAAGGCAGCAAATAGTCAAGCACACGATACAAAAAAAAAAAAGTGAAGTTTGGAGGATTTGATATAAATGTAAGTCATGAGGCCGCAGCAAGTTACGAAAAGTCAACTAGTGAATGTGAACCAACATGAAACAAATTAAAGTTCATGAATGGGATTACTGGACAAAAATGAACAGACGCCTTGGTGCAGTTTTCTTGTTTCAAAGTTCAGCCTCCTTTGAGCTTCAAAATCTTTGATTAACACACGAGCAGAAAGCGATGTACTTGTCCATTTATCAGTTCTGCTCATCCTGCGCAGGGTTACGGACAGCTGGATTGGATGAGAGGCTGAGTTCATGCACGCTGGACAGGTCACCAGTGAATCAAAGGCCTCAGCCTCTTTCTCGGTGTGAAAGAAGACTCGCTAACATCTGGCTTTTGTCAGCAAAGGGAACGGGATCAATGGTTATTCTCTGCTGGGGCAAAAGCAGTTGAAAAAGTCATTTATGGGCTCTGATATAAACACACACACGCAAAAACAAAAAAAAAGTAATTTGCCACCAAGAACACGTACTTGAGTTGAAAATACAGACCGATGCAAAAAATGTAAAGTAGCACGATGTGTTGTTTAACCTGTTTTCCAGTGAGATGAACATCACACATACCTGTGTGTGCAACAGAAAGTAGGTAATAGGGACAGATGAGCATTCACAACAACAACAATCTTAAACCTAACATGTGCATCATGCATGGGGGGTGGGGGGGGGCAACAATCTGTGGATCAGAACCTTCTTCTTGTGAGGCGACACCATGCGGTCCTCTTGATGTAATTGTCAATTAGCATAATTGTTCGTGTTTGCAGGGTGAAGCGCTGAGAGGAAAATCATTAGTAAGGTAAAAGCTACCATTTTAAACCCAGTAGTTCAGAATTTGAGCTTGATAATCGCAACGTTTTAGGGGCCAAATGTGACATTTTTTGACGCCTAAAGTACTGAGGTAGGTTAAAATCCTTAAAATGATCTGTGGCAATGATGAGATCGATAACAACCGCAACAACAAAAATCCTCCTCAGGACTGAAATTGATTAAAAAATAATACAAATAATAGAAAATAATATCATATAGTATTTTACTACTATTAAACTTTCAGAAAGTTTAGCAGGGATCTGGCACTTGGGAAACCAGTAAAAACCATTAACAGCTATGAAGTGCTTCATTTCATAATTACTAATGAATTAATCTATTAGTAATAACAACAACGAGCCTCTCGCCTGTTGTTCATCTCTGAGGTTAGAGCCCTGCACATGTCTTCAAAGGATGTTAAACTAAAAGCGCCTCTTCACTCTGCTACTTTATACAGAAAATCAACAAATGGCTGACACCATGATGACGGTGGTGATGTAGTATCCATGGTAACCAGCAGAGACACTCGGGGAAGCAGTCCAACCAGGCATCTGGCCTGTATTAATGAATTTGCAAATGAACAAAACCCACACAACAGCCTCTACTGTATGGATGTCATCTTACACGCCTTTGCAAAAACACACCAACTACACGCAGCCAATGAAATACTGAAAAAAATCTAAAGGCTTATCAGCTTGTATGATGACAAGGTAACACACTCACGCACACAAACAGCAGCAACACATCTCATTTAACTACACGGCTCGACATCTGAAGCTGAACCTGTGTGAGTAAAGGTCACATCGCCTGGCAACCACTTAAGTTTAAGGAATAGATTTAATCATGATCTGTGCTCTCGCTCTCCGACAATCTCCCGCCACCATTTACTCCCTTGCCTGCGCGCGCACGCGCGCACACACACACACACACACACACACACACACACACACACACACACACACACACAGCTCATCAATTTCCTCCTGAATGAAGCCAAGAGAAGCCTTTAGTCACATCTGCCCATAGCTGAAATAATTTGTGATGCAATCCTCACACAATGTCAGGATTTATGGCCGTTACGCAGAGGAAACCTAACCAAATATTCATCAAAACTTTAACTCGCCAACATCACAAGCGCTACCTCGCTCACATCATCACCCTGGTAAGTGATTACAAGCGTCTTTGCACGCTTCACGAAAAGGATTCTGTGTGGAAAAGCAATACTTTGACTCAACAAGAGAAGTGATAATTCCATAATCCAATCCACGAACATCTGGAGTGAAAGCGGCCTAGCTAGCCAATCAGAGACGGCTGAGGGGACTCAGCAGGGCACGTTAATATCCAGAGGTTAAAAGCACGCGGCTCTGGTAGCAGGTACAACATGAAAAAACATAGACAGATGTTGAGTGTAAGAAATACTTCAGACAACATAATCTATGATTTGGGCAGGTTTGGGCAGGTTACCATGGCAATCGTATCATTCTTTACAGTACTTGAGCATTTTAAAGATATCTGATATCTTATTTAAAGTTATTTTGGATTTAATGCATAAACTCTTTATGTACTATGATAAAAAACTTAACTATATTTCATTGCAGCAGCTTAACCACATCAATAGTTATGAACATAAAATGTGTAAAATGACATTTTATATGGATTTTCTTACCAGCAAACCTCTGAATCATTGTCTTCAACATGGTGCATCATGATGAAAAATATCGTGCCACTTACTACTGAGCCGGTGAACAGAGTGATTATGCACAATTGCACATTGATTTTTACATAATATCTTGTCATGTTACAGAGATTCTCAGGGGGATAGCACATGCGCGCACACTCACACACACACACACACACACACACACACACACACACACACACACACACACACACACACACACACACAAATCAGGGGAAACGCTTAGAGATTTCCTCGCATTCATTATTCCTAAACTACAACAACTCAATTTAAAGTTAAGCTAGGAGAATATATTTAAAGGAACATGCCAGCTTTTTAAGAAATACAATCAACTGCTAGTTAGCTTAGTACAATGAATGGTAGTGAATGGGAAGTGTTAGCATACCGCGGTCAAAATTAATCAAACAGATAAAGTTCGAGTTCTCGGTTTTAGGATGTGATTAGTGGTAACAGTTGCTCTTGTTTTAAAAAAAATAAAACAAAACGCTTTGCTTTGTTGAGCAAAGTAAAGTGAATCACTGCATCCAGAGGGTTTGTGAGGAAAGTGGTTCCGGCTACGTGTCTGGTTCTAAAATGATAGTTTCTGTCATTTCACACTGTGCAAAGTTCATAGCAAATATCATTGCAGAACTTCACTTTTATGAAAACAGGCGAAAAAAATCATTTAGTACAAAAGTGTGTTTGATTTATTTTATTAAAGGTATACTAACACTTCCCATCCCCTACCATTCACTTTGCTATGCGAGCTAGCAGTGAGCTGGTCTCAGATCTGTAATGCACAAACACAGGAGAGAAGGGTATCTATCCTTT